>NC_061121.1:152393688-152437798 GCF_002878395.1 Capsicum annuum | reverse complement strand
GGTTGTGAACAAAGGACGGCGCTTTGGTAAAGGTTCTATGGAGGAACCACAAGGTTGAATAGGCTATTTTGGAAACTGAAGAGGACATAAAGTCCAAGTATCCATTCTTGTTCTCCGCTCTGAAAAATCGTGTGTAAAGTATCTGTTATTCTTAACATCTCCATTTTCTGACCTTGTTAAAGGAAAGATTGATTTCCTTGGCATCTTTATTTTTTAACTTAGTTAAAGTAAGAGTAGAGGTATACGGAAAGGTATATGGAGTCCAAGGTATATGGAGTCCAATCGTACCTGTGTTGCCTTGTCCCATCATTCGAGGATAAATGATCCAAGTAGGGGAGAATTGAAACACCCCAAATTTTTAGCCCTTAAAAATTCTTGAGCTTTGAGCTCACTACCTTGGTGACGACTCGTGGTGACGACTCGTGGTGACGAGTCATGAGATATGGTTATGAGTCGTAGGACCCTATTCGTAACCAAATCAGAAACTTAATGGCAAAGTTTTGCTCTAAGTACGAGTGGCGCACTATTAGCCGTGAGGATATGTTACAAGTCATAGGTTCAAATCATAGGATGTCTAGTATTTAGTTCTTTTGGGTTCTATGTTGCTCAAGACTAGACTTTACGAGTAGTAAGATCTCCTTACGAGTGGGTTGGTGGAGTTGTAAGGTGGGCAGTGTATGGGGGTCCTAATTACTGTCTTGCTTACGACTTATGGTCACGAGTCATAAGGTGTAGGTATGAGTCAAAGGATTCACTCGTAACTAAAGATGGGTTTTCTCCAGCTTTTAAGTTGAGGACATTCTGGATAGTTCCCCTCTTGTCTCACTTAAAAACCACATCTTATAACTTCCTTAGGGTATTATTAGCTATCATAAACACATCAAATAACCTCTCATAACACTCCCTAATCCCTAAGGTCAAGAGCACTTGGGGTTTTATCAAGCTAATCAATTGGGGCTTTCAAGGGTGATTTCTCCCCATACTTCTTGGTGATTAAGGCATGTTACTCTTTCCTCATTGTTAAATTTTGTAAAAACATGTGATTTAAAGTATTGTTCATGAAATTATTGTGATGGTTTTGGAACATGGTTGGGGTTTTGAAAGTTTATGAATTCAATAATGTTTCTCATGGTTTATATATGATTGTCATGCTTTAAATATGGTTTTGAACTTTGTGGGTATATGGGGATGGTGAATGAAATAGGGAATTATCATTTTCCCAAACTTGTGACTTTTGAAGTGGTTATAACCCAAACCTCATAATATGAAACTAGTTTTAGTTATGAGAACTGTGAAAATTTGTAAAATCAAAGTAGTCTCAAACTATTGCATGATATAAAAAGGTATTTGAAATATAATGGTATGATTTAATGAACAAAGGGGGTCAGTGTTCCCCAATGTGTATTAATAAACAAAGGGAGTTGTTCTCCCTGAGTTAATGGAAATTGTTTTGGCATGACGTGTTACCATGCAAGTTAAGTTTGTATGACGATACCAACATTGTATGTCTTAATGTGGAATGTGGTTCAGTGAATAAGAATGTGTGATACTTGTTTTAATTGGGCTATAATAAGGGTTGTGTAGATAAGTCGTGAAAGTGGAGGTCCAAGTGACTGATACTGAAAAGTGCATTTGCCAACACGGGGTTAGAGTGACCAGGGAGGTTCGAGTCCCCCTTATTATTAATTCATGGTTAGGAAGGTTCGAGTCCTCCGTAAATCATTATATGATCGGGTGCTTTAGTCACCTTGGTATATGTTGGAGGGTTTGAGTCCTTAATATGCATGTATATGAGATTGTTCTCTGGTTCGTGCGGCTACACACACTGAGGCCTGACCAGTGGGTGAGAGTTGGGGCCCATATAGCCCGTGGGTACTATTATGTGATGATTGAGCTACACAATCAAGACTAAAGTTTTGAAAAACATCTTAAGCCTTGTTCTCTATCCTGGCATGTGATATAAATATTTATGTATTTGCATTTATATGTGTTGGCTTTTGAATGACTTTAAACTGTTGATCATATTATTATGTAGTACTTATCCCTGAGTTACATGCTAGCGTTCACCCTGCTAACCGTCTTCGAATGATATATCCCCACGCGATGTAGGAATTGGTCATACATCAGCTCCTCCTGCAGTGACTAGCTGATCTGGGGATAACTTTTGAGTCAAAGTGAAGTGGTGAGCTTCCATACTTCGGAGGACTCAATTTTATGCTATGGATTTCCTTATGACTTTACTATTCTTTTGGTCTTGGTTTTTGACTATGGTTTGGGGTATATCCCGACTGAATATTCTTTGGTTTTTATTAGAGGCTTTGTCGAACTACTGTGGGTATGGGCGATGTCAGTAATGGTACTGATATTAGTATTTTTATTGGCATTGATACTGGTATTGGCAAATTACTTGCTTGTGGATGGTTGGTTTTGGTTATAGACTTATTATAATGTCCTTAAATTGATAATCTCTTATCTTGTTATATGTTCGAAATTCAGCCGACCTTGGGTGTGGTGTGTTTGGTTTGGTTAGGTGAAAGGGTTGATCTCCGAACTACGCGGGACTTGAAATACCCATTACAGTCAGTCCCTGATTTGATCATGATAAATTTGGTGTTGGTATATGATATAACGATTCATCCTTTATTTTGAAATGAATTTGATCTTTTGTAATTATTTTTTACTTATATTTTTGTGTAATGTAGTTCTTTGTCTGTGCGTTGTATTTGAAATTGAGTAAATCTTGTTAGGTCTTATGAGAAGATATCTTAGTGTAATATTTTCTTGGGGATTATAATGAGATGTTGTTCTTACTGGACTACCAAGCATGATTCAATAGTGCAAATGTAACTGGATGAGATTGCTAGAAATCATATTCACCAAAGTGCAGACACAACTGCATAACGATATGAGAAAAACAGTATAATCAAAATTGCACATCAAAATAGTGCAGCCACCAAAGTGCAGTCACAACTGCATATATATCAAAAATTGTGAATACATTGCAGTCACAGTCGCATAATTATTTGAAAAAAAAGAGATCAAACTAGTGCAGTTATAGCTGCATAATTAATAGAGGATATCATTAAATTGCAGTCACAACTACATAATTGTTTTAAAAAAATTGATCAATACAATACTGTCATAGCTACATAATTTTTTTTCAAAAAGACAAATCCATTCACTAAATAATTGTTAGAACAAAACATTCATAAAAAATAATGAAGTCAAAACTGCATATCAGTCACTACTACATCTTTTACTAGACAACTGATGGTCCTGTTTGGCTCATATGATTCATTTCAATAGCTTTGGACCTTGTCTTCATTCTTTTTTGTGCTCTTATTTCTTGAAGTCCTTGTTGGGTCACAATATTTTTTTTATTTGACACCTGATCTTGGTTTGTGATGTAACGCCCTGAGTCTGGTAACCCAGACGCTACACGATGCTAACAATCCCGAAGGACCACTATCTAACCCATGACAGATATCTGCAACTGAGCATTGAATAATAGTAATAGTGTAATAGCAATATAAATGAAATAAATGTGGAAATCTGGCGAAAAACTTGCCATAAGGTTCAAAATAATAAACAATACTGAATAAAACAACGTCTAAACAAGGTATGATAATACCAAGACTGAAATAACTGTCTGAACTTACTATAGTCTGAAAGCCTCTAAACTGTCTGAATAAGGAGTTGATGGGACATGTCCCCAACTAACTCCATCTACTGAAAATGACTAAGTACTGAAATACTGAAAGAATGAAATAATTATGTCCTCGAAATATGAGGACTCGCTACTGACTCTGACTGCTAATATCTGAGCTGCTAAGCACAATCAGGAACCTGAGCGTCCGAACATATGGTATAAAACACCATAGCGCAAAAGGAAAGTATGCGTCAGTACGTGTGAATGTACTAGTATGCAAAGTGAGTAAAGGCTAAATGCAAGAGTTCATATGCAAAAACTAAACTGACTGGATAACATGACTACGTGAGGATACATGCATGAATATATAACTGTAATTGAAATCATAAGGATTCTGATTACTTAGTTTACTAATAACATGAATTACTGATAACTGATATAACTGATAACTGAGTGACTATGTCTGACAGTCCTGATTCTAATGGAACTAGCTGAGTTTCATATTAAGTTGAGTGATTGTATCTGACAGTCCTAAAATCTGTAGAACTATCTGAGTTCTTTACTGAAGACTGAGACTGAGACTATAGGAGGTAGTCATCTAACCGACATACCCCTAATAAGATATTATAGCTGAGTTGGGGTCCAATCTGTAACTCTAATTGGAAGGGTACCAACATCGCGCCACTGGTAAGGACAAGTTGTGAATGACCCTTATCTATCAGGTACTCTAACGAGAATGGTTGGACCCTCATCTAACAGGTTAAGTCACCTCATCAACCCTCATCTAACAGGTTTTGATGTCTCAACCTATGCTGGTTACACAGTTCTGGAATGCAAGGACTGATTCTAAGTATCACACCCTCTGCTGGCAGGTGAGTTCCCATCCTTGGGTTCACTCGGTGCTGAATCCTACTCCCAACTGAATAGACATTGAACTGAGTATACTGGACTGAACTGGACTGAGTTCAATGAATTCCTTTGACTGATGAAATATTACTAAATTCTGTTAACTGACTGAGTTACAGAGGACTGAACTGAATAATACTGAATTTTCTTAAGTTTTAAGACTGACTGAATTCTACTGATCGTGGCTTGACTGAGGTTATCTTGAAAACTGATATTTTCTCTAGGCACACAATTAAATTATTGGGTATTAAATACCCCCAGGACTCAATAGCATGAAAATAAATGAGACATGACACTACTTGAACACATGACCATAATCAACCACTCAAAATACTATCATTGAGGGATTTCATGAAGCATTCGCAAGTCATAAGCTTACACATGAATAGGAATACATGCTAACATATCATAATTTCACAAATCCATACTTATGAGCATTCCACCAAATCATTACAAGACATAGCTTTTAGCATGGGAGTCATTTTAAACATGTGGGTACATCATAAGTTCATCATATAACTCACAAATAGGTCATAATGCACAATTCTTAATCACTTAGGCATTTAGACAAACACATGGAAGACATAACCTTTTCTAGGGCATGGATCAACAACTAATACATCATGGCTATATCAAGCACTTCAATTTAAGGATTTCAATCCATATACTTAACATAAAGTCATCAGAATTCAATAAAGATTCAATCTTGGAAATCATATCACAACACAAACATGTGTACAATCAAACCCACAACATAAAATTCAAAATTCATATTTTGAAAAGGATTTCTTGAGCTCCAAGGGTGAACGGGACCCTTGCATGAAAACTTTACATACCTTGGTTGATAATTTCTTGAAGATTGATGGAAGAAAGCTTGAGTTCTTGAATTGAAATTAATCACCTAGAGTTTCTTGTTCTTGAGCACTTATGAAAAAATAAATGTATTTAGCCAAAAGAGGCCTAAATTTCATGTTATGAGGGCTGAAGGTTAGGGGAAAATGACCCAATTACCCTTAAAGACGTGGGTTTAAAAGATAGAAAAATGTGCCCAACAATGCTGCATCTGACGTGACGCATCGAGGTTACCAATGCGATAACTGACGCGACACGCCGACATCGCGTCGGTTCACTGGAAATTGCCTTAAGCTGAGAAACATTTTCTCTGTCGACGCGATTGGCAATGCGACGCGCCAACATCGCGTCGACTCACTATTTTGGGATTTCAAATAAGGTCTAAACTAGGTCCAAAAAATTCAAAACCCATCCAGGGACCCCTATAGACATTCCTGATTATGAATTAATAAAAATATAGACCATAAAGGACATTAAGGTCGCGATATGAGATTGACAACTTTTGAAGGCTAAAAATAAACTAAGTCTGGAAACTTAGCTAGAATTTTTTAAGTCTGAGACCCCTTAACAAGCTTAAAGGACTACATTAAACTAGGAATTTTGCGGGCCTTATAATATCTCCCCCTTGGGAATATTCGTCCTCGAATGAAACTGACTTAGATGGGAGAAATAATAAGCTGAAGTACATATTGAACATGAACAACTGAAACATGATTACATGACTGACATTACTGATTTACTGAGATTCATATTGAGCATGCATATCTGATGCATGATTTCATGACTGAGATGATACATAAATGCATGACTGGGAGTACTGATAAGCTGATCATACATATCTGATGCATGAATACGTGACTGAACTGACTCATGAACATGCGACTAAACATGCAATGGTAAATGATACCAAGTTTGAAATGGAAAACTGAGCATGAAACTGGATACCAAGTTTGTAACTGAAATCTGAATATGAAACAGAATAAGCTTAAGAAAAGCCATTACCTTGGGCTGAGTCTGAATTAGCGAAGAAAAGGTGAGGATACTTGGTCCGCATGTTTGCTTCTGCTTCCCAAGTATCTCCCTCAATGGACTAATTCCGCCAAGGAACTTTGACTAGAGGGACTTCTTTATTCCTCAGCCTATGAATTCGGGAGTTAAGGATTTCCACTGGAATTTTCTTGTAAGAGAGATTGTTCTGAATATCTATGCCCTCAATAAGGACTACAACTGCTGGGTCACCTATGCACTTCTTCAGCAAGGATACATGGAACACTGGATACATTGAAGCTAGATCTGAAGGCAACTCAATCTCATAAGCTACTTTGCCAAAGAGACTGAGAATTTTAAAGGGACCGATATATCGGGGACTGATCTTTCCCTTCTTGATGAACCTCTTCACGGGAGAGATTTTTAAGTACACATAATCACTAATCTCAAACTCAAAATTCTTTCTGCGCACATCTGCGTATGATTTTTATCGGCTCTGAGTTATCTTGAGCCTCTCTCTGATTAATTGAACTTTCTCTAAGGTATCGAAGACCAAGTTAGGACCTACCACTGCGGCCTCACCGAATTTGAACCAACCGATTGAAGATCTACATCTCCTACCGTAGAGAGCTTCGAATAGAGCCATTTGAATACTGGAATGATAACTGATGTTGTATGCAAACTCAATCAAAGAAAAGTAGTCATCCAAATTACCCTTAAAGTTAATTGCACACGCTCGTAGCATATCTTCTAAAGTCTGGATGGTCCTTTCTGCTTGACCATCAATTTGAGGATGAAAGGCTGTACTGAGGTGAACTCGGGTACCAAGACCCTTTTGGAATGCTTTTCAAAAATGAGAGGTGAACTGGGTACCTCTATTTGAGATAATAGACAACAGACCATACAATCTAACCAACTCTCTGATGTAGAGTTTGGCGTAATCCTCGGCTGAATAAGAGGTATGGACTGGAAGGAAATGAGCTGATTTGATCATTCTGCCTACAATGACCCAGACTGAATCATGCTAAAAACGAGTACGAGGCAAACCCATCACAAAGTCCATGTTTACTTTTCCCCACTTCCAAGTAGGAATACTGAACTCCTACATGGACCCACTTGGCTTCTGATGCTCAATCTTAACTTGCTGACATGTTGAATATTTAGCCATAAACTCTGCAATATCTCTCTTCATCCCACTCCACCAATAGATCTCTCGTAAGTCGTGGTACATCTTGGTGGCCCCTGGATGAATAGAGTAATGCACACCATGTGTTTGTATGTGTGCCTGGTGTTGATGACATAGAGTTGCTGCCTTATGTCATCAACACCAGGCACACATAGACGACCCTGATAACCCAAAACACTATCTCCCCCTTGGGAGAAAACCTCTACCTTCTGATCTTTGACTGACTCTTTCATCTTCACTAAACTGGGATCTCTATCCTACTTTTCCTTAACTTCAAAAACTAGAGATGATTTTGAACTATTCTGAACCCACGCACCACCTTTTGCTGAAATGACTAAGCAGAAACCTAGTTTGGCTAACTGATGAACTGCCTGGGCTAACTTCTTTTTACTGTCCTCAACATGAGAAACACTATCCATGGACAGTCTACTGAGAGCATCAGCCACTACATTGGCCTTGCCCGAATGATAAAGGAAACTCATGTCATAATCTTTCAAGAGTTCTAACCACCTTCTCTGACGGATATTAAGATCTTTCTGAGAGAATATGTACTGGAGGATTTTGTGATCTGTGAACATATATACATGCACCCCATACAAGTAGTGCCTCCAAATCTTTAAGGTAAAGACTACTTCTGCTAACTCAAGATCATGAGTCGGATAATTCTTCTCATGGAGCTTAAGTTGTCGGGAGGCGTAGGCTATGACCTTATCATGATACATGAGAACACAGCCCAAACCTACCCTGGATGCATCACAGTACACGACATACCCATCTGGACCATCTGGAAGAGTCAAAACTGAAGCTGAGGTGAGTCGAGTCTTCAACTCCTAAAAACTCTTGTAGCATGAATCTGACCACTGAAATTTAACTTTTTTCTGAGATAATCTGGACATAGGGGATGCAGTAGACGAAAATCCCTCAACAAACCATCTATAATAACCAATCAAACCAAAGAAACTCCTGATATCTGATAGAGTGATGAGTCTAGGCCAATTTCTCACTGCTTCGGTCTTTTGATAATCAACTCTAATGTCATCACCGGAAACGACATGACCAAGGAATGCTACTGACCTTAGCCAAAATTTGCACTTACTGAATTTGGCGAATAACTGATGATTTTTAAGAGTATGCAATACTATTTAGAGATGGTCTGCATGATCATACTCGCTGCAAAAATAGACAAGAATGTCATCTATAAAGACTATGATGAACATGTCTAAGTACTTTTTGAACACACAGTTCATCAAGTCCATGAAAGCTGTTGGGGCATTGGTAAGACCAAATGATATGACTAAGAATTCGAAGTGACCATACCGAGTGCGAAAGGCTATTTTTGGAATGTCACATTCTCTGACTCTTAGCTGATGATAGCCTGATCTGGGGTCTATCTTAGATAAGTAACTAGCACCCTGGAGTTGGTCAAACAAGTCATCGATTCTGAGAAGTGGATACTTGTTCTTGACTGTGACCTTATTGAGCTGACGGTAGTATATGCACATTTTAAGAGAACCATCTTTTTTTCGCATGAATAGAACTGGTGTACCCTACGAGGATATGCCAGGTCTGATGAATCCTTTATCTAAGAGATCTTTCAACTGCTCTTTTAATTCTTTGAGTTCTGTTGGTACCATTCTGTATGGAGAAATAAATATGGGCTGAGTATTTGGGAGAAGATCGATGCCGAAGTCTATTTCCCTTTTGGGAGAAATTCCGAGAAAATCCTCTAGAAACACATCTGAATATTCATTCACTACTGGAACTAACTCAATACTGGGAGTTTTGGAACTAGAGTCCTTAACTCGAATAAGATGATAGACATATCCCTTAGATATTACTTTTTTTGCCCTTAGGTAAGAAACAACCTGACCCCTGAAAGCTGAAGTATTACCTCTCCACTCTAGGATGGGTTCATTTAGAAACTGAAACTGGACAATTCTATTTCTACATTCGACTGTGTCATAGCAGGAATGAAGCCAATCCATGCCGAGAATGACATCTAAATCAATCATCTCTAATTTGACTAAGTCTGCTGAAGTGACTTTCTAGAATACCATAACCGGACAGTTCCTGTATACCCGCCGGACTATGATTGTTTTACCCACTGGGGTGAGACTGAGAAGGGCTCTGCTAAAATTTCAGGACTGGCTTCGAAATCAACTACTATATAAGAAGTAACAAAAGACAAAGAAGCTCCTACATCTAGCAAAGCATAAATATGCATATGAAAGATCTGTAACGTACCAGTGACCACATCAGGAGAATTCTTCTAGTCCTGTCGGGATTGAAGAGCATAAATTCTGTTTGGGCGTTGCCCACTGGTCGCGCTAGAAGTGGCACCTTGCTGATTCGGGCGACCGGACTGAGCTGAGTAACAGTTAGGCTGACCCTGAAAACTTAACTGGGGACAATCTCTAACTCTGTGGCCTGGCTTGCCACATCTGAAACAAACATCACTGCCAGCTCTACAAATACCCTGATGGTGTTTACCACAAGTCTGACAAAGAGGATGAGTTCGGGTACTGCTAACGCTGCTATGATACTTAGAGCCTGGCGCCTTATCTTTGTTACTATTCCTGAACTTAAGAACTGGAGTACTGGCTGAGGAAAGAGCTAGAAATGAGGACTTTGGGTAAAACTGAGACCGATTCCCACCCTCTAACTTAAGCTGACTAAAATTAAAGCTACCTATTTTAGCTCTCTTATTCTACTTTTCTCTCTCCTTATTCTTCTACTCTTCTATCTGCTGAGCATGGGTCATTAGCCTAGCCAAGTCCATTTTACTAATCAAAATTACGGTCTTACACTGCTTGACCACACTATCATTCACTTCAGACACAAACTTACTCATTCGAGATCTGCTATCTGTCACCACATGAGGAGCATATATAGCTAGTTGAGTAAACTTGAGAGAATACTCTTTAACTGTCATGTTGCCCTACCTGAGGTTAATAAATTCTAACACATTATCTTCTCTCAGCTTTATAGAAAAGAATCTATCTAGAAAAACGGTGGCAAACTCCTCCCAATCAATAGGCCCTACATCTATAGCCCTCTCTGTTTTCCACTGTTTGAACTAAGTGTGAGCCATATCCTGCAACTGATATGCGGCTAGCTCAGCACTCTGGATAGCATTCACTCCCATAATATTAGTAATCTTCTGCACATGATCAAGATACTCCTGAGGGTCCTCATCTGTCTTAGACCCAAAAAATAAAGGAGGGTTCATTCGGGTGAAGTTCTGAATCCTAGCTACAGCAGAATTGGCCACTGAGTTGGCTGAAATGACAGTTGGACGTTCATTATAGGCAGCAACTGAATGTGCAAGAGTACTGAATACAGCTCTGAATTCTGTATGGGAGACATGTTCACCTAAAGGATTAGGCTGATTAGGCTGAGGGGTTGGCTGATACCCTGTTCCTCTTCCCTGAGTCCTCTTAGGACGCATTTTCTATAGATGGAAGAGAAAGAAAGATTAGAATGAAATTTTAACTGGAGCTTATGCTCACTCGTACGACATGAATACTGAAAGAAGGGAAATTGTTCTTAAAACATCTCATAGCCTCCTACATATAAATATGGTGCGCAACACACCCATGCACAAGACTCTACTAGATGCGGCTTTCAGTTTTCCTACGACTCTATTGAATCTTTGGCTCTAATACCAAGTTTGTAATGCCTCGAGTCTGGTACCCTGGATGCTACACGGTGCAAATAATCCCAAAGGACCACTAGCTAACTCATGACTGATATTTGTAACTGAGTACTGAATAATAGTAATATTGTAATAGCAATATAATTGAAATAAATGTGGAAATCTAGAAGAAAACTTGCCATAAGGTTCAAAATTCTAAACAATACTGAATAAAACAACATCTAAACAAGGTATGATAATACCAAGACTAAAATAACTGTCTGAACATACTATAGTTTGAAATCCTCTAAACTGTCTAAATAAGGAGTTGATAGGACATGTCCCCAACTAACTCCATTTATTGAAAATAACTAAGTACTAAAATACTGAAAGAATGAAATAGTTATGTCCTCAAAATATGAGGACTCACTACTGACTTTGACTGCTGATATCTGAGCTGCTAAGCACGATCGGGAACCTAAGTATCCGAACCTATGGTATAAAACACCATAGCACAAAAGAAAAGTATGTGTCAGTACGTATGAATGTACTACTATGCAAAGTGAGGTAAGGCTGAATGCAAGAGTTCATATGCATTAACTAAACTGACTGAATAACATGAACATAACTACGTAAGGATACATACATAAATACATAACTGTAACTGAAATCATAAGGATTCTAAATACTGAGTGTACTGATAACATGGATTACTGATAACTGATATAACTAATAACTGAGTGACTATGTCTGACAGTCCTGATTCTAATGGAACTAGCTGAGTTTCGTATTAAGCTGAGTGACTGTATCTGACAGTCCTAAAATCTGTAGAACTATCTGAGTTCTTTACTGAAGACTGAGACTGAGACTATGGGAGGTAGTCATCTAACTGATATGCCCCTAATATAATATTATAACTGAGTTGGGGTCCAATCTGTAACCCCAATTGGAAGGGTGTCAATACCGTGCCACTAGTAAGGATAAGCTGTGAGTGACCCTCATCTGTCAGGTACTCTAACGAGAATGGCGTGACCCTCATCTGATAGGTTAAGCCACCCCATTAACCCTCATCTGATAGGTTTTGATATCTCAACTTATGTTGGCTACATAGTTCTGGAATGCAAGGACTGTTTCTAAGAATCGCACCCTCTGGTGGCAGGTGAGTTCTTATCCTTAGATTCACTCAGTGTTGAATCCTACTCCCAACTGAATAGACATTGAACTGAGTATACTAGACTGAACTGGATTGAGTTCATTAAATTTTGTTGACTGACGGAATATTACTGAATTCTGTTAACTGATTGAGTTACTGAGGACTGGACTGAATACTACTAAATTTTTCTAAGTTTTGAGACTGACTAAATTCTACTGATCGTGGCTTGACTGAGGTTATCTTGAAAACTAATATTTTCTCTAGGCACACAATTAAATTATCGGGTGTTAAATAGCCCCAGGACACGATAGCATAAAAATAAATGAGACATGACACTACTTAAACACATGGCCATAGTCAATCATTCATAATACTATCATTGGAGGATTTCATGAAGCATTCGCAAGTCATAAGCTTACACATAAATGGGAATACATGCTAACATATCATAATTTCACAAAGCCATACTTATGAACATTCTACCAAATCATTACAAGACATAGCTTTTAGCATGGGAGTCATTTTGAACATGTGGGTACATCATAAGTTCATCATATAACTCACAAATAGGTCATAATGCGCAATTCTTAATCACTTAGGCATTTTAACAAACACATGGAAGGCATAACCTTTTCTAGGGCATGGATCAATAATTAATACATCATGGCTATATCAAGAACTTCAATTTAAGGATTTCAATCCACATGCTTAGCATAAAGTCATGAGAATTCAATAAAGATTCAATCTTGAAAATCATATCACAACATAAACATGTGTACAATCAAACCCATAACATAGAATTCAAAATTCATATTTTGAAAAGGGTTTCTTGAGCTCCAAGAGTGAAAGGGACCCTTAGATGAACACTTTACATACCTTGGTTGACAATTTCTTGAAGATTGATGGAAGAAAGCTTGAGTTCTTGAATTGAAATTAATCACCTAGGGTTTCTTATTCTTGAGCACTTGTGAAATAATAAATGTATTTAGCAAAAAGAGGGCTAAATTTCATGTTCTAAGGGCTGAAAGTCGGGGAAAAATGACCTAATTACCTTTAAGGATACGGGTTTAAAAGACAGAAAAACGTGCCCAGCGATACTGCATCCAACGCGGTGCATTGAGGGTACCACCGTATAACTGACATGACACACCGACATCGCGTTGGTTCACTGAAAATTGCCTTAAGCTGAGAAACATTTTCTCTGTCGACGCGATTGGCAATGCGACACGCCAACATCGCATCGACTCACTGTTTTGGGATTTCAAACAAGGTTTAAACGAGGTCCATAAAATTCAAAACTTATCTGGGAACCCCTATAGACATTCCTGATCATGAATTAATAAAATTATAGACCATTAAAGGACATTAAGGTCGCAAAATGAGATTGCCAACTTTCGAAGGTTAAAAATAAACTATGTCTGAAAACTTAGCTAGAATTTTCTAAGTTTGGGATCCCTTGACAAACTTAAAGGACTAAATTAAACTAGGAATTTCGCGGGGCCTTACATGTGATGTTCAAGAAATTCAGTCAATATAAAGGAGTTCAAACGCATTCCAAGCTGTCATAACGCAATAATAAATTATCTTAGACATTTGATCATTTGCTTGAAAATTAAAAACTGTAAAATCATTCAACTTGGATTGTGGATTGTAAAACCACTTTGTGTAGGTAACACTCCCATCCCAACCATCCTTGGCCTTTTAAAAGTTATCCCACTATCCCTTCTAGCAACACCACCAATATTAGATGCACCAGTAGTAGAAATCCATCTACCCCTACCAGCAACACCACCAACATTAGATGTAGCAGTAATAAGAGACTATCTACCTCTTTCAGCAACACCAATAGACCCTCTATTCCTTTCAGCAATACCGACAAACACTCTTTTTTTCCAGTCACACTAACCACATTTGCCTTAGGAGTAAAACAACCTATAATATAATAAAAAATTATTTAATAAGAATTAATAGTAAATAAAGAAGACAAATAATTACCTAATTTGTAGAATCCTTAGGTCTTCCTCTTCCTCCGTTTATGCTTGATTGAGATTAACTTGCTATCGTAAAAGAACCAACACTTGATATTATTGAACTTATTCCTCTTTCTCTACTGATAGTAGGTTTTGCACTTAAAGGACAACCCATATTATTATGGCCCTTAGCATAACAAGTGTTGCAAGTCATCTCAATACCTCTTTTAGATAGCTTACCTGTCTTGTTTTTAGACTGCTCTTTCTTTCTACTCTTATTAGGTTTGCCTGACAGTTTTTTTAATTTCAGATGGTATACCAGGAAGGTTGGTTGATTGTGACCACATTTTCATTCTAGTGACAAGTTGAATGGAGTAGTTATAGGTCTTAAGCTAAGTTTCCTTGCTATATCAATGTGTAACATAGTGAATAGGCTCCAATCTTTTAAAATGTAGTGCAACTATAGTATGACAGCAAGGTATACCCTTTAGCATCCAAGATCTATAAGTCTTGCTACTATAAAGCTATTACCCCAACTATCCTTAATGTCAAAATTATATTCACCATTTCATTCAAGTATAAAAAAACGGGCAGCCCGGTGCACTAAAGCTACCGCTATGCGCGGTGTCCGAGGAAGGGCCCCACCGCAAGGGTGTATCGTACGCAGTCTTACCTTGCATTTCTGCCAGAGGCTATTTCCAAGATTTACACTTAATTAATTTTGATGTGTTCTTTTTCAATACTTTTAAAGCTATAGGTGAAATACTTGTTATCCAAGTATTAGAGAACTTCCTCAACTGTCCAATTTTTCTCATAATTTTGATCTTTATTTCCCCAAGCATTGTAATGATAGTCTTGTGTCTTGGATCTAATATTCATGAATCAAAACTTTCAGCTATGTTGTTGTCAACACTATCACAAGAACTAAAAGTTTTGAAGTAGACCTTAGATCATCTTTCAACATTGTGCCACAGTATATCATCAACTCACTTGTCACCTAACAACTCTATATGCTTTAGATTTCTTCTCAACTCTTGCTCATATGTAGACTTGACATATCTCCAAAAATAATTTCTTTTTCAATGTCTTTTCAATTTTTAGACCAATTAGTAAAAATATGTCTTACACACATTCCCTACTCTGCATTTGGCAGCAACTCATGAATAGTAGTATCAAGACCCTTCAACAATATACAAAAAGATTAGGTGACAGAATAATAAAATAACTAAAATAAGATAATGGATAAGATAAGAGAGAAAAAATAACCTTTTGCATCAGAAAGGGTTGTTAATTCTGACACATCTCCAAGCTCAAGATCATCATTTACAAGCCTAATAAACCATCCGCAAGTGAAAGTTATTTTCAACTTCAATCACTGCCCAGGCCAGTGGTAGCATCTGGTTGTTCCTATCTTTACAAATTGCTACAAGTAATTGTCCTTTACAAATACTTTTCAAGAAGCAACTATCAAATCCAATACATCTTCTATTTCCAGCTTTGAATGCTTTCTTCAAAGCATCAAAACAACTATGGAATGATTGAAATCTTTATCTTTTACCTTCAAAAATGTCTTCACTAAGCCTCACCATGCATGTGCTTTCTGAATTAGTCTTCAAAAGTTCATCCCCATAATTTAATATTATTTTAAATTCCTCCACATAATTACCTATAATTTCTTGCAAGACAATATTTCTAGCTTTTCTTGCCACAATTCTTCCAACATATACCTCCAGATCTTTTTTCACCAAATTTTTCAACTGAAAAACTCTAATTCCAGGCTCAGAAATAATTTTGTCCGAGTAACTCTTTGCTAAATCTATTGAATTAATTAATTTATTTTTGGTTGCAGCAGTACATTTATGCACTTGAATATACTTTTTCACAACAAAATATCCTATCCTTGAATCATGACTACCCAACAATAATCATGGACAACCATCTGCACATTTTACCATCACCCTAGTTAGTTTATTAACAAACTTGTCCATATGTTCTTGAACCGCATATCTGGTGATAGCTTCTCTAAATTGCTTAATATTTTCAAAACATAGACCAATTTTTGAAATAACAAATCTACAAGTAGGATCAAATACAATTTCTTTTTAGGTCTTTTTGCTCTCCTTGCTCTTTTTCCACTTCTTGTAAGCTTTTGGGCCTCATCTTCAACATCAATATCTACATTAGTTCAATTTCAAAACTAGCCTCTTCATCTGAATCAAAATATGGCTCATCACCATCTATCTTATCCTCTAAGGTATGTTTTTCTTGGATAAATACTTATCATATCCAATATCAGCTTTTTTTCCTAGTTTACCCCTTTCAGCTCTAGGACCCCTTTCGTTTTTTTTTTTTGGCAACTATCTTATTTTCCCTCAAAGTCCTAACCTCTCCATGAACATCATTACCATATTTATTATCAATTTCATTAAACAAATCTCCATAACCTGAATCTTCACTATTTCCACATGCACTTTTTCAATCATATTCAATAATTGAAATATTTGATGCATTAACAGAAAACCCACCTACCTCCTCTCTAACACCTGTAGAAGCTGCACCAACCTCCTATCCAACATCAGTAGAAGCCCCACCCACCTCCTCTCCAATATTAGAAAAAGCACCACCAACTCTCCACCAATACTAGTAATAGGTTTTTGAGTTTATGCCGCCTCTTCAAACCCTAAATTCTGACTACCCTCATATGTTTGAGTAGACTTTTTATGAAAGGAAGCACTAGATTCTCCACCCACATGGGCTACATATTCAAGGACGGGGAGACCATAACAACCTCTTTAATAAAATATGACACAAATAGTTTAATAATATCTTCATTTTTTAGTTGGGGTACAATACCCAAAATATCCCTATCACATATAACTTTAGTGGTCTAATATAAACCATACAAGAGGAATAATTATATCCAATTTTTTTGACATATTCTACAAACTCAAAGTAAAAAAAATTATTAATACCTATATCAAAACAATCTGTAACAATACCTCCGATATATTTAATTTGAGATTTTTATTGTAGTATTCCTCCATGGTGAAATCTTAACGTAATATACACAAAATTCATTGTCAAACTGTAAAAAAGTAAAAAAAAAAAAAGCGAGCATTAGCAAAATCGAAAATGAAAAACTGAAAAACCCTAAACCCTTTGAAAAACGAATGGGTTAAAATTCTCGACTATGTAAATGAAAAAATACCTCCACGATTTCAGTGTTTGCCTACAAATACTTTGATCCAATGAAAAATTTCTCAACGATTTCAGTAGTTTTAGCAATTTCGCGATTAGAATTTTCTTTTATGAGAGAAATGACAGGTATCCATCAGATTAGGGGTATTTGGTTGAAGCAAGTCGGATTTTTTAGAACGGGTGGAGTATTTAATTTAATTAAATCAGACTGAGTTTAGTTGAGACTGACTTTTTTAACAAGGTGGACCAATTAAAAGCGTGTGGTACTGCAACACTTAGCCTTGACCTGGTTGCATGTATGAAGGATTGAAAATTATTCACTTTGAGTTGTTAAGGGGTATATAAATGTCCGTTAAGTTTAAGTGCTAAAGTAAGTTGTTGTGACAAGTTTAGGGGGTTTTTAATGCATTTTCTCAATTATAAATAAAAAAACATTAAGACCTTCTACTCTCTAAAAGGAAAGTGTACTTCACATGTATTGTCAGGTTGGCGAATATGCTTAATAGATATACTGAATGAAAGGTTCAGGGGGGTCAATAGGAACATGATCTAATTGAGGTGCCAACATGAAAAAATTCAACAAGTTCAGAGACCTACGTATGTACTTTGCCTTCTATTTATATAAAGTGTATTCTCTAATTTATTTCAACAAAAACTATCCATGATACGAAAAGAAACGTGATAGCAATTTAACAGAAGGAAAAAGTTAGAGAGATTGTAAATATATAAAGTGTGAAAAAATGAAGAAAAGTAAGGAGTATTTATAGGTGAAAAATGGGTTCGAGTATAATTTTATAAATTGTGATTTAAAAATAAAATTTGGGGGTGGGTAAAAGGTGTTTTGTAGTGTTGAGAGACCAATTTATTTGATTTATCTTGTTGTTCAACAACTACAGTTAATCATTTTTTTTTTCTTAAAACTTGAGCGGGTGCATCAGATGGGTCCTAACTCAAACCTGGGTCAATCTACTTTATTGGGCCCAAATCCTATTTTGACCTAGTACTTCTCCCATTTTCCCAACCCATTTCATTGGGTTCTTAGGGAGTTTTAACTAGCTAAATCTATATAATAGACATATTTTACCCTTAAAAAGCATGTTTCTAAATTTATACTTATTTACACAATTACTCTTTAGCTATCATCATCAATTATCACATATTTATCATTTTCTATTTCACTGCTATTCACCATGAATAACCGTTATTTTTACCTCTTATCTACACCAACACCAACAATCACTTTACCCCATAATCGTCGATTACCCGATAAAATTCTATTACTACTAGCTTTTAGAATATAATTTCTCAAATAAAATAATAATTTTGATATGATATCGTGTAAATTAATAGTTTTCTAATATCTTGTAGTTCGTTTATTATTAATTCATTTGAAGTCTATAAGAATTTTTTATTTTAAAAACAATTGATTGAGGTACTAAAAAACATAAACAACATATTCTTTTTTAAGTTTAAATTCATGCACGTATAACTTTTTAAATGATTAAATAGAGAATTAAATCCAGATATTATAAACTTATTAAAAATAAATAATACTTTAAACAAATTTATTTATTCGACACAAATTCAAATATAAGTGAATCGATAAATTTTAAAGGTGGTATAACCCTAAAAAGGAGTCGCAAAAATGGAATCAATGAATCATGCCCACGAAATAGGGATTAAAAGTCAAATTCGTTCAAAAATATTCGCAAAAAATAGGTCAGAGAGAGGCAGCCCCCTCATGTATATATATAGCAGTAAGTATTGTGTTCGCCGTTGCCAACTCCTTTCTCATTTGCTCTATCATCAGTCGTCACCATCCTCTCCTCGTTCTTCTCCTCTCCCTTCACGTTTCCCGAGGCGAGTCGAGCGCAGGTATATCTCCGTCTTTCTCTAATGGCTTCATATACATAGTTTCATTTTCTTTTCTTCAGATTTAGTTTCATTTTCTTTTCTTCAGATTTCTCATCTCCGATTTACATGTGTGTGTGTCTATATATATTTATGTGTGTGTGTGTTCATTTCACTGTTTTTTTTGCTATTTTATGATTAGATCTGTAAAATATAGCGATTATTTGGTTCGTTTTGAGTAGTTTTGTGAGTTGATATGGAGATCTGCTTTTGTTTTTGCTAGAATGTGATTTACTTTAATGGATCTGCTTTTGTTTACAATATTGTTTGTGTTTTTCGGTGATTGTTAGGTGTTGATGACTGTTTTGGTTGTTGAATCTGCAGATCTGGTCTACGAGTTATAGTATTTGCTATTTTCATTTTGTGTTCTTTCATTTTGCTGTTCTATTGTCAAGCTTATACGGATTCTTACTAGTTTTTGAATCTTATTGTTACATTGCTGGTTATAGTTTAGGTGATCGTGGTTGACTAGTGACCGAGGTTGAAAAGAAGACTTTTATATGTGTGATCTAGAACAAATTATATGTTTTTGTGTGACTATAAATAATTTAACTGATGATATGAGAATTTTAAATTGTTTTTAAATATAAGAATGTGACCGACCAAAAAGGAAATACAATTGTGACGAAGAAACTAATTTTATTGCCTGAATTGTGAGTTAATCCATGTTGAATTTTAGCTTCGATGATGGATCTGGTGTATGTGTGTACGTGTGTATAGTATATTAAGTTTGTCTTAGATTATATGAATATTGGACTCAATTAGTGTCTGACATGCTATGCTACTGTAAGTACTTTGTGCATCAGATAATATTGCTTTTAAGTTTAAATCAGTTAATGAAATTGGCATTGATGCAGTATGATTGTTTGTTTTGGGATTTCGCTATCTTAGGATTGGGAAGTAAATATTATAATTTGTGTTTAGACTAAATGATATGACATGTAGTTTTCAGATTAATCTTGTTCTGGGGTGTGCTGGTGTGATGATTGATCTCTGAGCCAAGTGCGCTTTTTGTTTATTATTTGAATTTATGCTAATTGTGAAATTTACGTTTTTGTGTAAAGTTGGTGTGTTTTGAGCTTTGAATGCACATTTTCAATCCAAAAATATTTTATGATGTATCAACCGGATTTATCGTGCGACTTTAAAAATAAAATTTTTTGAGTTTTAATGTTTTGCTCACTTGTATCTCTAAGTACAACAACAACAACAACAACAAACCCAGTGTATTCCCACCTAGTGGGGTCTGGGGGGTAAGATGTACGCAGTCCATACCTCTACCTCTAAAGAAGTAGAAAGGCTGGTTTCGATAGACCCCTGGCTCAAGACACGAGATACCACACAAACACATAGTAAAGCACAACACAAGATTACATAACATAAATACGACACCCATAAGTAATATAAAACTGAGGAAAGCACACAGATTCGTAATAAAACATGGAACACGGACTCCTAACAGGAATAAACCCCCACCAAGTAATTCCCTACACTAGCGACTCAAACTGGCCCTAGTCCTCTGCCTTAATTCGCGTCCTCCAGACCTTCCTATCTAGGGTCATGTCCTCGGTGAGCTGTAACTGCTCTATGTCCCGCCTAATCACCTCATCCCAGTACTTCTTCGGCCTACCCCTATCCCGCCTAAAACCATCCAACGCTAGCCTCTCACACCTACGGACCGGGGCATCCATGCCCCTCCTCTTCACGTGTCCGAACCATCTCAATCGGGCTTCCCGCGTCTTGCACTCCACTGGAGTCACACCAACCTTCTCCCGGATAGTCTCATTCTGAACTCTATCCCCTCTAGTCAGCCCATACATCCAACGCAACATCCGCATTTCTGCCACCCTCATTTTTTGGATGTGGGAGTTCTTAACTGGCCAACACTCCGCTCCATACAACATGGCCGGACGGACTACCGCCCTGTAGAATTTGCCTTTAAGCTTGGGCGGCACCTTCTTATCACACAGCACCCCCGACGCGAGCTTCCACTTCATCCATCCCGCCCCAATACGGTGCGAGACATCCTCCTCAATCTCACCGTTACTCTGGATCACGGACCCGAGATACTTGAAACTCTCCCTCTTACCTACCTTCTGTGATTCCAGCTTCACTACTACCTCATTCTCCCGCCTCACGTCATTAAACTTGCATTCCACATACTCTGTCTTGCTTCTGCTCACCCTGAACCCTTTAGACTCAAGGGTTTGCCTCCACACCTCTAATTTGTCACTCACACCCCTTGAGTCTCATCTATCAGAACTACATCGTTTGCAAAAAGCATACACCACAGCACCTCCCCTTGAATACGTCGCGTCAACACATCCATCACCAACGCAAACAAAAAGGGACTAAGAGTAGATCCCTGATGCAACCCTGTCAGGACAGTGAAATGCTCTGAGTCTCCTCCCGCCGTCCTCACCTTAGTTTTCGCTCCATCATACATATCCTTGATTGCTCTGATATATGCCAGCGGTACTCCACTCACCTCCAAGCATCTCCAAAGCACCTCCCTGGGGACTTTATCGTAGGCCTTCTCCTGGTCGATAAACACCATGTGCTGGTCCTTCTTCCTTTCCCTATACTGTTCCACCAACCTCCGTACCAGGTGAATTGCCTCCGTCGTCGAGCGGCCAGGCATAAATCCAAACTGGTTTTCTGAAATAGACACTATCCGTCTCAGCCTCACCTCGACCACTCTCTTCCAGATCTTCATAGAGTGACTCAATAACTTAATCCCCCTATAGTTATTGCAACTCTGGATGTCCCCCTTATTCTTATAGAGAGGGATCATGGTACTCCACCTTCAAGCCTCGGGCATCTTTGCCGTCTTGAAGATTTTATTAAATAATCCAGTCAACCACCTTACACCAGCCTCTCCAACGAACTTCCAAAACTCCACCGGTATCTCATCCGGCCCCGTCGCCCTACCCCTTCGCATTCTGCGAACAGCCTGTCTAACCTCTTCTACCTTAAAACTTCTACAATAGCTAAAATCCCGACACTCCTCTGAGTGTTCCAGTTCCCCTAACACAATAGCTCTATCCCCTTCGTCATTCAAGAGCCTATGAAGGTACGACTGCCATCTATTCTTAATGTGGCCGTCCTCCACCAATACTCTACCGTCCTCCCCCTTAATGCACCTCACCTGATCGAGGTCACGACCCTTCCTCTCCCTAGCCTTAGTGAGTCTAAACAACTTTTTCTCCCCTCTTTTCCCCTGTAACCCTGCATACAAGCTCTCAAAGGCAGCCGTCTTAGCTGCCGTGACTGCTGACTTAGCCTCCTTCCTCGCTAGCTTGTACTCTTTCCTGTTTACCCGCTTCTCCTCTTCGTCCTTACTCTCCACCAACTTGGCATACGCCCCTTTCTTGGTCCCCACTTTCTTCTCCACCTCTTCATTCCACCACCAATCCCCCTGATGGTGCCCGGCCCGGCCCCTAGAAAGACCCAACACCTCACTTGCATTCTCCCTGATGCACCTAGCCGCCCTATCCCACATACTATCCACGTCTCCCCTACACTCCCACACCCCCATTCCCGCCAACTTCTCCCCTATCTCCCACGCATTCACTGGCGTCAGGCCGCCCCACTTAATTCTAGGTCTACACTCCCTACTCCTCTTTCTATTCTTCTTTATACCCAAATCCATAACCAAGAGCCTATGCTGGGTCGAAAGATTCTCACTCGGGATGACCTTACAGTCCTTACACAACGCCCTATCCCCTTTCCTAAGCAACAAAAAGTCAATCTGGGTCCTGGCTATCGCGCTTCGAAAGGTGATCAGGTGCTCGTCCTTCTTCGGGAAGCCCGAGTTCACCACCACCAGCCCAAAGGACCTCGCAAACTCCAATAGGGTAGCCCCCTCTTCATTTCTCTCCCCAAAACCAAAACCACCATGCACATCACCAAAGCCTCCCGGTAGCGCCCCGATGTGCCCGTTGAAATCTCCTGCTACAACAATCTTCTCCGAGCTAGGCACGCCTCTCACCACCTCCTCCAAAGCCTCCCAAAACCGCATCTTCTCCTCCCCCTCCGATCCCACTTGCGGCGCATAGGCACTACACACGTTCAGGGTAAACCCCCGAATGACCAACTTAATAGTCATCAACCTATCGTTGATCCTCTTCACCTCTACTACCTGACCTCTAAGCTCTTCATCTACTAAGATGCCAACTCCATTCCTACGTCTCTCGCTCCCAGAGTACCACAGCTTGTAACCATCCACATCCCTAGCCTTAGACCCTACCCACTCGGTCTCTTGAACACACGCAATGTTGATCCTCCTCTTCCTAAGGGTCTTCACAAGCTCTATGGACTTACCCTGAAGGGTCCCTATATTCCAAGACCCAACCCTCAGCCTACCGTCACTACCCGCACGCCCTCCCCTACACCCCCCCCCCCCTGCGGCCAAACCTTGGCCTCCCTCCCACCCCCGCCCTTTCCTCATCCCCCCCCCACGGCCCTACGCCCCCTCGGACATGACCCTATCCACCCATTACCGCTCACAGCCACAACTACACGAAAGTATAAGAGAATATAAAGATATAAACGCTGGTAATAGCAAAGCAGCAGCAAGCAATACAAGGCTTTTAAGCAGCAGCAGAGGAGTAACCATTTCAAATGGCAAGTAAATGTGAGGATACCATTTTCATTTATTGAATAAAGTTTTTAAGTTTGTGTTGGTTTATATTGTGATTGGATGGATGCTCTAAATTGTTGAGCATATGCAGATCAACAGATGAATGATGACCCCTCGTAGGGGTTATGGAAGCCATTTTGTGTACTTTGCTGAATTTATGAACAGATTTTGTCCACGCCAGCTTATATGCAGAGATCTGATTCATGCTGTCTGTGCAGGAGTTTGTTCAGTGTTGCAGTGGCAGATATGAACCAGCACCCAACTGTCTTCCAGAAGGCTGCTAACCAGCTGCACTTAAGCTCAAGTCTGTCCCGAAATGTTCATACTCGCTATGGGAGTGTCCAACCGGCTCTCTACCAAAAGCAGTTTGCTTATGGCAACTACTCCAATGCTGGACTGCAGAGATGCCATGCCACTCAGGATCTATCATTGATCACCTCAAATGCTTCACCTGTGTTTGTCCAGGCTCCTCAAGAGAAAGGATTTGCAGCTTTTGCCACTGACTTCCTCATGGGTGGAGTTTCTGCTGCTGTATCAAAGACTGCTGCTGCTCCCATCGAGCGTGTGAAACTTTTGATCCAAAATCAAGACGAAATGCTCAAGGCTGGTAGACTCTCAGAACCATACAAGGGAATTGGCGATTGTTTTGGGAGGACAATTAAGGATGAAGGTTTTACCTCCTTATGGAGAGGAAACACTGCTAATGTTATCCGTTACTTCCCCACTCAGGTTTACCATTTGTCTTCATTTTGAGGACTAAAGTTTATGCATCAAAGATACATGCACATTGGCTGTTCTGTTGTTTGCTTAGGTCAAGCATTGACTGGCTGATACTTTGTGTTCCACAGGCCCTGAACTTTGCATTTAAGGACTACTTCAAGAGACTCTTCAACTTCAAGAAAGACCGTGATGGCTACTGGAAATGGTTTGCCGGCAACCTTGCATCAGGTGGTGCTGCTGGTGCTTCCTCTTTGTTCTTTGTGTACTCCTTGGACTATGCTCGTACGCGTCTTGCTAATGATGCCAAGGCTTCAAAGAAGGGAGGTGAGAGGCAGTTCAATGGTTTGGTTGATGTTTACAGGAAGACACTCAAATCTGATGGAATTGCTGGTCTGTACCGTGGATTCAACATTTCATGTGTTGGTATCATTGTTTACCGTGGTTTGTACTTTGGAATGTATGACTCCTTGAAGCCTGTCCTATTGACTGGAAGCCTGCAGGTTAGTGTTTTCATGTATTGTTGTAATTGCTCTCCTAGTTCAAGTCCTTTATGCTACTCTTAGTATTGTTTGTCAGCTGTGTCGCATCATAATGTTGGTGGTCTTACCATTTTGTTGGCTTTATATATATCATGAATACATCGATTTGTGCAAGTTTTATGTTAAGAGATGATCCTTATAGCTTATTGTGGGGAGAGTGAAAAGAATTTAGTATTTGTGGTTAAAGATAGTCTGCAATTGATTGATTTTCTTTTTGTAATGTTTATATGGATAAATAAACCTTGTGGAACAAAAAAACTCGATGGCTGACCCTTCATGTGCTGTATACAGGATAGTTTCTTTGCTAGCTTTGCACTTGGTTGGCTCATCACCAATGGTGCTGGTCTTGCATCCTACCCCATTGATACAGTAAGAAGAAGAATGATGATGACATCTGGTGAGGCGGTTAAGTACAAGAGCTCGCTTGATGCATTCTCTCAGATTGTTAGGAACGAGGGTGCCAAATCTCTGTTCAAGGGTGCTGGTGCTAACATCCTCCGTGCTGTTGCCGGTGCTGGTGTGTTGGCTGGATACGACAAGCTTCAGGTGATTCTTTTTGGAAAGAAATACGGATCCGGTGGTGCGTAAGTCAGCCTCTAACATCCTTTTAGAATTAGATGGTGATGAAAATCTTTTTGGAGTTACATTTGAGGATTCAGTTGGGGAGACAATTACCATTCTTCCTTTTGCCTTTTTGTAATAATTTAAAATTTGAGTGGGTTAAAGCTTAAAAAACCCACTCGTTTCCCTTTGTTGAAGGGTTTATACTGTTTTGTTTTGGCTCAATTAATCTTTTGATAAAATGAAATGCGGATCAGTTTGAGGCTAATTTTGGTTTATGCGTGGAGTACAATACTTCATTCATTTTAAAATAAATGAGTTGTTGAGCTATTTTTCAATGTTTATAATAAATGAATTATTCATTTTTCAAGAGAGATGGTAAAAATTTCTTTCAGTTTTTTTAATACTTTACATTTTTAAGAGTAATTTAAGAGCAATTAAAAGAGTAATAATGAAAAGTAATTTATAATTTGGGTGTCATACTACAAAAAAAAAAGAAGTAATCTGGTGTATTAAAGATGTCGCTATAAGTGGTGTTTGGGGAAAGGTTTCATCACAGGGGTGTATCGTACATAGTCTTAAATTGCATTTCTATTAGAGGTTGTTTTCGAGGAAGACCTCCTGATTATATGACAATAACTTTATCTCCAAGGCTCCCTTTCGGTGTGTCATATTACAACAATTTATTTATATTTCTGATCACATGACAATAATTTTATCTCCAAGGCTCCCTTTCGGTGTGTCATATTATAACAATTTATTTATTTTGAAATAGAGGCATCTTGTTTCCTTAGTTTTCTTGCTTTTTGAATAGTAGAAATGGCAGTGGATTTCTGCAGTATGTATAAATTACTGAAGATCTCTGCAGTATGATCAACTTAGCTATTCTTGATCCCTTATTTTTCTTAGTACTTGCTGCATCTAGAGTCCATCAACAGCAAAATAAGACGAGTTTCAGCAATGGAATCAAGAATTTGAAAATCTAAACGGAACATTTTTCTAAGCTGCTTTTTGTGTCTCGATTCCTCTACATATATAAGAGTCCAAAGCTTAAAGTAGGGTGTGCATCGGTCGGTTCGATTCAATTTTATATTATCGGTTTACTTTATCGGTTTTTGATTTTTAAATATGCTAAACCAATAATTAAATTAATAAGATATTTTTTATTGATTTTCTGTTTATCGATTTTTAGTCCTTAACGGTTCGGTTTTCGGTTTAACCGATAAGAAAATACTCATAAAATAGAAATAGTAGTAACTAACATGAAAAAAAATTGAATCTTAATTGCAACCAAAAATCCTACATGATGTGTTTTAATTTACAAGAATCTTCAAGTTTGAACTAAATGTTGTTAGGAGAAATTAAGCGTTTGTATAATTAAAAATAGCAACCAAATTCCGAAGGATTATCAAATCATCAATCTCAGGGAAAAACAGATTCTCTAATCATGAAACATAATAATATTATAATTTTACTACTATTAGAACTTAATAAAAATATAGAAAGAGAAAAACAAAAAGACAGTTGAGTTATCGGTTTATCCACTAACCTAATAAGAAAAAATCGAATCGAGCCAATAACCCAATAATTTAAAAAAAAAAAACATTAAAAAATTGTTAACCCATTAATTCAATAACATTAAATCAATAATATTTTTATCGATTCGATTTATCGGTTGGTTCAATTTTTGCATACTACTAGCTTAAAGGGGCTACATATTGAAGTCAAAATTTCGAATATGCCACTGAATCTTGAAACAAGCCAAAACAAACACATCGTTCAAATGCCCACGATTTGCGTTGATTTGCGTTTGTAAATCGTTTAGCTGTGAACGGGTCCAATATTTTTTTTTATATTAGACATCCTCGTCTATATTCAAAAGATAAGCAATTTAAAAGAAGTGATGGTCTTCTCAGGTGGCCATAAATAGGGCTGGACATATTTTGGTTTAAACCGAAAAAATCAAAAAATCGAATTGAAATTTAATTTTAATTTGATTTTTTGTTTTTTCGGATTGATTTCGATTTCAAATTTTAGAAATTTAGTTAAATGGTTTGACTTTTGAATTTACAAAAAAAGAATTCGGATAACCCGAAAAATTGAAATTCTATAAATAATATATTATAATATATATAATTTAATATATATGTAAATATATTAAAAATATAATATAATCTGATATAACATATAAATATATAAATTATAATCATTTAGTAATCCTAAATCCTAATATACTGCTTTGCTTTAGACCCTAACATTAACGTGAAAGCTGTAGCAGCGCTCAACCATCCTCAGTTCGTCAATTCATTTGAAATTTCAACATCGCCAACGACAGTCGTTTGCTCAGTTCATTTTATCACTTCGTCACTTCCTTCTGCAGTCGCTGCTGAGTGCGGCCACTGTCGTCACGCCAACGGCGATGACTCAGCGAGGTCGATATTTATGGTTATTTCATGCATATTGAATTAATTATATTTGGGAATGAAAAATAGGTTTGAAAAACAGATTATTTTTCTAGAAAAATCATCAATTTTAAATGCTCACTACTTTAATCTTTAAAATCGAAATAAAAATTTGAAATAACCGAACCGAATTTGTAAAAATCAAATCAAACCGAAATAATTTTGGCTTGGTTATGGTTTTCATTTTCGTCAATCCGAAAATCGAAAAACCGAACCGATATTCAACAATCAAACCGAATAAACCGAATGCCCACCCCTAGCCATAAAGGTAGCTTCCATAATACTCCATCCGTCTCATATTGAGATGACACATTAATTAAAAATAATAATTAATGACATGTCTAGTTTATTATAGTACCCTATTAAATGATGTTTACATTTTAATTTGAAGAAAAAATAATTAATGTAAAAAGTAAAACATGAAAAAAAAAATTTGTCTCTATTTGATTAATGAAAAAAATTAAATAAATAAGAAATTAAATTAAAAAATTTGGAACGGATAATTTGAGACGGAAAGAGTATTAACTATTCTTACGAGATGTGTAATTTTCGTCCACTTTTGCGAATTTTTTTTTTGGGACTGCAGACCTTAAATTTTTTAATTATATAGTGTAAATAGGAAAACTATATTAAAATATAGGTAAAAAAAAGATGCACGCACATATTAAACTTTGAATTACCTCTGCAAAATTTCCTTTCCTTTATTCATTTTCAACTATGTAGATTCTTAAACATATTACTTTCTCCATTTCGAAAAAGAAGTGGTGTTTATATTTTTTTATTATGTTTTAAAATAAATGATGTTTGACATAATCAAGAGACGTCAATGATGGTCTTCAATCTTATCTTTATTTAAATAAAGAGGATTTCCATGTCAAGAAATTACTTCCTTCATTTACTGTTACTTGTCTTTATATTAAAATAGATATTTATTTTGATTTATTTTGTTTTAAAAAGTTAAAAGATAAGTAATTTTTTCACGAAATTCTTATTTTACCTTTTTTATTAATTATAATTATTTCTCTTACTATTAATTAATTAAGAGAAAATGCTCAAAAGCTCCCCAACATTTACCTTAAGTTCAGATTACACACTTATATTTTACGGGAGTCTTATATTTTAATTTTTCAATTTTTTCTTAATCTTTATTTTTTTCTTGCCTTTTTTCTTTCTCACTCTTTTTTTAATTTCTCTATTTTGTTTGATCATTTTTTTCTTTTTTCAATTCTCTTTTTTCCCCTCATTTTTCTCAATTTTTTTAATTCTTCGGTTTTTTCTTGATTTTTATTTTTTCATTCCTTTTTATTTCTCAATCTTTTTTTAATTTCTGTATTTTTTTATTGCTTTTTTCTTTTTTTCAACTTCTATTATATTTTG
Organism: Capsicum annuum; assembly: GCF_002878395.1. Lineage (NCBI taxonomy): Eukaryota > Viridiplantae > Streptophyta > Magnoliopsida > Solanales > Solanaceae > Capsicum > Capsicum annuum. The sequence continues at coordinate 152,408,051 of NC_061121.1, read as the reverse complement.
CTAATAAATAAAAAATTAAATAATCCGCAAAGGTATCTTCTTTTATTGACATCAAAGTAAATTTAAGGGCATAAATTGTTGTTATGAAGTTCTTTGAAAATTCTTGAAATAAGTCGTGTCTCTAATGCGAGAGTTGTAGAATATCTCATAAATAAAGGCATAATGTGGTAGTGTCAACTCTTGCCCGTGGGGCAAAATTTATTATTTGAAAGTCCTTGAGCTAAGTCTTGCCTCTAAGGTAAGAGTTGTAGAACATCCCATAAATGAAGACATAACGTGGTAGTATCGACTTTTGCTCGTGGGGCATAATTTATAGTTTGAAAGTCCTTAAGCTAAGTCTTGCCTCTAAGGAAATAGTGGTAGAACATCTCATAAATAAAAATATAATGCGGTAGAGTCAATTCTTGCCCGTGGGACATAATTTGTAGTTTGAAAGTCCTTGAGCTAAGTCTTGCCTCTAAGGCAATAGTTGTAGAACATCTCATAAATGAAAACATAACGTGGCAGAGTCAACTTTTGCCCATAGGGTATAATTTGAAGTTTGAAAGTCCTTGAGCTAATTAAGTTTTGCCTCTAAGGCAATAGTTGTAGAACATCTCATAAATGAAGACATAACATGGTAGTATCAACTCTTGCCCGTGGGGCATAATTTGTAGTTTGAAAGTCCTTGAGCCAAGCCTTGCCTCTACGACAATAGTTGTAGAATATCTCATAAATGAAAATATAATGTGGTAGAGTCAAATCTTGCCCGTGGGGCATAATTTATAGTTTGAAAATTCTTGAGCTAATTAAGTCTTGCCTCTAAGGCAAGAGTTGTAGAACATCTCATAAATGAAAACATAACGTGGTAGTGTCAACTCTTGCCCGTGGGGCATAATTTGTACTTTGAAAGTCCTTAAGCTAATTAAGTCTTGCCTCTAAGGCAAGAGTTGTAGAACATATCATAAATGAAAATATAACGTAGTAGTGTCAATTCTTGCCCGTAGGGCATAATTTATAGTTTGAAAGTTCTTGAGCTAAGTCTTACCTTTGAACAATAGTTGTAGAACATCTCATAAATGAAAATATAACGTGGTCGAGTCAACTTTTGCCTGTGGGGCATGATTTGTTGTTTGAAAGTCCTTGAGTTAAGTCTTGCCTCTAAGACAATAATTGTAGAACATCCCATAAATCAAAATACAATGTGGTAGTGTCGACTCTTGCTCATGAAACATAACTTGTTGTTTGAAAGTCCTTGAGCTAAGTCTTGCCTCTAAGGCAATAGTTGTAGAATATCTCATAAATGAAAACATAACGTGGTAGAGTCAACTCTTGCCCGTGGGGTATAATTTGTTGTTTGAAAATCCCTGAGCTAAATCTTTCCTCTAAGGTAAGAGTTATAAAACATCTCATAAATCAAAATACAATATGGTAGTATCAACTCTTGCCCATGAAACACATCTTGTTGTTTGAAAGTCATAAGACTTGCCTCTATAATGTAGTAATGTCAACTCTTGTCCATGAAACGTAGCTTATTATTCGAAAGTCATAAGTCTTGCCTTTATAATGTGATAGTATCAACTCTTGCTCATGAGATGTAACTTGAATTGAAGAAATCGAAGAAAAGAACAAAAATAATAAAATTGCAGAAAAAGCAGAAAATGAAGAAAAATATTAAAAGAATAAAATTCAAAGAAAATGTAGAAGTTGAGAGAGAATAGGAAAAAAAATAAAGGTTGATTAAAAAAAGAAAGATTAAATAAAAATAAAGGTCGAGAAAAATTTAGAAAGAAAAAAATCAAAGAATTTTTTTTTTTTTTTTTTATAAAAGTAGACGTTGAAAGGTGTAAATGAAAAAAGTAAGGGTTGAGAAAAACTAAAAAGAACCAAAAAAAAAGAAAAAATAAAAAATAAAAATAATATAACATAAAAAAGAAAAAAAAAGTTGAGAGGAAAAAAGGAAAAAATTAAGGGTTGAGAAAATTAAAAATAAAAGGAGAAAAGAAAAATAAAAATAAAAGTAAAATTAAAAAGAGGAAAATAAATAAAAGTTGAAAGATATAAATATAGAGTTGTTATGCATTATGAAGATCATTTATCTAATTTACTCCATTGATTAGGAGTAATTTTATCCAAAAAAATATTAGTTAATAGGTAAAGGCTATTTTGAGGAAATATTTTTATTTGGGGCTAAAATTTGAAAGTCACCTCAAATTGGGTCTATTTTTTAGATTCACCCTGGAATTACATTATGAAAAATTATGGGAGGTATAAAAAATATTGAGGCTGGTCTAGTTCCTTTGCCTAAATATGAAGAGCTAAGTGGTGGGCATAACAAGGGAAAATGATTTTCTGGACCCCTATACTATGTCGGTTTTGTAAGTTGAATACTTCTACTTACATGTTTGTCATCTAGACCCCTGAACCCACTAAAAAACAACATTTTAAATCCTTTTTTGATGAATGTAACACACTCTCCCCCACGTCAGCTGTCATGTCAGCTGTCATACCTGACACGACATCTGCCACATCATTTAAAAAAATAAAAAAAATATTGCATTAAATTCTAAGTCATTTTTAAAATGCTACATAACAAATTAAATATTAAAATTAATTTAATTAAATTAGAAAAATTTATAAATTGTAGAAAAATTTGAATAATCTTGTTTTTATTTTTTCTCACAAATTAAACATCAAATCCATTCCAAATAATTAAAATTCTTTTCCAACTAATTTAAATTTTTAACTATAAATTCATATATACAAACATAATAAATTTTTGATTTTTAAATTTGAATATTTTTAACAAATTCACAAAAAATTTAATTTTTTTTCAAGCGAAATTCACTAATTTTTTTCAATATTCACTATCACTCATTTTCAATTTAAATTTAAATTTTAATCCCCAAAAAAATAAAAAGATTTCAAATTTAAATTTTAATTAAAAAAATGAAAAGAATTGAATTGAGAAGAAAAATTAAAATAAAAAATAAAAAGTGAACGTGTGGTGAGGGGGGGGGCTGGAATAGTGTTGGGGTGCGGTGTGGGGGATGGAAGGGGCTGAGGTGGGGTGGGGATGAGGCTGGGAGAGGGACTGGACGGGGCTGGTGAGGTGTGGGGGGTGGGGACAGGGCTGGGTTTGAGTGGAGAGGCTGGGGGTGGGATGGGATGGAGTTGGGTAAGGTGTGGGGTTGGGGACGGGCTGCGGTGAGGTTGGGGAATGGCTGGACGGGTGTTGGGGTGGGGGCGCTAGGGTGGGGTGGGAAGGGGCTGGGTGGGGACAAGCTGGGGTGGGGAGGAAAAAAATATTTTTATTTTTTTAAAATTTTTAAAAATATTTTTAAATTTTAAAAACTATTTTTAAATTAAAAAAGATGGAGGGAAAAAAAGGACCTTTTTTTTAAATTTTAAAAAATATTTTAAAATTATTTTTAATTTTTTAAAATATTTTTAAATTAAAAAAGATGGAGGGAAAAAAAGGACCCTTTTTTTTTAAATTTTAAAAAATATTTTAAAATTATTTTTAATTTTTTAAAATATTTTTAAATTTAAAAAGATGGAGGGAAAAAAGGACCCTTTTTTTTAAAAAAAATTTAATATTTTTTAAAAATTATTTTAATGTATAAGTGGCCAAAAATTGACCCTCACTCGCACCTCAGACGAGTGGCTATCCTCTCTTTGTCCTAGTCACTATTACCTTGCCACATAGGCAAGGTCAACGGTCAAAGAGTGCAAAATATTACTTTTTGATGGGTTCAAGGATCCATATGGCAAACATATAAGTAGAAGTGTCCAACTTACAAAATAGACATAGTATAGGGATCAAGAAGGTCATTTTGCGGCATAACAACACTGACTACAATTGCAAGGTGATGTACGAAAGCAAAACTAATTCGCTCCCTAATATCAGATAATAATTACTTTGGTAAATTGAATTTGTTTTAAATATCTAATGTTTTACAAAAATGATAAGTTTTTTTTTTCTCTTCAGATTTGCCCTTATTATCTTGACTAATAGAGTGTTAATTAAGTGAAAGTTTTAAGTAGCGAGCAAATGATAATTTTGACAAATATTCTTTTGACTAAGGGTATTCATCAATTTGTTGTTGATTTATACTACTAACACTTTCTAATTATTTTGATTAGTTAAGCACACGAAATATTCATCTTCTAGTATAATAAATTAGTGTTTAAGTTTTATATATGCACTAAACGTTATAATTATGAGTAGATGTGATCAATTATTTTCACTTAATTGATAACATGATACAATTTATGAATTGTGAGTAGATATTTTATAATTTTTGTTGTAAGGTCTTCAATATTATTTAAAGTAAAATCAAAATCATAAAATTAATTATTAAATTTTCTTGGGGTTCAAAATTTTGAGAGTCTGAGGCATATGCTTTACTAGCTTCACCTTTGAGCCATTCTGGTATAACTCATCTACCTATCTACCTACCTACTTATCTATCTATCTATCTATCTATCTATCTATCTATCTATCTATCTATCTATCTACCTACCTTTCAATCAATATATGTATATAAAGGAAAAACATGTAGAAGGTGATGTGACACTTTTCTATGACCTCCATTTATATTTATCTTTCTTCTCCTTTTTTTGATTTTTTTGTCACAATATATTCCAATAAAATGTAGTAATACTTAATTTTGTTCTCCAAATCACTAATTTCTTTTCAGTTTATTTGGGGGTTTCTTTTACAGTTTAAAACCCCAAAAGTCTTTATCATTAATCTAATGATTTATTAGTAGTAATTTATTATGTAAAAACACGTAAAATATATCCTCTTCGTAGAGAATTCATTTTCATAAAAATCTCAAAACCTTTTCATTAATGTTAACATCTATTTCCTTTTTTTGAACATTTAGGAGTCACGTCTTTTTATTGTTTCTCTTATAGTAACGGATGTTTTGGATATCAGTATATGATCTCTCAATCTCAACGTCCATGAGTAGCAGTATAAGCATGGTCCTCTTCTTTCTTCCTCTTTAGACTTCTATTATCTCTGCTTTGGTTTCTTTTCTTTCCAAAGTTTTACTTTTATTTTATTTGTAATTAAATTTTGAATGCATGACTGTTGTCATGTACTTTATAGCTACAATATTCTTTTTATTGTTATAGTAGTAAGATCAACTGTGATTCCTTTTTCTTAATGAGTTGTTGTTTTATAGTAGTTTTTTTATTTAATCATTTTATTAGGTGAATAATTAGTTAATAAGAATCAAGAAAGTTCTCCTTTATGTACAAAGATCGGAGGCATTTTGTTGATGAGAATAATTCTATGTTGGATCTGAAGTCTTTACGAAGTTTGGACAATTTTTTCCATCGATTTCAATAATTGCTTATATATGATTTGGTTAGTATATATGTATGGATGCCCAAATACCCATGACCAGCACGTGGAAGCTCAAAGTAGAAATAGCTATTAGCAAGTACTTTTCGGAGTTTTATAGAAATATACGTTGTATGTACTTGAAGTTCTTAAATTATTAAATATTTGAGTTTAGAATATATCAATTTTTAATATTACGAGCAGTATGAACTGAAGAGAAAATTGTAGCGATTTAAAGATGTAAAGATTGTGACAAAGGCAGTGCTTATAGATGAAATAAAACTCTCTATATATCTATTTTCATTTTTTCTTTTCATGTCGCAATAATTAATTTTTTATGAAGTAGCTTTTAGCAAGCACTTTTCGGAGTTTTATAGAAATATACGTTGTATGTACTTGAAGTTCTTAAATTTGTAAATACTTGAGTTTTGAATATATCATTTTTATTATTATGAGCAGCATGAACTAAAGAGAAAAATATAGCGATTTAAAGATGTAAAGATTGTGACAAAGGTGGTGCTTATAGATGAAATAATACTCACTCTATATCTATTTTCATTTTTCCCTTTTCTGTCGCAATAATTATTTTTTTATGAAGTAGCATTGCATGTAGGGTGTACAAAAATTGAATCGAAAAAATGTTATCGATTTATTGCGATTGAAATTTTGGACTAACACTTTGTTAATGATTTTATAAAAAGGTATTATCGGATTATCGGTTCGATTTTAATTTTTAATATTGAGTTATTGGGTTAACTGATAATCGATTAAGATAATTATTACTTTACCCCTACTTATATATTAAACTAATCTATAAGTGACTTTGTATTATCTTATTATTTGACTTAATTAATATTGCAACATATACTTTTCTACTTTTGTATTTTTATTATATTGCAACGTAATTTTTATAAACAAACACACACGTGCACACCTTTAAAATAAATTGAGTGGCAAACCTTAACATTCAATTTATACTCTTAATAATGTCCACAATTCTCATTTTTCACTCTTCATAACCCCCAAAATCAATATATATATACAAAGGAGATTCTAAGACAATCTTATGTGGCATGTCATAGAGCCCACCATTTTCATTTATCTTTTTTCTCCTTTTTTTGATTTTTTTCTTCATTCTTTCACTAATTAATTTGTTTACTAATTAAAAAAACTTGATAACATTTATTATATGTAATTATATCTCATAAGTTATAAAAAAAAATCTCTATCTATTTGTATTTTTCACTTAAATGACATGTCTTCTCAAATTCATTCTACTTAATTCTTATGAATTAATTAATTTATATATACCATTCATCTATGAAATTGTTAGATACTCATTTGCATTTTCTCCTTCTTCTTCGCTAATAGTATTTTTTGTCCTTTTTTTTCTTTACACTTTTTTCATCATGTGATATTCATCAGTTTGCTGAAGATCATAGAAATATTCTTTAGAATTTCTTCTTGTATAATAATAGCTAAACATACACAAGTTTATTAAAATTACGAAGCAAGTTTGATGGCGATACAAATTCATCAAAGAGAGAATTAATTTAATTTGATACAAGTTTATCAAGATAAAGAAGAAAGTTTAATGATCTTGGAAGATTCATTAAGAGAGATTATGTTTTGGAAGATTCATCAAGAGAGATTATCAAATTAATTAGTATGGTGGGCCCATAACCTCAAATGGGAAAATTTCCCTCACTACTTTATCGGGAGGAGTTTTTTGCGTTTCGTTGATTTCGTCCATAATTTCGTCGCATAAAAGATCTGTATCAACCATTCTTATGATGATCTGGAAGATAGGGATTTTAAAAAAAAAAATGAAAGAAGAAATAATGAGAAACGAAGCCATTGAGGAGAAACTGAAATGAAAAGATTGATGCGTCAATATTGCATTTAAACAGTTAATTATGTTATAGTTCATGCAAGCTATATATACAACTAACAATGTAGCTGATCAACTAGCTAGTTTCATCAACATCAAACTTTTCTTCCAATGAACAGAATTCTGTACGTTTCCAGAATTACAAAACTGATAGCCCAAGAACATCAAAATTCCAATGAACAAAATTCTGTTTCCAGAATCACAAACTGATAAATATATAGCCCAAGAAAATTCACAAAAACGGTTAGCTAGTACATTAATTAATTAAGACAATAATATAATAGTGGTATAGCAAAACTTGACAAGAAAACTCTATAATCATCTCACCACTTTAATTAGTAACTTCAGCAATTGAAGGAAAGAAAGTTAAAGTTTAATGATGAAGATAAATGGAGTTAGAAGAAGCAATATATATATTGGAACGAATTAAGGAGGTTCGACAGGTATAACAGAATGGTGAAAACTACCCTCTTAAATTTATTTTTTTGTTGCATGCATGCATGGTGTCCATGAGTGTTAGTATATATGGATCTTTATTTTTTAAAAAAACTTATGGACAAGAAGATTTTGTGGGATTGTAATAATTTTTGAATTTAATAAATTGATATAATGTATTTATTATGATATAATTTGTGATTATGATTTTTATTTTTTGATGCTTAAAATTTAAAAAATTGATTGAACGTAACGTAATATTCATGTTTTTATCATCAAAGATCTAAATATGGTTGAGTGTTTTAAGTGAAAATAAAATAAAATAATTAAAAATGATATTTTTGGGATTCCTAGAAGGTTGAAAAACTGACATATTTTCGGATACCATTTTAGGGTCGTCTATGAAAAAAAACCTGACCCATTTCAAATGGAATTTTGTGATTAAAGTAAACATACGCACTAGTCAAAGGGGTTCAACATCTACTATATATACTTAAAAAAGAATTGTTCATGTAAAAATAGTATAAAAATAGTATAATTTTTCGTCGAAAGGTATTCGGATGAACCCCTGAATCCAAGGTGGCTCCTCCACTGATAGAGTATGTATGCAATTTCCTATTTTTCATCATGTTAGGTTGGTTAAAAAATTTGGAAATTATTTTTCTAGGGAAAAAGGAAATATTCTAGGCTCAATTATATTCGGTAATTTCCATATTTATAGTGATAAAGGTCTGGAATAATAATAATAAGCTTCATCGGTGCTTATTTACACTGCTTAGCATATCTCGATAGACCCTCGACTCAACTAAACATATCACCAATCAAGTATGAAAACAAATAAGAATCTATAGTGAATACAAAAGGAGAAGAGAACAGTAGCAATAATAAATGATGTGATAACTGAAGTCAAGGAGACACTAAAATGGAAGGATAAGATAGCCCTGGAGTACTTCCTTACTAAATGGGACAGCTCCCGGTGCACTAAAACTTTTACTATGTACAGGTTTCGAGGAAGGGTCCCACCACAAGATCCTTACTGTCCTACTATTTTAATCAGTTGGGATATGGATGGGGCTTGGGGGTTCCTATGACCCATACATACATTTGGATACGTTATCTATATGACATCCAATGGAGTGGGATCCTTCTTTGAATTCTACGTGAACACGAAATAGTTTGTGCATTAGAGTGACCCTTATTTGTCCTCTTACAAGAAAGTTTTGAGGAGGGAAGGATATATACGAACATACTATTTTCGATAAGACTACCGTCTCACGAGAAACGAAGAAATTATAGGATATGAAACGATAAAATAACATGATACAAAGCAAAAGAAACAACAAAAATAATGATCCGACATATCAAATGGGCTTAACATAAAAGTTGAACTCAACATCATTAGGCCCATTACACTTTAGATCCAAACGGCCCATACCTTCAATTGGGCCACATGACTCAATGGGTGTAATTTGAGGCTCTTTCAAATATAAAATAACGTTCACTAATGATTTTTCGATAGTATTAACTAAAATTAAGTAACAAAACTCTATGTATAAACATTAATTTAGTGTAAACATTCATGATAAGTAAGTTTTTTAAACGATTTGCTATTATGCTTGAGTTATAATTTGAGAATTACGAGGTTTCAAGTTCAAATTTTAGTGAAAGTGAAAATTTAGGTGACTTTTATATTTATTTATTCAAGGTCTTGGTGAATATATATATACCAAGTATCTGTGCTGGTGAGATAGCAAGTGCCCATAAAATTAGTTAAAATGCACAGTAGTTAAGCTGGATATCACAATTATAAGATAATCATGATTTATAAGTAATTATTAGCTCTAGTATTTAGTGGAGGCCAAAAAATATGTATACTACTAGAATTATTATTTTGTACATAAAAATACGTGAAACATAATTAGAGTTTTTTTTTTAATTGAATAAATGCGCTTTAATTAAACAATAAAGTGGAGGGTTGACCACATTTAGTGCATAGGAATATTAGCTCCATGTGAAATACATTTTGAATATTTTGATTTAACATGAATGATAATAACATGAAAATTGAATAATCAAGAATAATAATGATCCCAAAGTCAAAGTGTTAAGATCATATAAGAAAATGACAATAGATTATTTAACTAAGATAATATTATCATGCATTATAACTTTCGTTATGCATGAAGTTCGAAGAAAAAATAAGACCACAAGAATTTATTATACATAACTTTACTCGCTTTTCAAGAAGACGCTAATTCCACGATTTGATGATGACCTGACAACAGCTGTATCAGCTGTGAATATACTTCAAGACTCTTATTCAACGAAGCTAATTTATTTTACACTGAAACTTATCTTAAATAAGAAAACATTCTTCAATTCTTATTTCCTTTTTCATATTGTAAAGGGGATCACATTGGTAGTAATATAGGTCGATACGTTTCCAGCTTATGTTTCAATGACAAGTAAGGCGGTCAAGTCCGAGCCGATGACGACCGAATACCAGGCAGGGGCAGAGCTACCCTTTGGCGAGGGGGTTCATCTGAACCTCATTCGGTAGAAAATTATACTACTATTTATATATGGTTAAAATTATTTTATATATATATATATATATATAGTAGATATTGAACTCCATTTGATTTGTTCGTATGTTATTTCTGAAGCTTCTAAGTAAAAATCCTGACTCCACCGCTAATACCAGGCGTGTGTGTTATTTCTGAAACTCCTTAGTGAAAATCTTGACTCCGTCACTGATATCAGACGTGCATGTTATTTTTGAAACTCTTTAGTGAAAAATCGTGACTCTGCCAGACGCTACAACATGAAGTAACTCATGTCATACTTTCAGAAAAAGCTCGAATGACTTTATGCCAGAAGGTACGAACCCAAAACGTCTGATTAAAGATTACAAAAGAAGCAGGAGGACAGGTGGTGGGTGATGCACAAATGTTGGAAAAATGAATCTTCCACTTAAATTCCACCCACACAACACCTACAAATTTGTACTTAAAAATTAAAAAAATAGCTAAGAAAACAATTATTTAATTATCCCCCCACCCCTCCATTGTTACCCCACCCCTGCCCCACCCCCACGCAAAAGTTCCTTTCTGTCCCTTATTATAATCAGCACAATATATTTTGTGGTTTGTTACTTTTGATTTTGTTGTCTTGTTTCAGTTAAAGAAGAAAACAGGAGCTTTTGTCTTTTCAGTTTAGCAGAATTTAAGGTTAGTGTTTTTTTTTTTTTTCCTTTTTTTGGTTTTCTTGGTATATATATATATATATATATATGCATATCATGTCTTATTTGTAAAAAGATTGAATCTTTTGTGATTCTTGGTTATTTTTAGGTTCCTTTCACTTTATATTATCATGTCTATGATGTTCATTTTTAGCTTTTTTTGGTTTTCTTGGTATGTGTGTAGATATATGTGTGTATCATGTCTTATTTGTAAAAAGATTGAATATTTTGTGATTCTTGGTTATTTTTAGTTTCCTTTCACTTTATATTATCATGTCTATGATGTTCATTTTTAGCTTTTTCGGATTGTTATTGCTGATGAAATAGAGGTAAAAAGAGAGAATTTGGAATCAACCAACTTTTTCCCTTAATAAGGAAAAAAAAAGTTTCAACTCCTCATCAATGATTAACTAATAAAGGAGAGATCTGTTCTAGCGTTGGTGGACAGAGTTATGTAGTATGGTATTTGTTACTGGCAGGAGGTACATGCAAGCTGGCCTAGACACCACGGTTGATTAACTAATATAGGACAAATCTGTTTTAGTCTTGGTGGACAGAGTTATCTGGTATAGTGAATGCAAGCTGGCTCACACATTGCGGTTATCCAAAAAATAAAAATAGAGATAAATCTTGATGTGGGGTGTTTCAAGATTCAATTTTTATTCAGCTTTATCAGATGAAAATTGAAATATAATATGAATTGAACCTTGGAACTTTTATTTCCAACATAGCTTTTTCCTTGTCATTAACCATCAATACTTTACCATTTGCATATTGCCACGATGGCCGTGGAAACAACCTCTTGTAGAAATGTAGGGTAAGGTTGCATAATAACGGAAGCTTTAGTGCACCAGGCTGCCTGATATACCATGATGCTCATGGCGGCTTATCTCTAATTGAATTTTTTAAAACTAGATTTTAATGTTCCAAAGATGTGATCTTAGAGTTCTCTTACACTAACGCACTAAGTATACCGTCAATGGGAATCAGTAGTGTAGCCAAATATAGTGAGGGGTGGTTAGTTGAACACCCTTCGTCGAAAATTATACTACCTATATATAGGTCAAAACTTTTTTTTTTTTGTATTGTTTGAATATTGAACACCCTTGACGAATGTTCTTGTGGGAATTCGATTATTGTATTGTCTTTGTATGAATTGAAATTTGAAAGTAATATATAATCCCCTGGTTTAACTTGCCACGATTTATTGTTTTCAGCTATTTGTGTCGATAGCTCAACAGTAACAATTTGCTAGTAGGTGCAATGCTATGTTAATTTATAATTAATTAAAATTTAATTATACGCATAAACACAAGAAAAAGTTATCGAACCCTCGATTGTTCTCGATCCAGAAAATTAATTAATTAATCATATGATTAATTAACACATCGAAAATTAATTGGATTAATTAAAAATAAAAGTGAATTTTGTAGATCGGTAGATTTGGGAAGAAGAGAAAAAAAAAAGGTGTTAGTAATTTCTATGTTTATCCACTACTTGTTTTGAAAACGACATTTTTCTAACTCACAAAATGGGGAAATGAAAGAGATAACCTTTTGCCTTTTTAAGGGGTATTTTTTTAATTAAAAAAAATAATTAAATTAAATTAAATATTATATGGAATTGAAAATGACAAAATTGATAATTGATTTTTAGGGATTTTAATAAAAGTTTGTAATTATTATATATGAAATGATTCGGTTCATGAAATATTTCGCGTTCGCTTGGTGTCATAACGATTGGAGTTTAACGGGAGAGTTTATCGTGACGTGAAATGAGTGGGGCGGGTTATTCTGATGCAAGGAGGGGTGAGATGAATGTGTTTTTCGTAAAATGTCTGTTTAGTTTGGTCTATCTGACGAGTAATTCTAGTTCAGTGTTTGTTTTGTGTGATTTATCTGGCGAGTCATTCCGATTCAGTGTTAGTTCGATTTGATCTATCTGGTAAGTGATTTCAGTTCGCGGCAGAGAAAAAGACAGCAAGCGAGAGTGCTTTTGTTTGCTTCTTCTCCACCTAGGTTTGCATTTTTCGTGATCATGTAATGAAGATAGTGCTAGAAGAGTTTTTTGTAGAATGTTACTTTAATTGCAGAAGAAAGGTATAGTTTTGACTAGCATGATTATATACTGTTACTCGAAATGAGGGAGACTAGGTGAGGATGAGGCTTCGGTCTGATTCAATGTATTACTTTCTGATTCAATTAAATATTACTTTGTAGGTCCGAAAGATCTGATTCAACAGAAATCCCGCATGGAGTGTATCTGATACACAGTTAAAGAATATTCTATATGATCAACTCACACGACTAATTATCAATCATGACTACTTTCTAAAATGGAACACCGCACTAAATATTCAACAACTCGATCAAATCAGTTAATCTTGTTCATCCCAAATAAACTAACAGAGCTTTTGGCGTATAAAATTCTGTCAATACTTCAACTACAATAGTAAGGTAGAAATAGACATGTCTCAACAGAGAGAGTTGCACCTCAAGAAATTTAACAAAGTTGTTATCACGACACAGAATTAGCAGTTCAGTTTGTCATGACAAAAGAACGAATGAGATACGAATACGTGAAAAATGCATTCTCAAATATCTTCCCTTTAATTTCATCTATCTAGCGAGCGATCCGAGTCCCTAACATGACAAAACAACACAATAAAAAGCAAAAGAAACAATAAAAGAAAAAGAAGAAATTGTAGCAAGGTGCAAGGATATAACACGACAAAACAATATGATACAAAGCAAAAGAAACAACTCAAGTAGGAAAAATTACATAAATTCATACCTTAACTTATGTTATTATTACCTAAAATTTCAATTTCTTAAAATAATTTAAAAAATCTTGAATTTCACTTAGGATTGAGATGCATCACTTAGGGTCGTGATACATTAGGGACCGACTAAGTAATGTATCACGATCATCACTGGATCGGATAAGTAATGTACCGCGACCATCACTGAATCGGCTAAGTAATGTATCGCGATACGAAATTTGGGATTTTATATAACTTTAAAAAGAATAAAAATAAAATATAATTAGGTACTCAATGTATCGCGATACAAAACACATGATTTTATATAACTTTGAAAAGAATAAAAAAAGAATATAGTAGTTGAATTTATGATATTTAATAAAAAAAGAATATAGTAGTTGAGTTTATGATATTTGCCCCCAAAGTAATGGTCCGGCCCATCAAATGGGCTCAACTCCCTAAGCATCTTATGATCATGAAAGTTGAAATCAGCATCATTAGGCCCATTCCACTTTAGGAGCAAAACGGCCCATACCTTCAATTGGGCCACATGACTCAACGGGCATGATTTGAGGCTCTCTCAAATGTAAAATAACGTTCACCGTCCGACTTGCATGTGTTAAGCATGCTGCCAGCATTCACCGATGATTTTTAGATAATATTAACTAAAATTAACTAATAGAACTTTATATATAAA
>NC_061121.1:152387450-152390688 GCF_002878395.1 Capsicum annuum | reverse complement strand
TTTAGATAATATTAACTAAAATTAACTAATAGAACTTTATATATAAACATTAGTTTGATGAAAATATTTGGTACAAGTAAGTTTTAAAATTCTTTGTTATCTTGAAAACAACATGATTATCTAAAACTCATATAGCTGATTTTAGCTTGTTTAAAATCAAAATGTACCCATGAAATGATACCCCTACTCAAGCTTCTTTAAGCTTTTCTTTTTAATAGGAGAAATATACTTTAAACTCAACAATGAAACAATGATTTATAATTTTAGAATTATGAGATCCCATATTTAAATTTTAGTGAAAGTGAAAAATTAGTTTATTTTTTTCATTTGGTCAGGTTTTGATGAACGTATATAATTAGTATCTATCCTGATGAGATGACAAGTGCCTCATAAAATTAGTCGAGGTACACATTAATTAAATCGGATACCACAATTATAAGTAAATTGTGACAAATTAGGAAAGACAAATTGAGAACATGGTAGCTTACTACTAGATTTATTGTTTTGTACATAAAAATACATGAAACATATTTAGAGTATTTTGCTATAAATGCACTTTAATTACAAGAACTAGATACCCGTGCCCGTGCAAGGCACGAGCATTTTGACAACACTAATGTGCAAAAGAGATCCAATTTTGGAGAAGATTATTTACTACTTATTTTAATTGTTTAGTATAAGAGTAAAAGAAAAGAAATGTAGTATAATGAACCGATGCTAACATAATATATATATTCAGTATGGAACAAAATTGAGCTTGCTAGACTGGTTCAACCAATACAAAAGTGATTATAAAAGTGGGTTAAAATCTAGCTAGATTGTTGCAACTACAGTTGGCGGCACGTCTTTCGTTTGGACATTTCTGGAAAAGTACATGATGCACGTCTCATTTGAAAATTTCAAATATATAAGTTGAGGAGTCAGGATATTCACGAAGGGGGTTCATAAGTGAACATACAAACTAATCAAATAGGGTTTAACATCTAATATATATATATATATATATATATATATATATATATACATAAAAAAATAATTTTAACCATGCATATATAACATAATTTTTCGCCGAAGGAGGCCCCCTCGGCAAAGGGAAGCTCCGCCCCTGTCCTCTACGGCACCATGACCAGAAGAAAATGGAACCTATTAATCACACTCGGATCTAATGACCTGACCACTATATTAGATCAAATGATGATAATCTGGTGCTAAAGTTTTAGGCAAAACCCATCGCCAGACCCCTTAGGTGCACACCATCTTTCACTTAGGCACCACAAGTAGACATTGGTTCATTTTGGCACCTCAAGTGGCCTTAAAGTGTGCCATTTTGGCACGTTTTGCTGAGTTGGCAAGGTGCGTATATTACACCTCCGCAAAGGCATGTGAAAGCTGTTTTTTGACTGATGTGGCACCCAATTTGGCCCACCAACAGTATATTAATTCATTTTCATTAATTTATATCTTTTTCCTTATTTTTATCCATCATTTTTTTTTCAATCTTAAGCTTATTTAATGGTGAAAATTATTGAGAGAGATTTAAAAATTAGATACATATTTAGGAGTTCGTCTTGCCAAAAATGATATATTAACTCAACGCCCATTAAATTATACTTTTTTCACATTTTAATCCGTTATTTTTGTCAATCTTAATTTATTTAACGGTAAGAATTATTGAGAGAAATTTATATACGCATTTAAAGGTTCGTGAAGATTAAATAATAAGCACCTTTTTTTAATCATTAAGGAAAAAATTGATGAAGAAAAATAAAAAATAAACAACATCAACAAAGAAAAACTAAAAATCAAACAAAATCAATGAAGAAAAATAGAAAAATAAAGCTAAATCAGTGAAGAAAAATTGAAATCAAACAAAATCAATAAAAAAAATTAAAATCGAAGCATAAAAGCCTAGAAAAATCAGTGAAAAAAATTTAAAATCGAAACAAAATAGATGAAAGAAATTAAAAAATAAAACTAAATCCGTGAAGAAAAATTAAAATCAAACAAAATCAATTAAAAAATAAAAAATTGAAAAACTGGTGGGGTGGGGGTGGCGGGTAGGTGGGTGTTTGAAAAAGAAGGTTGGTGGTGTGTGTGTGTATATATATATATAGATACATACATTTTATTGCTTAATTTAATATTTTTAATTACCTATTTTGTCAAATGCAAGAAATGCAATCGTCAAGAACCAGACATTATTACAAAGTTTAACACTATATGGGCAACAAAAAATGTCTTCAACTTATTGCTTTGTTGATAACATAGAACGTATTGGTTCATAGTTTTTTGGCCAGTGATTCGTCATTTTTGGCTCTTTTCTTTACTTTTTGGATCTTCTTTTTATTCGTTTCTCTCTAATTTGAACTATATATATACCACTCAACTTTCATAATTAAGCATCCCAGTTTATTATTTCTTTTTCTTCAAGTATCAACAATTAAAAAAAAAAAAGAAAATCTAACATCTCACAACCTAACTTAAAAATATGTACTCACTTCAAAATTATCTTGCTTAGTCGGCATTTTGGAAGGCCCATGCCAAGAAAATAGCAGTAGTGATGGATGGAAAAAAAATGACATGAAACATTATAGATCATTTCTTACTAATTAGAAGTCACTAGACCAGAAAAGAGTAGAGAATCATATGTTTAAATCCTTAGATTAACATCACTGATATTCTATTTTTTAATCTTTTTTTTTGTTATTCAAAATCACACCTAATGAGTTAAATGGTACATAATGACACTACATTCAATTATATTGATTTCTTTTTATTTTTTCTCATTTATTTTGTTGTAAAAATATTTGTATAATTCAGATTTTTTATCCTTCATAACTTCTATTCTTAATTAGTATTAGTATCATAATCCAATGATTTTATGTTTGTAACCTCTCTCAATTATGTAATAATTAAGTTTATGACATCTTAAGATTACATCAAAATAATATTTCTATCTAAATTATAAATTTACTTTGAGTTTGATTATCTTACACTTTTATAGTGCAATAGGTAAGAAAAAATAATTAGTTTATATTTTCATGTCATAAACGGAAAGAAATATTTCAAAAATGATTTAAATTTTTCTTTTTTTTAAATCTTTAAATAAACTTTGTGGTAACGATATATTCTTTTTTTCCTTAAATCATGAAATTTGCGTCTCAAATTAGTCTAAGAATTTTGCTATGAGTCAAGAAATCGAGAGACTCATATTTGGAGATTAAAAAAATTATATTAT
>NC_061121.1:152270053-152387350 GCF_002878395.1 Capsicum annuum | reverse complement strand
TATTCTTAATTAGTATTAGTATCATAATCCAATGATTTTATGTTTGTAACCTCTCTCAATTATGTAATAATTAAGTTTATGACATCTTAAGATTACATCAAAATAATATTTCTATCTAAATTATAAATTTAATTTGAGTTTGATTATCTTACACTTTTATAGTGCAATAGGTAAGAAAAAATAATTAGTTTATATTTTCATGTCATAAATGGAAAGAAATATTTCAAAAATGATTTAAATTTTTCTTTTTTTTAAATCTTTAAATAAACTTTGTGGTAACGATATATTCTTTTTTCCTTAAATCATGAAATTTGCGTCTCAAATTAGTCTAAGAATTTTGCTATGAGTCAAGAAATCGAGAGACTCATATTTGGAGATTAAAAAAATTATATTATTATGTTCAGTGTAGATATATATATATATATATATATATATATATATATAATAGTTTTATTCTTTTATGAAGACTAAATTTACAAAATAAAAAAAATCTATTCATTAATATTTTAATGATCGCGTGAAGTGCGACTATATTCACTAGTATATATATATAAAAGAGAATTTTAGTCCATCCTATGTGGCACCTCCCAATGGCCTCTATTCTCATTTTTTTTTCTTTTTTTTTTTAAATTTTTTTTTCCTCTTTTCATTAATCAATAATTTATTTAATAAATAAAAAATGCCATATTTATTACATCTAATTATATATCATGAGTTACAAAAAAACCTCATTCTATTCATATTCTTTACTTGAATAACATGTCTCATTAACTTCTTTTTATCTAATTTTATGGTCTATCAATCTATAAATAACTCATTTCCAGAATTCATTTGCATTGCAATTGGATAATAGTTTCTTGGAGCAGACACATCATTAACCACATGGCAATTGGTGACCATTGGTGTAACGCCCCAAAATCGGATCCCGAGATATCACACGGTGCTTAAGGTCACAAGTGACCCCAAGCTAACCCTTCATCTGGCATAACCCAAAGCAACTGAATAAAATACATAAAATAGAAGGAATAATGCGGAAACAATCCATAACTTAGTCTGACCAACATGAAAGTAAATTTACACGGTCACACTTCTGCTCATATATATACAAATTTGAAACTGAATACACTGACTACTAGTGACTGTCTATGAAGTCTTTACTAGTATTGACCAAAGATAGCCGGGTCATGACTCCCAACTACCCCTACTCAATACGACTGAATACAGAAAATATAATACATCTCAAATATGAACAACTCAAGTCCCTGAATCAAAAGGACTAATCACCTGCCGATCGAGAGCTGCGACCCAACTGAATATGATATGTGCGCTACAGCTTGTACTTACATTTTGGTAAGAATGTAGCCCATGGAAATATGTGGGTCAGCACTTTGAAATGTACTGAGTATGTGGGGGTGCATGCAACAATATAAATAGTATAATCAATTTCATGAAACATGCATACGGACAATGATGACTCACTTGGCTTGAGTTATATCAAAATCATACTTTTCGTAATTTCATAATAAACAGTTCATATGATAAAATCTCATAATCCACGAAAATCATTATAAATCATAAATTATGATAAATCATCCTAAATCATCATAAATTATCATATCGTCAAAAATCATCATAGGTAATTATAAATCATCATAAATGACCATAAAACATCATAAACATCTCAACTCTTTGACTCAAATCTCGGAGTGACTCGATAATTCAAGAAACTTAATCTTATGGACACGGGAGTTTCCTATAACCGATAACCCCACATGAGCTACGTGGAATACCAACGTTTGAAACCCCCGTTGGCGGGAGCGTCATACTCTTTGCCAGGGAGTATGACCTTAAAACTGCAATAATCATAATCGGGCTCTCTGGCTAATAATATCATCATCAAACAATCCTACGGTGGCACATAGGTTTGGGGAAATACCGAATTTCCCTCTCGGTGCTAAGTAATACTCCCTGACAAGCTCAGAAAGCGTTAGAAAATTCACCACAACATCACAAGGGTCTATTATAAAGATCAAATCAAATCTCTTTCTCATTTATCAAATCATATCAATTTGTGGATTCCTAACTCAACACATTTTAGCTCAAAACATTTTAATCTTCCTCAACATCAACAAGGTATCAATGCATTGAACCATAACTGACTCGGCATTTGGACAAGGATATGAAGACTCAATACATAATATTTTCAACAATTTAACTCATCTAAACCTCCGAAAAATACCAAAACTCATTGCAACTTCAATATCAACATTTCTCAATTTGCCATCCAACTCTCATTTAAAGGTACTTGAGACATCAACCCATAGTAGGGATATAGAATTTCCAATATCAATTATAAATTCATAATAAGAAAATAGTGGAATGATAGTATAAATCAAGGCTTAACAAATTAAATCATCATACTCTCATAATCAAATACTTTTTGGACATAATTCCATCTTAACATCATACACATATCGGATGACATAATCCCATATCTCATGGACAATAATATAAGACATAAAATCATATTTACAATTCATGGTAAAATATGTAAAATCTCATGTCAATGTAATTCAACAAAAATACCGGGCACAAGATCGAAAGGATAATCTTGTTCAAAGCCCCATATACCTAAAAATGAAAGAAGAATATGAACTTCCGAATTCGGAACTATATTCACAAAAATAAAGGATGCTTATTAAAGCCCTTAACATGATCAACTCGAATCCCAAATCAATTTAAAATTTCTATGGTTCTATTAAGAGACATAGAAGGATGAAGTTTGGAGTAGTAGGGTTGGAGTTTGAGCCTTAGGAAATTTTTGAGAAAAATGAGCTATTGAATGATCTTAATGGACTTAAACCCATGATTTACCCGGCTGGATTGGAGTGGAAATGACCAAAACACCCTTAAAAATCAAATAATGTCAAATCTGTCCTTTGGTGGACTGTTTTGATAGGCTGAAGTAGATCGACCATTACATTTTTCTCTGATGGAGAAATTGGATGAAACTAATTTCATTGGAAAGAGGAGTCTCAGATCTTTCTGTTGATATATAGTAGATCACCCAGATCATTATGTACAAGGAGTTATGATCGTTTGAAGTTGACCCTAAAATTCGCCTGGCCTAAATATTTTTTTCCTGTACATTTACTGTTCACCACTATTTCATTGGAAAGAGGAGTCTCAGAGCTTTCTGTTGATATATAGTAGATCACCTAGATCATTATGTACAAGGAGTTATGATCGTTTGGAGTTGACCCTAAAATTTGCCTGGCCTCAATATTTTTTTTTTCTTGCATATTTACTGTTCACCACTATTCACGGTTAGATTGGAATGATCATAACTCATCGCTCGAGTGTCCGTTTTGGATGATCCACATATTGTTGGAAATCTTATTCGATGCTCTACGCGATGACAGGTTGCATATCCAGAAATTTCACACAGAAAAATTATTAATCATGATAAAGAACAGAATTCAACACATTTTCGTCCGAGATCTTAACAGACTCTTGGAAAGATAAAAAGGCTTTAACGACTCAACACATTTGGGAGCGAAATATTTAACGGGAAAACTCGGGGTATCACAATTGGATGCAAAGGTTGTTCTATATCTTCTTATTCTTTCTTTTTGAGTATGCTATTTTTAGTGTGTTGTCCTTTTCACATTTTACTGTGCAACAGAAAATATTTAGTAATAAAAATATCATGTATGATCTTATTTTTAAGTAATTTTTGGTATCTTACATTGATTCTAATAAGCAAGGACGTGATATGTGAGATTTTAAATTAGTTTCTTACAATTTTTATTCATATTGCATTATTTTTGTGATGTATTATTTCTTGCAGGAACGAAAAAGAAGATCAAATGATGCACATACATATCAAAAGAAGTTTAGGAGACGACTATGAAGAGATTTTAGGAGGAAAAGTTAGTATCATTACCAACTAGTTAACATAAATATTTTTTTGGTAATGTTTTTTCTTTATTTCATTTAAATGATTTAAAATTAGTATTTTATTAATTTGATTTTACAAAGAAAAATTATTTGATATCTCCTTTTCTCTACTTAAAGCACGTTAAAGCAACAACTTGACGTTGCTCCTTTTGCTTTTGTTATGAATTTTAAGAAAGAAAATAAGTAACACCATGATATGATTTTGCTCATATCATATGTATTATAATTTCTATATAATACCCGTAACAAATTCTTCAAAAATGATGTATTATTAAAGAATCCAATGCAGGTGTAATGATATTTTTGAAAAGTCATTACCATTAAATAATTAATCAGCATTCATTTATAATATAATAAAATAATATTATATTTTCATTATTTCCTTCTTTAGATAGTCCCGCCATTTTTTTATTTAATTGTTCTGCAATTTCATTTATTTTATTACTATTTGTTTAATTTCTTATTTATTTATTGTACCAAAATAAATGTGTCAATTACTACTCTTTCATTTATTTATATTTTTTAATATAAAATATTAATATTAATATCATCTAGTCAATATGTCTTTGAGTGATTAGTTTGTATCTCAATATATTAGCATATTGCAAAGTTGTTAGTGGTAGAGTAACTTTTTTGTGTTTGAATACTTGTACAATTGATTTTTTGTGTTTCTATCTAATTTTATTTTGACACTCCCTTTTACTAAAGTTTGTACAATTAACATTTTAATATTTATTGATTACATCTGCAAAATTAATGTAATGAAGTACAAATTGGGATCATATAAAGCCTCAACTGGCTTTGATTCTCGCATATCGTCACTAAAAAAAAAAATGATTTCACGACTTGCTGAAATTAACCAAAAGTAATCTCTCTTATATGTAGAATTTATGTATTTCGATGACTTAATTTTATTTCAGGTGTATATCGTACATGTGCTTCCTTTGATTTTGTTTCTTAATTATTCATTATTTTATGTAAAAAGATTGTTTTTCTTTATTTCTTTTCTTATTTTATGGCAAGTATAGGGGATGATAAATGTCATGATTAGGGATGTTAAAAAAAACTCTAATTATTTTATTGCTATTATTTCATAAAGCATTTAAAACATCAGCAGGTATGATCTTAAATTTAAAAAATAATGTCATAATTAAATTATACTTTCTTCTATAGAGATGATTAATTGAGAAAGAAAATTTTAACATAAGTTGTTGATTTAAAGTTTCAAAATTTTGTTCCAACGAATAAAAGTAAATTGTGTTCAAATACTTATATTTTAAATTTGAATAATCTCATCTTATGTGTGTTAAATTTGTATTTAACATGGGTAATTTGAAAAAGAATTTATTATAAATAATTTTGACGGATCAAAAGATTTTGAATTGAGTTACTATCACTATTTTGGAATTAAATTAAAGTATATAATAGCTTGAAATGTAAAATGTTTAGAATATAGATGTTGCAATGTTTAGATTTCTTTTGGATGGATAATTTAGGAGGAGCTCAATATTACACTTAGGAGTCGTTTGGTTGGAAAAAATTATTCCATAATAATTAATTTCGGAATTAGTTTTCTCATCATGTATATGAGATATTTTATTCCATCACTGTGGTGTAAATGGTGGGATATATAATCCTGGTACTAATTAATACCTCACACCAAACATAGAATACAATAATTTTATTTTATCCTGAGACTATTTATCCCTTATATCTCTCACTAAATGACCCCTTAGTAATGTGTTATGTTCTTGCTCTTGTTACATTAATCAAAGGTTATATTTGTTAGATGTTATATTTACAAATTATTATTTGAATATATTAAGAACTTTAGTTTGTGATAAAAATAACTACTGATGATATTGGAATCGACTTGTAAAAGAAGATGATAAAAGGCCATCTCTTCAATATACTAATAATGATTTTTGTTAAAAAATCTATTACCATCAGTAGTTCAACATGAAATTTATGCAATTGTATATTTAATTTTAGTTTTACATTTCTATTCTTATTACTCCGCGAATCATCCTTAAGGCATGCTATGAAAAGTTATTATATAACTAACTGTACTTTACATAGCATATAGCTTTTAAATAACCCCATTATATATATGGTGTATTAATAATTCTAAATGCATGCTATTTATGTATTTCCTTTCTCATAGAAAAAATGATAGTATGTGAATTCATTATCAAATGAAGATATTTATTATAATATAAAAGAAATAGATAAAATGAAACAATCGATAATAAAAAGTGTATATATTTTGACTTTTATTACTTAAAATTTCATCATCTCTCAGTTGTTTGGTATCTCATGTGTTGGATTGAATTTTCTTAATTTGATATCAATCTAGAAAATATAGTGTCATAGTTGGACTTTCGAGTATAAAGGGGAAAAATTGAAACATTTAATTTTTTTTCTCTAAAAAACATTTACAATAATTAAAGCAACACATTATTTATCTTTATTTTGATTTGTTTTAACGTTCGCGCGAAGTGCGATCATATTCATTAGTATATATATAAAGGAGAAACAAGATAAGAATGATATTACACCTCTCAATGGCCACCATTCCTATTTATCTATTTTCTCTTTTGAGATTTTTTCTTATTTTTAAATTAAAGAATTAGCAATATTAATTCTACTCTATTTGTTGAGTATCATAAATAATTATTAATAATTATTATAGTTAAGTTAAGGAAGAGTTGAAAAGCCTGCTAATTTTTATTATGTGACACCTCTATATGACCATCATTCACATTTATCTTTTTTTTTTCATTTTTTTAAAATATTTTTTGCATGTTATCTACTAAGTAAATAAACTAATAAAATCTTCATAAAGTAAAATCCTCAAAACTATTTTTATGATAAATCTTTATAATAAAACCCAATGTACAATTTTGTTTTCTACAACCCACCTAGGAGAGCAACATTATGATCAACCCACCCATTCATTTATTTTGTAGTTGTAAGTTGTAACTGTAAAGTTAAAATTAATGAGGAAAATGAAAAATTGTTAAGGCAATAAAGATAAATAACTGTAATTAATGACAAGGATAGTGAAGAGTCATTAGCATGGACCCTTCTTCCTCACCAATATAAATATTTCGTAAAGCTAACAGATCATAATGTTGATATTTGGTGTCTTCGTTAGATCACATGTTATGAAAAACATTGTGGGATATATTTCATTTCAATCTTTTAATTTAATCTTTGTAAATTGATCAAGTGAGAGTTGTAGTATTTAATTAGTTCACAGCTTTATTTTTTTCTCATTCAGTAGATTTTTATTTTGGGTAGAATTTCTATAGATTTGCTTAAATTTAATAGTGTCTATTTATTTACTAAGATTCTTTTCTATTATTTTTCTCTGTAGAATTCTTGATTTCCACCAACTATTTGAAGATTCTGAACATAGAGAAAGAAATGTACTTTCTTTTGTAATAAAGGATAGGAGTATATATGCACGTCTAATTTTAGGATGTTGTTGCAAGAAAATATTTAAAGTGTGATGTCCACAAAAAATAAAAAACCACAGGTAGTATCTCTTATTATTTTAGAATTTTATTCTAACAAAGATGTGCTAAGAAAGTGTTTATACTTTATATTCTTGAATATGTATGAAACCATTTTTTTATTGAGTTGATGAAATTTTTACTACATTTTAATCTAGAATTTACACGTCTATAATTCTTTTGTAATAAAGGATAGAAGTGTATATGCAATTCGAAGCGTGATATCCACAAAAAAAATGAAAACTCACAGGTAGTTATCTATTATTATTTTAGCACTTTATTCTAACAAAGATGTGCTAAGAAAGTGTTTGGACTTTATATTCTTTGATATGTATGAAATAATATATTTATTGAGTTGATGAAATTTTTACTATATTTTAACCTAGAATTTACATGTCTACATTTTAAAAGTTTTTATATTTTTCAGCTTACAATTTCAATATATTTTACGATTGGGCTCCTCTTGGTGATGTTATTTTTTATTTTTATGTTTTATTTGTGCGAATAAATACGATAATTCTCATCACGTCGAATACTTACCGTTCAAGCAATTCCTCTTGTCCAAAAACCTTTACTTCATTCTCTTCTATTTTGAAAATAATAAGTTATGAGATTTACTTTGAAATTGTGTAATCTCATTAACAAATAGACTATAATTAGTTATTAATAATAGAGAGAATCATAACCTACCAAATAATTTTTACATGATTGTTTGGTAGTAGTTACATATTCTGTATTCTTGGAATTAAAGATTACATCATAAAGATATACTAATTAGGTTGTGTTGAGTTTTTGTCTTTAATATAATATTTTCTTATTTTTTATTAACTTTATAATTCTATATATGTGTGTGTGATGCAATAAAAAATTGTATGTTGCGTTGAAATTTTGAATGAATATCTTTTATGAATTATAATATTTATTTTCCAGTTCATTTTTATCCAAATTAGATTATTTAATCTTGATAATTATATTTTATCACTATGATATAGGATATCATCCAATTTTGATAAATGGGAGAATATTATAAAAGAGTAATCAACGTTGAAAATATAATTACATCAAAAAATAATATAGTCAACGTTACTGTTGGGAAACATAAAGTTATAAAGTTGATCAACATTGTAAAGATATGTATTTTATTATGAAAATTATAACAAAATTATGTCGTCATATATCATTTTTATTTAACAACCGTTGATATATTCACTAGCTATAATGCCAATGTTGGATGAATCAGTCAAACTAAATGTATCAGATATGATTTAGGGGTATCTACTTGGCTTGGAATGGTGTTACCAAAAGGAACAGTGCAACAAACAATGACATGGATCAAAGGTAGACACAGGAAGTAGTTTTAGAAGGAGTTGTGGCTGCTATTTTTGGAACAACAATTTATTATATATGGCAAGCAAGAAACTAAGAAATATTTTTGATAGATAAATGTGAATACAAATTTTATAGTTGCACAGATACAAAAAGAATTAAGAGAAAGAATTGGTATACTTCAGGGTCCAGGAAAGCTCAACATTGCCAATTTTTGATACATAATATATATTTAAAGGAGAAATTTGGGGATGCTGATGTGGCATACTTAAGAATCAAGGAATGCTATTTATCTTTTTTGTGATTTTTTAGTTTTTTTTTAAAAATTTTTCCTCATTTATACATTCATAAAATATTATTAATCAATGACAATAATAAATAATAATAATAAATACACCTTATTCATGTCATTCATTGTTATTGTTACTGTAAAAAAATTTTTGCTCCCATGTTCTCTGATGAGAACCATTTAGCTCTCTTTGTTATTACTCATTTATCCTTTCTAATCTTTTTATATACCTGTACTCCTTTTATATTAAATTTTATTTATTTTATCATTAAATACAATAAAGAAGAACAACCATAAAAGAATAAGAAAAAAATAGGGAGATCAGTGTTGTTGTCAAAGTCCAAAATGATTTCATGGACAAGGACAATTTCATGGGAGCAGTTTTAGATGCCACGATTGAAGAAATAAATGTCGATGAAGAAGACTCATAAGTCAAGTAAAAGTAGATATTTGTATTTATATGAGTTTTTATTTTGCACTTATCTTAGTTATTGATTAAATCTATGCATTGCTCTGTTGTTTTTACTTTGTGTATTATATCTCAGGCATGCAAAAAATTAATGAATTGACATTTTTGGAGAAAATTTATATACATGGACAAATAAAAAAGCTTTGCAATGATACCAGAAGATTTGAAGAAAAAATAAAGTTAAAGTCGAAGATTTTGTTCGTGACTTATTATTGCAATGGACTATTGCAGTTGTTTTCAATGAGAGAAAACTCATATTTTGATAAGAGATTTTTAGATCAATATTCAAATCATTTACTTTTTTTGGGTCCAAAAATCATTTCATTTATGGGTCTTCATTTGTAGAAAAAACTAGCGGATTTTATATAAGCCATGGAGAGCATAAGTTGTTGAAATCTCTCATTAGTTGTTGAATGTTGTATGTAGATCTATTTCTCATAAGTCACAAAGATTTTTCATTATCATTTTTAAAATTATATTTTATTTTTTTAATTAGTGCATATAAATAAATAGTGGTCCAGATATGAAGAATATACAAGAAGATCAGATTCCTATATTTCGAATAACAGAAGGATTCTAATTTGTCTTGTAATGTTCCATGTTATACTTTTTTTTTGTAATGTTTTTGTATATAGTTTCAGGTATTATGAGTAATAGTATGTCTTTTTTAGCGTTTAGTAAAATCGATCATATCAACAAGTAGTTAAGATTGATAAGAGTTGCATCTCTAATTTATTATTGATTTTTTTTCAACTACTATTACTAATTGACTCTATAACTTCTTCAATAAATATTTTTTTTTCAATCAAGTTTTGAATAACATAGAAATGGTTCTTTTTTATTTTTGTTTATTATATCAGCATGACAATCTTGAATTGATATGTACTGTATATTATTTAATTTCAAATGTCATTTCTCAATGATTAAGGGTACAAGAAATCATTTTGAATTTTCTTTTTAGAAGATTCTCAACTAAAACATTAATTCATCATTTTAATATGGTCAATCAAAACCGCATGAAGCGCGGTCAAATTTACTGGTCTATATATAAGAGAGGGGCATGATGCCGTTGATGTGACACTCTTAGAATTTTCTCCTCTTTTTATTTTTTTTTCTGAACTAAAAACAACTCTTAGAATAAACACTTGCCCGACAAGGTTGATTGAGAAAAGAATCCCAAATGTTTCTATCTAATAAAGAAAGATAACCAACTAAAATCGCAAAGAGTTTTCTATAGCGACATGGAAAGAAGTAGAAGGTGAAGAATATTAAAGATATTTTATAGAAACTGGGCACTGTAAGGTAGCCTTAGCAGTAATGCATCCATCATTGAGCCAAGCAACAACTTTTGTATGTGGGTTCGCACTGTATAATTATATACATATATTCTGAATTTATTAGTAAAAATATATAATCTACGCAAAAAGCTACTGGTTCACTCAAACTCTCGTAGCTACTGTAGCTCCGACTATACAGTCCGTGAAATCATCTGTAATATTCGTTCGACATTATCCATTTCTTAATCCAGAATGGGACCGGAGAAGGCACCTCCAATCCAGTAATAATGGGTTTTCATGTATTGTTTATGTTGAATTTCTTTTTAAAATCGTTCAAGTATCTTTTATTATGAAATAATATGCCCTCAAAGTCTCAAATAAAATTTCGATTCAAATAAAATATAAAATGAAGATTAGTAACTATATGGAAGAATCCCATAAGTTTAGGCACTTGATGTTAAATGCGGGGCAGATTTGTTTCTGTCGATGAAAGCCACCTCAATGCAATTTGAATTTTTTATTTCAAGACTATGACGTAAACCATGTAAAAATTAACTTGACTTTATTGTAGTTTATATTCCTTGAATATTTCATCATTTAAGTAGAAAGCAAAAAATTTAAATTTTGTGGTTGTTAGTTTAAAAATTGAGAAATTCTGCATGTATGTTGATTTAAAAGCAACTTAATTGAGGAAATAATCAATATAAAGAGTTACGGAGGAACTCTTTCTCTCATTATTTACTGAGCTCTCTTTTTTTCAGATGAAGTGCCTACAGAGTTAGAAGTGAATAAGAAACTGATGGAACATGTCTGTGTACACTGATAAAGCATGATTCCATAAACAAAAGCTGGAGTGAAATTTAAACCTTCATGTTGTTTGGTATGATGGGTCTATCTTCATTTTGTTAAAGTACAAATAATTTTCCTAATGATTTAATACTCTTTGGGCTATCAAATCTTCGTGTTGTTTGGTATGTTTAGGGACTGATATATCTATTGATACACAATAATATTAGAAGATATGCTAATACATAAGCCAATGGAAAATCTTAAAAGACTTAGTGCCCGCTTGAATTGACTTTGATTCATAAGTTAGAAATTCTAATAACTAATGACTTTTGGTTTATTCTTATCATTTTTGCTTAAAACTATGTGTTGATAAACACTTTTTAAATTTACTCAAATAATACAAAAGTACTCAAAGGTTATTTTTGGATTAAAAACATTTAAAATAAGTCAATCCAAATATGCTCTTATTGTGGTCTCTCTATTAGAGATTAAATTAAGTTACATATGCATTGTGTCGGGTGTAGAACTACAGTGGGTTGTTCCTTGACTCTAGGACCTATTCCCAGATGACCTCAAGGAAAAAGAACTAGGAGAAAACTTAAACAATAAAATATGTGGAGAAAGTAAATAACAAACACAACAATTTTATGTGGAAACTCCTTACTTAAGGGAGAAAAATCATGACCTGCCTCCAAGATTTCTAAGCTCCACTATATTCAAGCAAAGTTGAATACAGACTCTAAACTCCAAGGATTAAACTCCTAATCCTTAATCTCCTAGTAATAAATATACTACAAGAAAACACAAGCAGTAACTCTACTTCTACAACCTCCAGCTAAGTCTAACTGGACATAACAAGCTAACTCTAGCTTGAGAATTATCTAACTCTAGGTGATTATAAAGAAGACATTTACACCACACCACCTACTAATAATCATACAAGCAACAGTAGGTAAACGTTTAAGATCATAATACAAAGACTCAAATACAACAAGAAAAGAAAATACAACTTGATGAGCTATCAGTTTCTTGTTGAAAAGTGAGTCTTTGATCCAAGAGCTTTCAGAGATATTTTAATTGTGAGAATATGAAATCCTGGTTTTCTTGTTGGAGAAGATGATGAATATACAGTATGACAAAAGAAAACCTAGCAGAAATGTCATTGGTTGAGATAAAAATATGGCAACAGTTTTTTACCAACTTTTGTACTTGTACTCAGCTGTGGAGTTGACTGTGATAGTGATAGGTAAGACCAACCTGTTTTCTAAGTAGCAACATCTTTGTCATCATATATATTTAGGAAACAGTTCCCAGCATGCAGTTTGTTAAACATCAAAACTAAGGACTTAACGATTTCCCCCTTTTTGATGATGACAAATCCATACAAGCATTCAAAAACTTCAACAATCTACACAACACACAACATACACAACAAGACTCGGCCACATGTGCCCTCAAACCTTCAACCTCACCTGTTCGCCCTGTCACTAATAGCCTCAAGTATTCTTCACCTTATTTCCCCTATCTATAAGCACTATGAATATCTAAGGTTTCCATAAGTGTGAGGAGCCCATTTGTCAGCAATTTATCTTAACAGCTCTGTTCCCCCGTAATATTCTACATGCATAACTACATCTCAACATTCTCTTTTTGTCATCATCAAAGAGGTTAAGCAGTAAACGCAGTACAGATAGGCATAGATACATTAAATCATGACCATTAAGGCAATACTTACATGAGCAGGGAAGAGTAGATAAGAAAAAGATAAAATAGCACCAAGAGAGATTATGCAAGAATCAGGAGAAAGTATTTAACACTATTCATACAAAGGTCCATGATGAGAAGAAGCCGTGGTGCCAAGGTCATAGGAGAAACAACCTTTGGGAAAACTAGATATACCTTCTTCTCCCCCATTTTTTTATGCACAGACCCTCTAACTGTGGAATCCCCAAACAAATAAAAATGGTTCAGCAGCTACACTCTTTACTTATATCATAATCAAGTGACATTATAGAGTGTGATAATTTTCATGACACTTCTGTTGGTAAGTGAAATTATGTCCACCGTTCTAGAATAGGGTATGATACTAACCTGAATAGGTATCTGGTCCCTACATGATGGTTTGAGTACACTAGGTACACAACATTTGAGCTATTTTACCTTTATTCCTATCTATTCCTCCATTCCATAGGCGTATATCTGCAAAAGATATGAGACTGAGTTAGACATAAGTGAAACCATCCAACCCGAATACCTGCTTACCAAGTTATAGCCATATTGAAAGGATGAAGCAGATCAGCATGCATTCAACTTGATCTCATCAACCCCAGTCTTGTCCGGTTTCTTTCAAAAATTTCTCTACCAAGTGTTTTGTAAAGATGTCAGCAACCTGATCTTTAGTGCTACAAAACTCCATCTTGATCAACCCTTTTTCCATATTATCTCTCAGAAAGTGATATCTGACATCAATATATTTAATTCTTTTATACAGGACAGGATTCTTTGCCATATTGACAGCAATTGTATTATCACAATACAAGGGTACACAATATGAGAGAATGTAAAATTCTTCTAGGTACTACTTGATCCAAAGTAGTTGAGCACAATATGATGCAGCTGCAATATATTCAGCTTCAGCGGTGGAGAGTGCTACTGAGTTCTTCTTCTTGGTACCCTAAGAGATCAAGGATGATCCAAGGAAATGAGCTTTGCCCGAGGTGTTTTTTTTATCAACCAGGTACCCAGCATAATCAACATCTGCATATCAAACTAGATCAAAATTGTCTCCAGCAGGGTAGAAAAAACCCAGGTTAGGGGTCCCTTTAAGATATCTCAAAATCCTCTTGGCTGCATTCAAGTGAGATTTCTTTGGACTTGATTAAAATCTAGCACACATCCCAACACTAAACACAATGTCAAGTATGCTAGCTGTCAGGTAGAGTAGTAAACCAATGATCCCTCTATAGGTAGTCTCATTTACGGAGGGACCAGGTTCATCCAAGTCCAATTTAGAGGAGGTTCCTATAGGTATGTCAATAGGCTTTGCATCCTCTATATGAAACCTCTTAAGCGATTCTTGAATATACTTCTATTGGCATATAGTAGTTCCATTTTCACTTTGCTTAATTTAAAACCCAAGGAAGAAGTTGGTTCTCTCATCATACTCATTTTAAATTCACTACTCATTAGTCTGGCAAAATTATCACAAAGGGAGCTGATAGTAGCTCTAAATATGATATCATCCATATATATTTGGACAATGAGAAGATTTATTCCTTTAGATTTTAGAAACAAAGTGTTATCAATCTTTCCTCTTTTGAACCCATTGTTAAGCAAAAAATTGGATAGCCTTTTATACCAAGCTCTGGGGGCTTATTTCAATCCATACAAGGCTTTGTCCAATTTGAACACATGATTAGGAAAATTAATATTTTTAAAACCTGGAGGATTTTTGACAAACACTTCTTTCTTGAGAAAACCATTTAAGAAAACACTCTTTGCATCCATCTGGAACAATTTGAACTCCATGTAATAGAAAAATGTAATGAGCATTTGAATTGCCTCTATTTTAGCCATTGGAGAAAATGTTTCATCATAATCTATGCCTTCTTCTTTGTTATAGCTTTGCACAATAAGTCTAGCTTTATTCTTGATAGTATTCCCATATTTATCTGCTTTATTCCTGTAAACCCACTTGGTCCTTATGATAGTTCTATCTGAGGGCTTTGGGACCAGGTGCCAAACCTTACTTTTCTCAAATTGATGAGTTTTTCTTGCATAGCATTGATCCAATCTACATCCTTAAATGATCCCTTTATATTTTTGGGTTCAATTTATGACATGATTATAGAGAAAGCACAAAGGTTTTTGGATCTATTCCTTGTTTGCATGCTTGAGTTTAGAGGAGATAATAGATTATCAAAAGGATATGAGGATTGATGCTTCTAACTGGATCTGAGAGGAGTGGGTTAAATAGTACTGGGACCAATTCCCATTGAGGTGTTACCCTCAGGAGACCAATTATTCCCTTCACTGGATGGAGGATCAGAATCTAAAGGAACAACTTATGATTTGTCACCATTCTGCTGATCTGTTGCATGTTTATCTTAACTTCTTAATTCTGGGCCTTGAGATATAACATCATTATCACTTTGATGTAGATTTTTTGGAACCTTTATGGGGTTTCCTAACTTATCATCATTATCATCATTAGGAGAGCTGCCCTTGCTGATATTCCTAGCTTTATCCAATACAACATGAACACTCTCTTCCATACATTGTGTCCTTTTGTTGTAGATCCTATAAGCTTTGCTGGTAGATGAGTAACCAATAAATATTCCCTTACAAACTTTTTAAGATCTTTCTTGCCATTATACAGTACAAAACACTTGCAACCAAAGGGCTTAAAGTAGCTCAGCTTAGGCTTTCTTTTGGTCAGAAGTTCATAGGCTTTTTTGTTCAGAATAGATCTCACAAAACACCTATTGGTGACATAGTAGGCTGTATTGATTGCTTTTACCCAAAAATTGTGAGCAATCCCAACATCTATTGTCATGGTTCTTCCAACATCTACAAGAGTTCTATTTTTTCCTTTCCTCAACACTATTTTTCTGGGGTGTTCTAGGAGCTGAAAATTGTGACTGATTCCTAGTTTAGTGAAGAATTGATTGAACCTAGAATTTTCAAATTCTGTACCATGATCAGACCTAATTGTTACAATATTCTCATCATACTTTACTTGCACTTGTTTAGAAAAATCCCTAAACACATAAAATAGTTCATGTTTGATTTCAGAAAAAAGGTACAGGTAAATCTGGAGTAATAATCACTAATAACCAAAATGTACTTCTTTCCACCTCTGTTGGCAAGATTTACAAGTCCACATAGATCCATGTGGAGAAGTTGTAAGGGGCTGGAAGTACTCAGTTCCTTTTTATGCTTGAAAGAATATTTTGTCTACTTTTATTTTGCACATGCACCATATACCCCGAAGCTGGAAAACTTTACATTTGGCAAACCTCAAACCAGGTCCCTCTTCACCAATTTGTTAAGTAGTGTGAAGCTAACATGAGCTAGACTTCTGTGCCATGTATTAGCAATATCTTCTTGCACACTAAGGCATGCCGTGTTTTTGGAATCACAAAAACCCAAATTAGCAAAATACATATTCTTGTTTCTCTAGGCTGTCATTATTTCTTTATTATCTCTAAGTCTGATAACAGTGCATTTGTCTGATCTGAATTTGACTTTATTTATTTTATTACAGATTTGGGAAATACTCAGCAGAATGAACTTGAGTCCATCTACAAAATGGACACCATTAATTTCCTCACTCAAATTATTCCTAATTCCAACTATATATCCTTTGTTACCATCACCAAAGGAGATACTACATACTTTATAGGCCTTAAGCAAGAGGATTTTTCAATTCTTCCATTCATATGATTTGAACAACCACTATTCATGATCCAGTGGTGGCTCCTTTCTCTAGATTTGCCCTATAATAACAGTTAGTGATCAGTTTTGAGAACCTATTTTATCTTGAGCTCCCAGTGAGATGATAGTGAAAATATTAGTTTTTTCTTATCCAGCCACGTAAGTTTGCATTTCTTTCTTTTTGGAAAGAAAATTCCTTTATCCCCTTTAGATCAACAACTTTATTAGGACATGACTCCTTAGTTTGTCCATTTTTTCTATGATAAAAGCACAGTAAATTATCATTGATTGAGACATATTGCTGAAAGGATTGTAGGTAAGGTACGCACTATAGAACCCAAGCCCTCTTTTACTGCTTGACCTTTGACTGACAAAGCTCATCAATGCCTGAGATAAAGTGATCCATTTTAAGGCTTTTTCAAGATTAACCTTCACTTTAACCAGATCCCTCTCCAGTTCAGCACTCATCTCAAGTGAGGAAATCATTTTTTCATTAGCCTTAGTCAATTTCTCTTCTAGATCAAGTCAAATTTGGGACTTTTCATTCTTTCCCTTTGAATGAACTCTAGATACTTTATTCAACTTTTCACTTAGGGACTATTTTTCAACAGACAAAGATTGGCTAGATGCTTGAAGTTCAGTTACTAGCACATTCAACTTAATCATTTATTCTTCACATTTTTCAAAGTTTAGCTTAAAGTATTCCTTATCTCTAGTAAGATCATTTACAGTGTCAATTAGTATGACAATAGGAGACTTAAACTCATTAAGAGAATAATTTTTGAGGTTTTCTTTGATATCCAAGAGTGTTACCTTATCATCTTCATACTCATCTGAGTTTTCCATTAAGGATAAGAGAGTAATATACTTGAATTTCATTCTCCATCACCATTATGGAGACATCTTCATGCTGCTCAGACTCATTAGCATAAAAAAGAGAATCACCTAGAGCAGACATGAATTGCATTGCAACCCTATCATCTTAAGCTTTT
This sequence comes from Capsicum annuum, assembly GCF_002878395.1. Taxonomy (NCBI): domain Eukaryota; kingdom Viridiplantae; phylum Streptophyta; class Magnoliopsida; order Solanales; family Solanaceae; genus Capsicum; species Capsicum annuum. Next base: position 152,369,294 of record NC_061121.1, on the reverse strand, counting down.
CTGCTATACTTTTCTTAAACCTATTTTCTTCTTATTGTTTTGCTTGACATATTCTTTGTATTCTATCCTGTGAGCAGGTCAATCTCTAATGTAGTGAGAAGGCTTTCCATACTCGTGACATGCATCATTTATCTCTCTCTGGGATATATCTTCTAGATTCTTGTTTTCTTGGGATGGCTCCTGATTTCTTCAAGGCCTTGATAACTCGCTTAACAATGTAAGCAGTCGTCTCCTCTTCAACACTTGGGGTTTCTTTAATAGCCTTCAAAACCAAATTCTTCTCTACCTTGGGCTCATTTTTCAACTTTCCAAGCTTCTTCAACATTTCATAAGTTTTGGATTGCCAATGAGATCATCCATGGGCATCTTATCTAGATCTTTTACTTTAGTGATTGCATTTACTTTACTCTTCCTCTTCTTAGGAAGGATACTTATAACTTTTCAAACCTATTTGGTGGTTCTAATGTTTTCTCCTATGCATTATAGCTCATTGGTAATGGACGTCAACCTAGTGTGCATATTCTGAATGGTCTCATATTCTTTCATGGTAAAAGTCTCATATTGGTTTGTCAACATATCTACCTTGGACTGCTTGACCTAACTAGTTCCTTTATGGGATGTATGAAGACAATCCAGAATTCCTTAGTAGTTTCACAGGCAAATATCCCATTGTACTTATCAGGACCAATACCATACATAAGTATCTTCTTAGCCTTGTAGTTATTTTTTATCATATTTCTATCTACTTTATCATATTCCTTCTTGGTTTTGGAAACCCGTGATGTCATATCACCAACTTTAACATTTAGTGGAGACAAAAGGACCATCCTCAATGATGTCCCATATTTTGAATCTTCAGCCATGATAAAATCATGCATCCTTGTCTTCCACCACTCATATTATTCACCATTTAACCTTGGTGGTTTAGTGATTGACTGGTCTTCTTCTAGATTTGGAGGAACGACTATTTTTCAAGATCCTTCCAATGTATTAGCTTTTTTTAGGAAGACCTCGCTCTGATACCAAATGTAGAACTATAGTGGTTGCTTCTTGACTCTGGAACCTGTTCCCAGATGAACTCAAACAACAAGAATTAGGAGAAAATTTAAATAATAAAATGCATGGAGAAAGTAAATTGCAGAAACAGTAATTTTACATGGAAATTCCTTACTCAAGGGAGAACAACCACTTAATCTCCTAGTAATAACTCTATTACAAGAATACACAAGCAGTAACTCTAATGCTACAATCCTCAACTAACTCTAAGTGGACACAACAAACTAACTCTAGCTTAAGAATCATCTAACTCTAGATGATTACAAAGAAAAGAAGTTTACACCACACTACCTACTAATAATCATACAAACATAGTAGGTAAATATTTAAGATCAATATATAAAGACTCAAATACAATAAGAAAAAAATATAACTTGATGAGCTATTAGTTCCCTATTGCAAAGTGAGTCTTTGATCCAAGAGCTTCGAGAGACATTTTAGTTGTGCGAATATAGAAGCTTGGTTTTCTTGTAGGAAAAGATAAGCAATATATAGTATGATACGAGAAAACCTAGGAGGAAAATCATTGGTTGAGACAAGAAGGTGGTAAAAACTTTTCACCAACTTTTGTAATTGTGCTCAGCTATGGGGTTGACTGTGATAGTAACCGGTAAGCCCAACCTGTTCCTGAGTAGCAACAACTTTGTCATCACACAATCTGTAGGAAACAGTTCCCAGCATGCGGTTTGCCAAACATCAAAACTAAGGACTTAATATCGGGTTTCATGATGATTCCAACAACTAATAGTATGGAGGATATTAAATTAGTTTTTAGTTTCCCATATTTTTTTCCAGCTTTTATTATGTGATTTATTCTGGCTAAATAATGTTGGACTATGATTATGTTGATGCTGATATAGACATAAATAGCTTTAGGATGGGTAAATGTAAAACCTTTATGGTCCTTTATATATATACAATGCATATATATATATATATATTATGTGTGTATATATACATATATATGTATATATGTGTGTGTATATATACATAGATATGTGTGTGGGTATGTATACATATAGATGTATATATATGTGTGTGTATATATACATATATATGTATATATATGTGTATGTATATATATATATATATGTATATATATATAGATATTATATGTGTATATATAACACTTGCATTTGTTATGTGCAGCGAAGTATGAAGAGTTCATATCAAATTATGTTACTTAGGCAACAACTTTGAACGAGCTCATCGGGATGTGACATTATTCTTTAAATTACAGCTAGACCTCTGTAAACCTGTACACTCTTCATTTCTATCATTTTATGAATGCAATAAGCTTGCTTTCTTATAGACCATGAGAGTTTAACTTGATTTGACTTTTCGATATGTTATTATGGTTCATTTTATTGTATTCTCCGACTAAAGTTTTTGTTTGTTCTCCTTTCAATTATTCTTTTCCTTTTTACCATAAGTAGGTCCAGGAAATTGTTAACCCACCATTATTTTGCTAGATGTTTGGTCGATTAAATTATTAGCCTACCATTATTTTCTGGATGTTTTGATTGCTCTGCATAATATTTTCTTCTTTCCCTTTCCCTTACACAATGTTTAATATTTATTAAATTTTATCTTGCTATAATTTTAAGGTGTCATTATTTTGCTTCTTTTCATGTTTTCTAATTACACTAGATATTGACTACTTATATTAGCATCTAAATCACTTGAAATATAGTTAGTGAAATGTTAGTTGGTGGTCTTTAATTAAAACACATTGCCTAAGATAGGGATAGAAGTTTCATCTTAAATGCCATGCTAGCCTTTCTTCATTCTATTGTTGATTTTTTAAAACTAATTTTCGGTGACTACTAATGTGCCTTTTCTAAGAAAGAAAAAAATACAAATTGAAACATTTTTCTATTAAACATTTACACATCTTTAGAGAAATGTACCACATTCTTTTGAGTATTAAGTGTGCAGTGAATGAAAAAAAGAGTAGCTAAATTGAGTTAGTTAGAGAATAATATTGCACGTGATTAGCACATGGGGTTGTTAAAGTTGGTTGGTAGAGTGAGTTGTCACTATATATACACACAAAGTCAATGTGTATGTTGCTTTTAATTGAAACAGAAAACAATACCAATGTAAAGAGAGTCACTTTAGACATGGTAGTTATTGAGTGAAATTGGATTCTCTATTATTGCATGTTCATAGATAGGTTATAACTTACATGGATTGCAATTTATTATGGTATCAGAGCTTCTTGTTTTGATCGGGAGCTGTTAATCTTTGTATTTTGATTTGATTTACTGAAATTGAGAGCTTAATAATGGCGGAACCACAATCAGTGGAAGGTATTGAAGATCCACAGATAGATCACAATCCTCTACTATATTTGTAGATGTCATACATACCAGGAGTAGCATTGATTCCTATAAAATTCACAGGACCAAAAAACTATGGTGTATGGAGTAGGTCGATAAGATTAGCACTTTTATTCAAAAACAAACTAGGATTTGTTGATCGAGCTTGTGCAAAAGGTTCATACAAAGATATTTTAGCGGCAAAGTGGGAGAGATGTGATGCAGTGGTAATGTTGTGGATCAGTGCATCGGTAACACCAGATTGATGACTAGCATCATCTATGCATCTAGCTTGAAGAAGATTTGGGGAGATTTCAAGGAAAGGCTTGATAAATCTAACCTAACTAGAATTTTTTATCTTTGGATGAAAATTAACATTTTGACACAAGGCATTGACTTTGTTACAACATATTACTCCAAATTGAGAGATTAATGGGTTGAGATTGATGTTATGGTGCCGTCACCATCATGTGATTGTGCTTAATCGAGGCATCATGTATAACACATAAAACAATAATGATTAATGCAGTTTCTAGTTGGGATAAATGAAAGTTTCGCACAGGTAAGAAGTAATATTTTGCTTAATGCCACTGTTCCTAGTGTGAACCAAGCAGATGCATGGCAATCCAAGAGGAAAGACAAAGAAATCTTGTAAGCATAGATGTAGGGAATTAGCCTATGATTATGCTAGCAGAAAAGATGCAGGGATTTGCATTTTCAATGAATCAAGCTTAGCCATTTAGAAAAGACCACAACTACCAGAACCAGAGTTTTTAAAAGAAGAAACCAGGAATAATTTATGAGCATTGCGGATACGAAGGTCACAATAAAGAGAATTGTTATAGAATTATTGGATTTCCACCTGCCTTCAAGAGCCAGAGGAAACCACTAGGTGAAAATTTCAAACCGCATGGCAATAGAAAAATTGTAGAAGCAAGAAGTAGCTCAAGGAATGCTGATCAATTTTAAGGAAGTTGTTTCACCAAAGAACAATATGAGGAATTATTAAACATGATGGATCGATCTGATCCAAAAGGAACTTGCAAATATAAGGGATTAGGTATGATCTCATTATTTAGTAGTACAGGTAGTGTAGATTGGATAGAGTGTATTGTTGGCTTAGGTGCTACACACCACACAACACAATCAGATAAAGTGTTTAATAATGCTAGAAATATTACTAATCATAAGGGAAGCCAAGTACAAGTACAACCAGGAAGCAAGATACATACACAACACATAGGGAACACAGTGATTCTGGGAGGTTACATATTGAAAGATGTCTTGCATGTTACCAATTTTAAATTCAATTTACTATCAGTGTCAAAGATCACTAAGGAATTAAAGTGTTCCGTATCCTTCTATCTTGACTTGTGTGTGGTGTAGTCTCTCTTCACTGGCAAGGTGATTAGGATTGGTAAAGAATCAACAGGATTGGATATTTTGAAGAATCAAATATCTTTAGTTGCTAACACAACAATAAGGAGCAAGGAGAGTAAATCCTTATGGAATTTAAGGTTTGGACATCCTTCACAAGAAGTAGTAGTTGATACATCACAACAAAATTGTTTAGTATACCCTTTGGCTAAACAATGCAAGTTATTTTTTCCTGGTTTCAGTAGTAGTACATCTAGTGGTTTGTTTGATTTGGTTCACTTAGATGTTTGGGGCCCTCATAAGCATCCCACACATGATAGAAAGTATTATTTTGTCACTATATTTGATGACTTTATTAGATTCACTTGTATATCTTTTTTAAAATCTAATAAATAAGTAATTATTGTTCTAAAAAGCTTTATCTACATGATATGTACTTAGTTTGATGCAAAAATAAAGGTGTTGAGGTCTGATAATAGAACAAATTTTTTCAGTTCTCAAATGAATGAATTATTGATTGATAATGTTATAATCCATCAAAGTAGTTGTCCATATACTTCACAAAAAATAGAGTGGTAGAAAAGAAACGTAGACACATTCTTGAAGTAGGAAGAGCATTGAAATTTCAATATCATATTTCAGCAAGATTTTGGGGTGTGTGTGTAAACATTTGTGTATTTGATAAATAGATGGCCGAACAATGCATTGAAAAGGAAGACTCCTTATGAGTTGTTGTATGGCAAACCACCAAGGCTTGAAAACTTGAGGACTTTTGGATGCTTGTGTTTTGGAAGTGTGGTTCCAAGAGGGGACAGGTATGAACCAAGGGCAAGAAAAGTTGTGTTGATTAGTTTTTCAAGTACACAAAAGGGATACAAGTTAAATGACCTTGACACACGTACTCTCTTAGTTATTAGAGAAGTAGTGTGCAAGGATCATATGTTTCCTTTCAAGTATACAATAGGACATAAAGTGGCTGTACCTTTATTACCAGATTTTTTGCAGGATGCTGAAAATAAAGCAAATTCAAATCATACTAGAGTGCCTAATACTTCAGGTTTCTTAACTGATGAACCAATACATACTACAAATATATGTCATGATCATAATGGTGGTGCAGATGAAGTAATGTCTTTAGAATCACCTATAATTACCGATTCAATAGTTGAAGTAGAGGTGCCAACAAATGATCAAATCACAACACCATCATCACCTGATGTTACAGTTCAACGTAGGTTGGTAAGGTCATCTAAACTTCTTAGCTAGATAAAAGACTACGTTGTTCCCAGTTTGACTAAAACACCTCATTCAATCACATATTATGTTTAATATGACCACTTATCCCATTCCAACCAAGGATATCTTGGTGTATTCTCTGCAATTATTAAACCAAGTTGTTATAAAGAAGCATCTCAAGATAGAAGATGGATTGAAGCAATATAGAATAAAATCACTGTCCTGGAGGATAATCATACTTGGTCTATTATTGACTTTCCAAATGGTGTCAAGCCTATTGGGTCAAAATGGGTCTACAAAGTAAAATACAAGTCCAAGGGTGAAATACCTAAGTATTGAACAATTGAAAAAAAACTTTATTTTTGTGTCCCTGAGTTGGGTTCGATTAGGAGCTTGAGTCATACCCATGGATAAACGTCGTACCACCTTTCCCTCTCTATCGTGTACCTTGGCCAGTCTATGAGGGTGACATACTATCCACTATGTGACATGGTATCCCCTTGTTCATATCCAATGTATACAAGTCATACCCTATATGATCGTACAGAGTGAGGACCTAACTTGAGTGGACTATTTTCTATACAATTGGTCTATACAAGTTAGGGGTTGAGTCGTACCCATTGGTTATGAATTAAGGGTATCCACTCTTACCCTTAATAGTGTAGATGACCTAGGAATATCCTAGGGTATTAGTCAGGGTACCATTCGTACCCTAAGGTACGACTACTTAATGAGTCGTATGGGGGAGTCGTACCCCTAGACGGGGCCATTTTTCAGCTTTTAACTAAGGGCCTTGTGGTCATTTCCCATGTATAAAACCCTAAACACTTTAACTATATAAGTGTGTGTAGCCTCTTAAACATGTAATTTGACAGATCAAACATCTTAAATACTCGCTTAAGCTCATCTTTGAAGAATCGGAGGATAAGGTTTCAAGGGTGATCTTTAAGAGGCAAAGTGAAGTCAATATTCTTGGTTATTCATCTTGTTTAAGTTATGTACCTATTAAATTTGTTTAATAACTCTAAAAACCATGTATTCTACACTTGGATTAGTAAGTGTACATGATGGTTTTGAATCAAATGAAAAGAGTTTTGTTACCTAATAATGGATCATAATGATTCTTGCTTATACTTGTGTTTATATATGTTATTAATGGTAAAATTCATATGTGGGTGCTTTTTGTATGTGGTTTAACATGAGGGTCTTGAGTAACCCTAATCTTTATGATTTCTATTATGAAAATAGCCTTGTTGAAGGTATGCATATAAGGTGTTTGTGAAAATGTCTAAGTGAATTGTCTAGTCATATGTTGGTGATGTATTAAACTAGGGAAATACCCCAATAAGCATGAATGATTGATTTATTATATATTAAAGGTATTTTTATCCATGTATTATTAATTAATGACCTTTTAGTTAACAACTAATAAGGGGTTAAAGTCTCTAAACATGAAAAAAGAACTTAAATTATATGTTAAGCTAAGATATGGTAAGAATGTGATGTATGTTTGCTAATGAAATGTGAGGATATTGATGACCATGAAATATATGGCATATTGAGTTATTGGTCTATTGAAATGGTTGAGTAGTGAAGGATCCCATTAAGACCATGCGGTCATGTAAAGAGTTGAATTGGCTAAATGGGTTAAAGTTATTAAATATTGTATTGAATGCATAGTAATGTATGAACCAAGGGTTAGAGTACAAATGTCGACTGTGATGGTTAAGACAACTCAAGGTTAGAGTCCTTTGCCTTATGAAATGGCTTGAGGTTAGACTCCCTTGCCTTATGAAATGGTTTGAGGTTAGATTCCTTTGCCTAATAAAATTGCTTGTGGTTAAAGTCCCTTTATGAAATGAGATCACTTAAGGTCAAAGTACCTCGCCAAAAAAAATTTCTTGGTGTTAGAGTCCCCTATCAAATAGGGCATGAGGTTAGAGTCCATTTCCCAATATGTGAGCATGTGGTTAGAGTCCCATGCCAAATTGATTGTGCAAGCATGCGGTTAGAGTCCCTTGCTTCAATGGATATATTTGTGGTTAAAGTCCTTTACTTGATGAGTGTGCATACGGTTAAAGTCCTTGGTCTAAATGATATGTGAATGTGGTTGAATGTCCTATGTTTAATGAGAATTATTGAATCTAAATATTGGTGGGTTAGATTTTGCCAATTCATTCCCAATGAATGAATGCTTTGAGAATAATGTTGAGCCTTGAGTACTTGTTTGGCATTTGATATATCTATATGCATGGATAAGGTAATCGAATATGACATATTAACTTCTTGTTAAATTATGATGCTATTTTATCTTTATTCTTGAGTTACATGCTAGCATTTCAATCCCTAACCGTCTCCAGATGCTATTTACCCATGTGACATAGGGGCCGGAGCATCATCTTCTCTTCCTGTGCAGTTATTAGGTGATCGAAGCGGTTCGTGCATTGACTTTAGAGTGGTTAGCTTTCTTTCTTCAGAAGGCATTCTTCCTTGGTATCCTATCTTTATACTTATTTATTTGATTTGGTTTGACTATTGTCGGGGGCTTTTCCCTACCTTTACATTTCTAAACTTCGGTTTGTATAGAGGTATTATGGATGACTGTGGACTTGGGAATTTTGGTTAGTTGATGAATCTAATAAAGTTCTTAGACATGTTTAAGTTATGACTCATATTATGTTATTTATGATATCTTACTATATAGTCGGATTCCATCCAACCCTTATGATTTATATTGATGACTAGGTTGGGTTATTGGGGAGACCTTCGGTTCATATGAGCTTGGGTGCCCATACGACATGGCCCAGTGTCGGGGCATGTCAAGTTGGTATTAGATCCTAGGTTCATGGTCATTTGGATATCTATAATATTGTGTCAAGTAGAGTCTTTTTTTTTGGGTGTGAAGCGTACTACACTTATAAAAGACTCTATCTCCTCCCATACCAAAGGGTGCTATGCCTGCATCTGCTTCTATTACTGGCAACGGTATTGGCCGAAACTGCTTGTATGCACTTGCTACTCACTAGGATTCTGAGGTATCTCCTAATGTTGTCATGGGAATGTTAAGACTTTTCTTCTGTGATGTGTATTATTTGCTTGATCTAGGGTCTTCTCTTTCTTTTGTGTCCCCATATGTCGCTGTGCATCTTGATTATGTTCTCGAGAGTCTCGGTTCCTTTTTTTATTTCTACCTTTGTGGGAGACTCTATGGTTTTTACAAGAGTCTATAGGGGGTGTCTGATATCTTTTGGTGGTAGAGACACTCTTATAGACTTGGTAGAGTTGGACATGGTTGATTTTGATGTCATTCTAGGGATGGATTGGTTGCACTCTTACTATGCTTTCTTAGATTGTTGGACCCGTAGGGTCACTTTTAAATTCCTTAATGAGCTGGTCATTGTATGGGAAGGTGGTTCCTTAGTGCCTAAGGAAAGGTTCGTTTCTTATCTTAAAGCCCAAAGGTTGATTTTCAAGAGGTGCTTGTATCATTTGGTCTGAGTTAAAGATTCTAACTCTGAAGAGCCTTCTCTAGAATCCATTCCCGTGGTGAACGAATTTCCTTAGGTATTTCTCAATGATCTTCTTGGTGTTCCTCCTGATAAGGAAATTAATTTAGGATTGATCTTATTCTGAACACTCGTTTGATCTCTATTCCTCCTATAGAATGGCTCTGATAGAGCTAAAAGAGCTTAAGGAGCAATTGAAGGACCTCTTAGATAAAAGTTTTATCCATCCTAGTGTGTCCCCGTGGGGTGCTCCCATGTTGTTTGTGTGCAACAAGTATAGTTCCCTTTGTTTGTGCATTGATTGCCGTCAGTTGAACAAAGTGACCATAAAGAATAAATATTCTCTTCCAAGGATCGATGATTTGTTTGATTATCTTCAGTGTGGGAGTATTTCTCTAAGATTGATCTTAGATCAGGTTATCATCATCTTAAGATTACGGATGCAGATATCCTTAAAATTGCCTTAAGAACCCCATATGGTCACTATGTGTTTTTTGTCATGTCTTTGGGTCTACCCATGCCCCGACGACATTCATGGATTTGATGAATAGGGTATTCCATCCGTTCTTTGACATGTTTGTCATTGTCTTCATTGATGATATCTTAGTGTATTCTAAGAGTGAGGCTGATCATGTAGATCACCTCCGTTCTGTGTTGTAAACTTTGAAGGATTATTATTTGTATTCCAAGTTTTCCAAGAATTAGTTTTGGTTAAAAGCCATAGATTTTCTTGGTCATGTCATTTCTAGTGAATGGATCATGGTAGACCCCCAAAAGGTCACATCAGTTAAGAAGTGGCCTAGACTTATGACTCTAAACAATATTCAGAGCTTCTAGGGTCAAGTTACTATAGAAGGTTTGTGGAGAGTTTCTCCATCATAGCTACCCTGTTGACCAAGTTGGCCCAAAAAAGGTTAAGTTCTTGTGGTCCGATCTGTGTGAGGGTAGTTTTGAGAAGTTGAAAGATAAATTGACTTCGGCTCTGATTTTAACCTTGACTGAGGGTAGTAATAGTTTAATGGTTTATTGTGATTGTTCTCATGTTGATCTTGGTTGCGTGTTGATGCAACATGGTAGGGTAGTGTCTTATGCTTCTAGACAATTAAAAGTTCATGATAAAAACTACCCTACCTATGACTTAGAGTTGTTAGCCGTGTTCTTTGCGTCAAAGATTTAGAGACATTACCTATAAAGGGTTCATGTTGATATCTTTTCTGATCATAAGAGCCTCCAATATGTGTTTACTCAAAATGAGTTAAATATCCAACAAATAAGGAGGCTTGAGATATAGAAAGACTATGATAAGAGCCTTTATTACCATCCTGATAAGGCGAATGTAGTTTCCGATGCTCTTTAAAGATTGTCCATGGGAAGTTTGGACCATGTATATGGCTATAAGCGAGAATTGGTGAAAGACATTCACCATTTGTCTAATCTTGGGGTTTGACTTGCAGACATAAAGAATGGTGGTGTATTTGTGCTTCCCGTATCTTAGTCTTCTCTTATTGTTGAGATACAAGAAAAGCAAGTATTAGACCCCAACTTGATAAAGACCTAGAGTAATGTTGGTCAACACTAAGTTGTGAACTTTGTGATTGGTGGTGATGGTATCTTGAGATACCAAGGTAGGCTATGTGTACCCGATATCTATGGATTAAGGAAAAGGGTCATGGCTGAGGCTCATGAAGACCGTTTTGCTATTCATCAAGTTCCACCAAGATGTATACTGACCTTAGAGAGTTCTATTGGTGGGGTAATATGAAGTGTGATGTGGCTAGCTTTGTGGCCAAGTATACGGTGTCAACAAGTGAAAGTTGAGCACATGAGGCCCATTGGTTTGTACCTAGAGATCCTATTATCCGAATGGAAATGGGAGGAAATTAACATGGATTTCATTACCGGTCTTCCTAAATCCCAGAATTAATGTGATTCTATTTGGGTCATTATTGATAAAATGACCAAGTCCGCCCATTTCTTGCCTGCGGTACTAGTTATTCGGCAGAAGATTATGCTAAGTTGTATCTTTTAGAGATGGTAAAGTTGCACGGTGGTCCGATGTCTATTATCTTGGATTGTGGTCCTCTATTTTCATCCTACTTTTGGAATTTGTTCCAAAAGGCTTTGAGTACTAGAGTGTGCTTTAGCATCGCTTTTAACCCACAAACGGAGACCATCCAAACTTTGAAGGATATGTTACGGTCTTGTGTGATTGATTATTGTGGTTGTTGGCATAGCCACTTGCCTTTGATTGAGTTCTCCTATAATAATAGTTACCACTCTAGTATTGGCATGGTGCCTTTTGAGGCATTGTATGGAAGGAGATGTCGATCTTCTATTGGGTGGTACAAGGTTGGCGAGGGTATGTTACTTGGCCTCGATCTAGTTCACCAAGCCTTAGAAAAGGTGAAGGTGATCCGTGATAGGTTGAAAACTGCTCAAAGTCACCAAAAGTCCTCTGCAGATGTGAGGCGTAGGGACTTAGAGTTTAGTGATGGCAATTAGGTATTCTTGAAAGTGTCTCCCATAAAGAGAATAATGCGTTTTAGTAAAAAGGAGAAACTTACTCCCTGGTATGTCGGTCCCTACTTGATTGTGAAAAAGATTGGCAATGTAGACTACGAGTTGGACTTTACTTCTAGTATGAACTCCATTCACCCGGCTTTCTATGTATTGATGTTGCATAAATATGTGGGTGATCCTTTATTGGCTGTTCCTTTGAACAATGTCAGTTTTTTGGACTCTTTATCCTATGAGGAGATCCCGATGAGGATCTTGGATCGGCAAGTATGCCGATTGCGAACAAAAGAAGTGGCTTCGGTGAAGGTTCTATGGAGAAACAAAAAGTCTGAGAAAGCTACTTGGGAAGCGGAAGAGGACTTGAACTCCAAGTACCCGCATTTGTTTCCCATTTCGGAAGCCTGTGATGGAGGTATGTGTTAAATCTCCTTGATTGAATTATGACTTTAATAGACAATGGGTTGAAGTCCCCAATGTTAAAAATTGAGTTATATCTTGTTTGGATAATGGGTTAAAATCCCCAAGTTTGAATTGATTGTGTCTTGTTAGACTATGGCTTCAAGTCTCTAATGTTTTGAGTTGCTTTTATCCTTGAATATCGATGGGTTAAATTCCATAAGTTGTGAAATGATTAAGTGATCAATGAGTAATGGGTTTGAGTCCCAAGACCAATGAAATAAAATGTGTGCTTATTCATATCCAATGTATACTAGTCATACCCTATATGATCGTAAGGAGTGAGGACCAAACTTGAATGGATTGTTTTCTATACGATTGGTCTATATGAATTAGGGGTTGAGTCGTACCCATTGGTTATGACTTAAGGGTGTCCACTCGTACCCTTAACAGTGTAGATGACCTAGGAGGAGCCTAAGGTTTGAGCCAGGGTACCACTCGTACCCTAGGGTACGACTACTTAATGAGTCGTATGGGGTAGTCATACCCTAAGACAGGGTCATTTTTCACCTTTTAACTAAGCGGCCTTGTGGTCATTTCCCATGCCTAAAACCCTAAACACTTTAACTATATTAGTGTGTAGCCTCCTAAACATCCATTTAGATGGATGAAACACCTTAAATACTTGCTTAAGCTCAGCTTTGAAGAATTGGAGGCTAGGGTTTCAAGGGAGATCTTCAAGAGGCAAAGTGAAGTCAATATTCTTGGTTATTCATCTTGTTTATGGGATGTACCTCTTCCCCTTGTTTAATAACTCTAAAACCCATGTATTTCACACTTGGATTAGTAAGTGTACATGGTGGTTTTGAATCAAATGAAAAGGGTTTTGTTACCTAATAATGAATAACAACTATTCTTGCTTGTACTTGTGTTTATACATGTTATTGATGGTAGAATTCGTATGTGGGTGCTTGATGTATGTGGTTTAACATGAGGGTCTTGAGTAAACCTAATATTGATGATTTCTACCATGAAAATAGCCTTGTTGAAGGTATGCATATAAGGTGTTTGTGAAAATATCTATGTGAATTATCTAGTCATATGTTGGTGATGTATTAAACTAGAGTAATATCCCAATGAGCTTGAATGATTGATATATGATATGTTAAAGGTATTGTGATCCATGTATTGTGAATTGATGACCTTGTTGGTTAACGGCTAATAAGGGGTTAAATTCCCTAAACATGAAAAAGGACCTTGAATTGTGTTTAAATCTAAGATGTGGTAGAATGTGATGTATGTTTGCTAATTAAATATGAATATAATGTGAGGGTCTTGATGACCATGAAGTGTATGGCATGATAAAATGAATTAAGGAATTGGTCTATTGAAATGGTTGAGCAGTGAAGGCTCCCATAAGGACCACATGGTCATGTAAAACGTTAAATTGGATAAATGGGTTAAAGTCCTTAAATATTGTATTGAATGAATGGTGATGTATGAGAAATGGGTTAGATTCTCAATTTCAACTGTGATGGTTATGACGGATTGAGGTTAGAGTCCCTTGTCTTATGAAATGGCTTAAGGCTAGAGTCCCTTGCCTAATGAAATCACTTGTGGTTAAAGTCAATTGCGCAATGAGATCTCATGAGGTCAAAGTACCTCACCAAATGAATTGTTTTGGGTTTAGAGTCCCCTATAAAATAGGTCATGAGTTTAGAGTCCCTTTCCCAATGTGTGAGCATGTGGTTAGAGTCTTATTCCAAATTGAATGTCCGAGCATGCGGTTAGAGTCCCTTGCTTCAATGGATATATCTATAGTTAAAGTCATTTACTTGATGAGTGTGCATAAGGCTAAATTACTTGGTCTAAATGATATGTGGATGTGGCTGAATGTCCTATGTTTAATAAGAATTGTTGAATCTTAAGATTGGTGGGTTGGAGTCCCCCAATTCGTGCCTAATGAATGAATGCTTTGAGAATAAGGTTGAGCCTTGAGTACTTGTTTGGCATATGATATTTCTATATGCATTGATAAGGTAATCGAATATGACATATTGAATTTTTGTTAAATAATGATGATTTTTTATCCTTATCCTTGAGTTACATGCTAGCATTCCAACTGCTAACCATCTTCGGATGCTATGTACCCACTCCACATAGGGGCCAAAGCATCATCTTCTCTTCTTACACAGTGATTAGGTGATCGAAATGGTTTGTGCATTGACTTTGGAGTGGTGAGCTTCCTTTCTTCAGAAGGCATTCATCCTTGGTGTCCTATCTTTAGACTTAGTCATTTGATTTGGTTTGGTTATGGTCGAGGGCTTGTCCCGACATACATTTCTAAACTTTAGTTTGTATAGAGGTATTGTGGATGACTGTTGACTTGGGAATATTGGTTAGTTGATGAATCTAATAAAGTGCTTAGACATGTTTAAGTTTGACTTATATTATGTTTCTTCTGCTATCTTACCATATAGTCAAATTCCATCGACCTTCGTAATTTATATTAATGACTAGGTTGGGTTATTGGGTCGACCTCCAGTTCAGGTGAGCTTGGGATTCCCATATGACATGGCTCGGTGTTGGGGTGTGTCAAATAGTGATGTGAAAAGGTTAAAGGCCATACTGGTGGACAAAGGCTACAACCAACAAGAGGGTCTAGGCTACCATGAATCATTCTCACTAGTAGCTAAAATGGTAACTATAAGGACAATCATCAGTCTAGTAGCATCACATGGTTGGGATCTTTGTCAAATGGATGTCAATAATTCTTTCCTTCAGGGCATTTGGAAGAAGATGTGTACATGGAGTTTTCTCAGGGATTCCACAGACAGGGGAAGGACAAAGTATGCAAATTGAACAAGTCTTTGTATGATTTGAAGCAATCCTTAAGACAGTGGAATATCAAGTTAATAGACGCACTATTATAGGCAGGATATTGTCAAAGCATGCATGATCACTAAATGTTTACCAAGAAAATGAAGGAACTAATATATTGGTAATATTGATTTATGTTGATTATTTACTTATCACAGACTCTAGCTCAAAAATGATACAAGAGGCTAAATACACCTTGAATTAGAACTTCCAGATGAAAGATTTAGGTGCACTAACGTATTTTCTGGGGATAGAAGTCTTAAAGTCGAAAGAAGGTATATTGATGAATCAAAAAAGTATGCTTTGCAGCTTATATCTAAAATAGAATTGAGTGGTGCTAAAACTGTATCAACTCCTCTTGAATTTAATCATAAACTCATTAGCTTGGAGTATAATGAATAGGTAGGAAATACTAGTGATCCAATCTTTGAAGATGTGACAGCGTATCAAAGATTAGTAGGAAAACTATTAGACCTCACTATCACTAGGCCAGACATTTATTTTGGAGTACAAGTACTAAGTTAGTTCATGAAATGTCCAAATTTTCACACTAGGATGCTGCAGTCAGGCTGGTCAGATATGTAAAAGGCTTACCTGGTCTAGGTATGTTGATGAAGAGGAACACGGGAACAGTTCTCACAGGCTATTGTGACTCAAACTGGGCATCTTTCCCTAACACTAGAAGATAAGTGAAATGGTATGAAGTAAAATTAGGAGATTCGTTGATCTCTTGGAAATCAAAGAAACAACCAACTATGAGTAGAAGCTCAACAAAGACAAAGTATAGGAGCATGACTGCACTAGTAGCAGAGTTGATCTGGTTGGCTGGCTTATTGAAAGAACTTAATATCACAGTCACATTACCAATCAAGGTGTTCAGTGACAGTAAAGAAACTATTCAAATAGCAAGAAACCCTTTGTTTCATAAAAGGACAAAGCATATAGAGCTAGATTGTCACTTCATTTGGGAGAGATGAAGTTGGGCTTCATTGACACTCGATACCTAAGCAATGATTTATAGGTAGCATATTTTGACAAAAGGATAAGGAGCAGGGCAACATCAGTTTTTACTTACCAAGATTGGAGTGTTGGACATTTCCCAACCTCCAGCTTGAGGGGGTGTATTAAGTGTGTAGTGAATGGAAAAAGAAGAGCAGCTAAATTGAGTGAGTTAGAGAATAATATTGCACGTGATTAGCACATGGGGTTGTTAAAGTTGGTTGGTAGTTTGAGTTGTCATTATATATACACACACACTCAATGTGTATGTTGCTTTTAATTGAAATAGAAAATAATACTAATGTAAAGAGAGGCACTTTAGCCATGGCAGTTATTGAATGAAATTGGATTCTCGATTGTTGCATGTTCATTGATAGCTTATAGTTTACATAGATTGCAAGTTAATATTGAGACTTATGTTTTACCCCACATAAAATAAATGCTGGAAGTTTATGTGATCAACTTCTAGTGTAGGGTCGTTTTGCCTTTGCCATCACTTTATCATGATGCCACACAAATTGCGTTCTAGATTTAAAACTTCACAAGAATGATTGCTATCCATTTTTCATTCAAGTGAGTGAGAACACTCTATGACATGTTAGCTATTTTCAAAAATTTGTTTATCCGGTACATATATTACGTTATTACATTTATTACTTCTACATTACTTTATTACAGATAAATTGATTTAAATGCCATTTTCTTTTACACATTATATTTTTAATACCGAATGACTACTTGTACTATCACAAAGTTCCTAACAACGAAGAGTTCTATAAGGATACATTGGTTAGGTTAAAAAAGTGCTTCATTTTTTTGCTCCTTATCTAAACGGGATGAGAAATTAGACATATTGCTATTAACAATCTCTAAGACTTATATTTTATACGTTTTAGATTAAAATGGGAGAAAGGATTGAGAAATGAGTTCTTAGGGGGCCTTTGACGATGAGGAAAATCCCTACTCCTCCCCCAAATGTCCTAGATTTTTGTTTGCATCAGATTTCCAAGTGATTTGGATAGTCACATTGTTAACAAAAGTTAATATGTAGTTAGATAAATAGACTCCAAGCTCATGTTAAATGTGTGTTTGTATTTTTTTAATTTAATAAGATGATTTTAGCAGTACTAAAGTTGTTGAGTGGAATGTTTTTTGATCAAAGAATCTTGATCTTCCAGGAAGGGATGCTATTGTTTTGAATTCTCTACTTGTGATAATCATGTAGGTACTATAGCTACCAAAGATTTCACCTATAAAGATCCTTGTCAATGTACTAAGCTCTGGTAGGTGTGGATATTGCTCCTGAACTCATAATAAGGAGCTCACAGTTTGTTGCCCGAAACTTTTGGTCATGTTCAGGCATATTATTACTATTGTTGCCTCTTCTATTGTTATACTACTTAAAAAGAGATAGCATGTCTTTGTAGTTTTTTTATTTCATTCGATTACTTCACGTACACCTTTTGTATCCATTTCAAAAATGTTGTTCTATTGCATTACAGTACATTCAGTTTTGTAAACATGTTGTACATATTAGATGCGGCTAGGAGGGTGACTTTGAGCTTTTAAGAAATATTTTACTATTGTTTGAATTGTAGGTATTTAGAGTATGCTTGGTTCCCAATTATTGTATTTGTAGCTATTTCTTTCCATGACCTTATTCGATGGACATAGCAAAATGAATATGTTACGTACATTGAGTCTCATACAAAATTTTCTCATGCTCTGTTCCTTTATGGTAGGTTAATTTAACCTATAATTATATTATTAACATCTAAAAGTAGTGTACTGTAAAAAAATATTACTGCTATAATTAAAGATTTGTTATGACAGATTTGCCGCTATTTATGAAAAAGGTCATAAAATTAAGTGTAAGGAGAACTTACTGTTAAAGAGGCTTGAAAATGAGTATAGTATGTGTTAGCATGAACATAATATTATAATCGAAAAATATGTAGAAGAAATAACGACGAGAGTAGATTTGAGGAGGAGCAAAAGACTGACTCCATATGAAAGAGCAGATTTTTAAAGTTATTCAAGTTATGACAATACTGAATCTTCTTACTTGTGTTGAAAAATATTCTACTTGTCTTTAGTTTTAACAAGAATGTACTTTTTCATTTTTTTAATATATTGATATTAGGAAATAATCATGCATAATCTTAATAAGGTTATTTGTGTCGCGCGAAGCATGAGCTATTTACCTAGTTTCAACATAAATCAATTTTCATTATTAAGAAACAATAATAAGTATCGAACACAATTAATTAGCATCCCTTTGGGGACATTCGATAAAATTGAAATGATACAGAGAAAATTAGCATGACCCCTACACAAGATTGACAAACACAAATCAAGAAATTAGCTATTTTTTTTTTAAAAACACAATCAATTAGCCATAAAAAGATATCATGAAGTCCACGATACAAAAATTACAAGATAATAGCATCCAAAAAAAATAAATACATAAGTTTCAAATCCAAAATACATTCCAAATAGAAATACAACAATAGTAAATCAAAATACACTCCAAATAGAAATACAACAATAGTAAATCAAATAGGAAGGAGCGCCTTAGCGCCAAGGTGCCACAAATAAAACAAATAGCTCAGCTCGAATTCTCTGTAGCCAAGCTCATTGCCCTCTCACAAACATATCTATCACAAGAATTGGTATCTACATAAAAGTGCATTAAGTGTAGCATGATTACTCAATAAATATCATTGAACCATACAAATAAAGTAGTAGCAAAGGTTTGTTTTAAAATGCCCATTATTACAACATGTCTAGTTAATATAATTTCAATAAATACAAAAGACAGACAATATAAGGTAAAACAACCTGAACATCATAGCAATTTATGCATAGATACAACATATGAAATAATATGCGTAAATAGAAGTAAATGAATTAAATGCACATGATACCGACTTTTTTATCCTATCTCATAACCAATGCTCCCACCACGACCACACAAAAATGACATGGAGTGCCCCAAAGTAGTGATCCTAGAGGGATAGAGTATATTATTTAGATGCTTGGTTGTAACTAACAACTACACACCAAAGTAATGCAAACTTTGATAAGCTTAACTTTTTTATATGAGGAAGATAGTGGAGCGCCCTAAAGATAGATCTGTCATGTCAGAATGGTGAAAGATCAAAAGAAAATATCCTATTCTTTCAATAATTTGTAAACACGTGCAAAATGTTCCAATTTTAACCACGACGTCAGAAAACACATTTAGTTAAGCGAGATAGTAGTTTGGAGACTACCGACACTTATTGGGTAATAATAATATAGATGTTCTAGTTTATTTAGTAGATTTTTGATTGGATAGGAGTGAAGAAACAAAGAAAAAGTAGAAGATCGCCCAAAAGACCAATACTTGATACGATAATGTCATTTGGAGTTGAATATGGACAATCAACTCTAAACAACAACAGCCCAGTATGATTCCATAAGTGAAATATGAGGAGGATATAATGTATGTTGACCTTATCTCGAGACTGTTTTTGATAGATACTGCACTGACTCACACCTTCCAAATAATCTGAGAAATGGGGGTAAAAATATAGGAGCAATCACAACAACAAATTAATATAAATTAAAAGTGTTGTACAAAAAATAATGAAAACATGATAGTGAAAAAAAATTATGTAATAGTCGACGCCAAAAACACCATTGAAATTTGAAATTGAAGATTAAAGAGCTACAAACATAGTGCTAATAATACTGGAAAGAAGAGAGGTCCAAGAATAATTATCTACTCTATTGCACAGGGAAGTGAGAGAACGATTAACTACCAACTAACATTCTACCCAAATATGTGACCTCCAATCTCTCCCATCCAAGGCCATATCCTCAGTACGGTCAAGATGATGCATTAGGTCTTGTCTAATCACTTTCTATAATGACTTGATTTTTATAATTTTAGTGAATTATTCATTTTTATATGATTTAATCATTTTATGCCTCCTCATGGTTGCTTTGTGTTTGGGGTGTGGGAATGATTGTATGATTTCTAGTAAATTTCAGTGTGATTTATGCGAGTTTATCATTTTTGGTGGTTAAAAAGTCTTATTAGTTGACTCCAATCAACATTTATTAATCTGTGCGTTGGATGGTAAAACAAACTTTGCCAGTAGATCTGGAACATCGATTTTGGTTTGGTAACATAGTTGGCGTAGTTTTATGGCTTTGGTATCTTATTTTGAACCTCATTTTGGAAAGTTCTTTGGGGTCGATTTTGTGAAAATGATATTTTCCTAAAAAACTTGTATTACCATTGAGTTCGGACCAATGAATTTGATAGGGTATCATAGTTTATTTGTGTTCACAGGATCCCAAATAAATTCTGAGGGGTTCATAGAGACATGAAATTCTCTAACACTTCAGCTGGTGCACCCGTTTAAGAAACAACCTAATCGCTTAAACGACCTGTCTTAACTAATCGAGTGTCGCTTAATTAAAGACTATCTCACTTAAGCGAGTGTCGCTTAAGCGACATTAGGTCTACTTAAATGATGAGTGCAGATGGGGCGGTTGTCGTGAAAGTAATACTTGGATGCTTAAGCGATGGCCTCTTAATTAGCTCAGTGTCAACCTAAGCGATACCTGGATGATATATATACCTCATTTATCTATTTTCCCACTATTTTTAATACTTAGAGCTTTAGGTTTTAGGGTTTTGGGAGATTCCTTCTATTTTCAAGCTTGAGTAATCTCCAAATCCCTATTTCAATTATTTTTCTTCGATTCTTGTCATTGAAAGTTTGTTAAAACTAGATTTCAAAAGTGTAATTTGAGAATTTTGGCCCAGAAGGTCTAAATAAGTATTTATTTAATTTAAACCCCAATTTAAATCTGTTTTCTTTTGGGTTGGATTCCATTAATCATGGAAAATATATTTATAAACTAAAATTTTTGTTTTACCCTTTCTTTTTTAAAAACTCATTTCGGGGTCCTTTTTGACCCCAACTTGGAAATAATAAATATGGATATTGTTGGCTTTTTTTGATGCATAGATTTATATTTGTATGTTTTAGTTGATTTGAAGTTCGTTTGTGAGTGTATGGCTCTAAGTTGAAGGCTTTCAGACCCAGTATATTTCATTTGTGGTAGGTTATGGCTTAACTTTCGTTAGACTGAGTTGGGTAGTTAATATTGATATAAGCATGTTATGGGTGTGAGAACTAATTATAGAAATGTATTTATTATTGTTTTACGCCCGTGTGTTGGCCTATCTTGTTGTTATTTGGTGGTTTGAGACATTATTTGTTATGTGTGATCGTATGGGGTCTTATCTGATATTATTGGCTTGATATTTGTATAATTAGTTGTTTTCTTCTTGGTGAAAAATGGCTAAGTTGGTATTTATGTGGTATCAAATGGAATATTATTGTATATCTTACTATATTGGTTTATGGACTATATTAGATTCATGGGTTTGGCACATTTAGTGGATTTTTGACGACCATGGTTGGTATATTGGTTGGATTTGAAAATTCTCATTTAGATTGGTTGTGAGGATTACATCTCATATCATATACATTCATGAAACATTAGTACCACTGTGGAAATATGACTTTTCTGACAAAAATTGTGACATCTTTAAAAACCCTTTAGCAATGTATGTGCTAGAGAAGAGTTATCAATATTGAATTGGTATTGATTATTGGATTGTATATTAGCTGACTAACCCCCCATAGAACCTACCTCGGTAAAACTACTTGATATGTGTATATGGATGTTGTGCGACAACCTCGTGCATCACATTACCATCTTCATTGCATTTCATACACTACACACATTTTGTGCTGTATTTTTGTTCTTAATTTGATATCTATCTATTTGTGCTTCTTTCTCATACTTGTATTTGGTATATGTGTATGTATTAGAATTGTTAGTGAAGGCAGTGCGGGCTACTATTTGGGATATTTTCTAATTACAAGTGATGTGCCTATAGTGTGTATTTTATATACTTTATTTTCTACTTTGCTTAGTCGACATATAATATCTATTGAGAACAAATGGTCCATAGTCATTCCTACTGCACTCTTTTGGTGCAGATCCAGGTATGAATGCGCCACACGGTAGCTGATTCGGGTGGTACTTGGAGTATTTTTGAGGTAGCAATTGGTCTATGCTTCCAAAGTTGATCTACTACCTCCTCTTGTTTAGTTTATGTCTTATTTTTGTATTTTGAGACAAATTATGTTCTTTTTGGACTATCAGTTGTATATTTTGACATTGAGATTGTAACACCCTTATTTTTTGAATAGGAATGCTACACTACAAGCTAACCCATGACTAATATCTGTACCTGTATACTGCATAATATATCATAAAATACGGAAACATGAACATGAAAGGCCATAAGGTTCGAACTGAATAAATGTCAGATAACAAAATGTCTGAAAAAGGTATAACAATTCCAAAACAAGTCATAAATACTGAAAATAATGAGAATTGTATATCTAATCTGACCTCTAGACTGAAAGCCTCTAACTGAACTAAATAAGGAGTTGAAGGAACATGTCTCCAACTAATAGCATCTAGCAACTGAATAGCAAACGTAGCAATAATCATATCGTCATCGAATTAGAAGGACTCACTACAAACTCTGAACACTGGAATGCTACTGCTGATTTGGAGCTCGTGCCTCTGAACCTACGGTGTAACATAAGAGAAAGCACCATAGCGCAAATGCGTTAGTACGTCTGAATGTACTGAGTATACGAGTAAGGTAGGGTAAATGAAAAGGGTTATACGCATGAACAATGCTGACTAATATGAACGTGAGAATACATACATGCATATATAACTATAACTGAACTCGTGGAGATACTGGCTACTGAGTCTGAATACTGACAACATGAGTGTACTAATACTGAGATATTGAATAGATAAATGACTATTTCTGGCAGTTCGAATTATGAAGAACTAGTCTGGTTGACTGTGTCTGACAGTCCTAAATATGAATATTGGTATCATAAATTCTGATAACTGATATGACTAATACATGAGTTCAAAAAACTGATATAACTGATATAACTTTAATGATCGGCCTAACCGATATAACTGATACTGAGCGACTGTATCTGACAGTCTAAGTTCTGATGGAACTATCTGAGTTCTATTTTATATAGAGTAACTGAATTTGAGATCAGTCCTATCTAGTGGGTGATCTTTAAATCTGATGATTCTGATACTGTTTAACTATAGTTTAGATCAGTCCTGTCTAATGGGTGATCTTAAAGTCTATTTATAATGATAAGGATTGATTGCCTTTAACAGTATTGGATTTGTACTACTGAACTGAGTTGACTATCTCTGACAGTCCTGAATCTGTAACAGAAATTATGGGATGTGTTCATCTAACCGACTTGCCCCAAGCTAAGCTAACTGTGGTCCAATCTCTACCTTGACTGGAAGGGTGTCAGTACCACACGACCAGTAAAGACATCTACTATAGAGTCAGTCCTAATCCAGCGAGTGACTCCTGGGATCAGTCCTAAACATATAAATGGGCTAACGGGTGACCCCTGAGTATGTCAGTCCTATCTAATGGGTGGCATCTCATACCTACGCTGGCTACGTAGTTCTGGAACTTAGGGATTGCTTCTAGGGATCTCAGTCCTATTCTAGTGTGTGAGTCCCTATCCCTAGGCTCACTCGGCGCTGAATCCTACTCCTACCTAAAATAAATTAAACTGAATAACAGAGATGAACTGAATAATTGAACTGAACTGATACTAGTGGTATTGTTTATGGGAGATAAACTGAGTTTACTAAATTTTGATCACTAACAAAATGTACTGAGTTCTGAGGACTGATTGAGAGTACTGAAGTTATTGAGATTGACTGTGAATACTGAAGTTACACACTGAGTACTGAGATCACTGAGATTACTGAACTACTGAGACTACTGAGATTTCTGAGTTTTCCTGAGTCACATGACTGACTGAATTCTATAGATCATGGCTTAACTGAGAGTATCATGATAACATGACTTGGCTCTTGGCACACAACTATATTTTTCGGCTATGAATACCCCCAGGACTAGATGGAAGGAAACTGACACACATGACTGACTTGAGTACGTGACCAACATCAACAACCCATAATATCATAACTTGGGGAATTCCATGAAGTGCATGGATATTATACATTTGTACATAAGAGGATTTGCAAGTAAGCATGGCATAATATCATATGACTAGTTCATGAACATCCCAACAACATTTGCAAAACACAATATCAACATGAAAATGATTGGAATATGGTTGCATATCATGAATCCTTCACTTAGTCCCAATTTAGATATAATGCATGATTTCTAGTCTCTTAGGTGTTTTATCAAACACCTTACATGCACAACTTAGGCATAGGTGTAAATCATACAATAACTCATCATAAATAATCAAACTTATATGTTTTCAACTCATATGATGTCATAGATTCATAATAACACATAAAGATTCTATCTTGGCATCATTCAACACATAAACATGATCAACAATCCATTCATAACATGGAAACCATAATATATAGTTTTAGAAAAGGGTTCTTGAACTTCATGGATGAAAGGAGTCCATGAATGAACATAGGCATACCTTAGAAAGGGGACCTTGATGATTTGCTAGAGAGTTCTTGGATTGAGAAACTTAATTCTTGATTATCTTGAAAAAAGGATTGAATCTTGCTTTTGAGAGATGAGTTTGATGGAAACCCTAATCTTATGGTTGAGAGCGTAAGAGAGGGTTTTTGATATTCTTAACTGAAGAAAAATATGAAAAATTATGCCTCTTTAGTGTGATAAGTCATGAAAGGTGATGGAAATGACCAAAATACCCTTGTAAAAATGCCCTTGAATTGTTGGAAAAATATACTTGACGCCATCTGTGACAGGCCGTCAGGTTCGTGATAGGCCGTCAGGAATGGTAATCAAAAAAGGGGGTTCAAATTCTTGATTTTATACCCAGGGCTAAAGACTTCATCAGAAATGTCATCAGAATATGATGACGTCGTGAAAAAATCATCAGAAATGTGATAGCCCATCAGAAACGTCGTCACTATTCTCCAACTTGACATGCTAGAATAAAATGGGGATACCTCTTTGCTTCGATATCAGATTTAGGAAACATTGGTATCGTTGGAAAGATAATTCAATTATATATCTAGTGATAGGTCATGAGCTCAAAAATTCCAAGTATAATGAGAGATATACTCATTTGAAGTTGACTATACTAATATTCTTTTCAAGAATTCAATCAATAAGGAATGTTTTGATTCGTCTGATAGCTAGGAGTTATTTCAAGCCTTAATATATATCTAACTTACATATAAAACTATAAAAGAACCATGATGTACTATGCATGATCTTGGTACATGGCTCTAATATTGGTTTGGATTTTTCGGGGTATTCAGAGATGAACTTAATTGGTTCTTATTCTATGACAACATTTTTAGGGAGATTTATGGTATCATTGTTATCATTTTTATGCTATTATTGTATATGTATGGTTTTAATTCATTCTAAAAGCCATACATTTAGTATGTGTATTGTTTTTTCTTATTTCATATTAGTTTGGGTGATAGGCTTACTTGTCAAGGCTTGCCACGACAAGTGCCATAATGACCCTTAGTTTTTGGGTCATGATAAGTTGGTATCAAAGCCAGGTTTATTGGTTTCATTAGTGTAAGAGTAGGGTGTCTAGTAGAGTCTCGTGGATTGGTACGTAGATACTCGTATCTATCTCTAAGAAGCTATAAGTTATATTTAGGAAAATTTTCTTATTTTGTTCCTTATTATGAGGATCCTTTCATACCCTATGTTCTAAATTAAGTTTCACTCTTTTGTGCATAGATGGTAAGCAATAGATACAAGAGGGATAGATATATAGAGCTATCATTTGAGGAGAGAGATCAGTCTAAAGGGTGAGTTATGGGTCATGGATGAGCTTAAGGTAGAGTACAGGCATGAGGATCTGCCCCATCAAGAGGTAGTACTAGGGGCTCTTCCCTGAGCCTTAGGTTGAGCATACTGGATGTATGGGACCTACTTAGTTCCCACAGAGTTCTTCTACCCTAATCTTTGAGGGGTTATTGATTTACTTGCTGACTCTTTTAGAGGGTGTTCTTTTGAGTGCACCTGATATTCCTCCATCTCTGAGTATTATACCTCTGTCTATTCTGGAGCCTTCCTATGATGTTCCTCTAATTTTGTGTGTGGATCCTCTAGTGGTACCAACATTTATTTATGGTACTCCACAGACTCTGAATGTTGTTCCTCTTTCTATACCAGTATTTGAGTATTGTATTTCGAGATCAGGGGTTCAACCTTAATCTATGTTACCCCCTCAGGTGGGATCTCAGCCAGTCAGATTTACTATGCCTCCTATTATTGAGAGTATAGTTATGTCTTCTTAGGATCATAAAAGGTTTAAGTGATTCACGCGCTTGGTTTTACCAAGGTTTTGTGGTGCTGTAGGAATGGATTGTTATGAGTTCTTGATTGATTGTAGGGAAAACTTTCATAACCTAGGATTTTTTGAGTCACATGGGTTTGCTTACACTACTTACCAGTTGAAAGATGCAACTAGGGATTTATAAAGGTCACTTGTTAGTTGCAGACCTCTTGGTTCACAAGAGATGACTTGGTATCAATTTGCTGAGGCTTTTCTTGGATAGGCTTGTGCCTTAAAGTTTGAGGGACCAGATGAGAAATGAGTTTGATACTTAGAGCAGGATCCATGGTTGTTTCAAGGTATGAGGCATATTTCTACCTTTGTTAATATATTTTTATGCGAATTTTGCCACTAAGTTTGATAAGATTCAGATGTTCATAAATGGGTTGGTGTTTTGCTTCAGCTAAATACTTCATAGATGGTAGTGTTAGGAGCATTATTTTAGATTATAGTGGATCATGCTAAGATGATTGAGTCTATTCTTTGAGCGTCTTAAGGAGGCGCTAAGAGGGTACTCCGTCAGGGCAAGTTTAAAGGTCAAACTCCTCAAGGCATAGATTTTTGAGCTTTTCATGGGGTTCATGGCAGACCCGTGAAACATCTTTGCAGGGTTCAGGTAATGTGTTTTTGGGTTCTGTAGCTTTGGGTAGTCATTAGCTCAGTTGTACCTCCCCTATTGAGTCAGACCATAGGTTTGCTTTATGTCTGATAAGGTTGGCCATTTGTCCAAGGACTATTCTCACCGTGTTATCAGGCCTACTCTTATATTGGAAATAAGATGTAGATATTTTACGACAGGTATGCGAGACAAAGGTAGTGGTTCCCATGGTAGTGGTTACAGGGCTACTCAGTTGGGTGGTGCTCGTGGATAATGCTATGCTATACCCTCCAAACTAGAGGTAGAAACATAAAACACTGTTATCATAGGTATTACCGCTATTTATTTAATATCTACATTTGTGTTGTTTGATTGGGGGTTGACTTTCTCGTATGTGCTTTCATATTTTACTTTAGGTTTTGATTCTTATGAGCCTCTTGCCATGCCTATCCATGTATCTTCCCCATAGGAGACACTTTAGTGGTGGATTGGGTGCACCGATCTAGTGTTGTGACCTTTGACAAGCATGAGACTTGGGTAGATCTAATTATACTCAATGTGGTAGGTTTTGATGTCATATTATGTATGGATTGGTTAGCTTCTTATCATGCTGTCTGATGTGCCATGGTTTCATATAACACCCCGTACTTATGGGCTAAAATCTAAACCATCATTCCTATGCGTATAGACCCAAACTACATAATTCCTTTTTAATATATGTGTGGTTATCAATCCTATAGTGTGGGAATACCTTTGAATAAGAATTGAGGTCACAAAATCCCCTAACTCTAAGACGAGTTGAAAACATTTCTAGCGATTAAGTTTCAGTGGACGTTTAAACTTAGGTCAATTTCCATTGACTATAACTTCTTGTATATATCGAATTATAGGGCCTACTATATATCAAATGAAAGGTCTTCGAAGTATCTTTCCAACGATACAAATTTTGCCAAAATCTGATACGCGAGTAAAAAATTATAGCAATTTTTGTGAGAGAGGCAGTAGCTACATGCGATTAGCGTGCGACGCATGCTCTATCGCATACACCTAATTTTCAAGTTTTGTTTTCACATTTTAAGGGCAATTTGGACCTTTACCTCACCCAAGGTCTGTCCATAACATAAGATTTACGCCCCAAAACAGAATACACTCCATAATTCAATTTTTCCTCTCAAATTAAAACCCTAAATCCTTTCCCTCAAGATCAAGATTCAAGATCTTAAGTTCAAGACTCCAAGAAAAGGGTCAAGATCCGGGTTTCATCTATCAAGATCTAGGTTCTATCTTTCAACTCTTATAGTCTAAGGTACGTGGGGTTTATCCTAAAAACTACATGGGCTTGCAAACATTAGAGCATGATTTAAAGATTATTAAGCATGCTTTTTAAAAGGGTTTTGGAATTTATATTTAAATTATGTATTCCAAATATTTCAGTGTTGCTATTGCTTTAGCCTTGTGGTTTTTTCCCCTAAATTGATTTACATATATATGTATATGTATGAAAATACAGATTTGAGATTGTTTGAGAGCACAATTATGAATTTCCTCTCGTGTATTGAATTAAAGTTTATGGTTTTGTCATAAAAGAGTTGAAATGTATGTTTTACGAAGTGAAAGTAGTTTTCTCAATGTCATAGTATTTGAACATGATTTAGAGATGATGAAAGGGCATTTCTTGAGATATCTATATTTTGTATTAAAGAAAAAGAATTGCATGAAATTAAGAATTTTGACATGACCACTTTTGTTTATTGAATCACTGATAAAGTGAATTGCTTGCATGGTTTCATATAAGTTTTAAAGAATGAGTTTCTTAAAAAGAATTGTTGATATGGTGATCCTGAATTCCATGATTTATGAATAGAGACACAATTTACTATAAATGGCTCAGAGAATGTGACTTGCAAGTCAATGGTATGATGATACTATGTAAATTTATGCCATAACAGAAATAGAGTATTCAGATTTTGATTTTCAAAGATTGCTTGTTGTAAAGAATTAAAAATAGGCTTAAAGAGGGTTAGGTGTTTACCCAAAGAGGGCACGATTCAATTGACTAATAGCCTTAAACCATGTTTTGCCAATACGGGTATGTTACTTTTGTATGCTGGCGACGGCCCTGTGGCGTAGTAGAGATTCAAAGACTCCATCCCTTGCGGCAAACTTGGGTTGGGGGCTTAGCTTTTGAGTTAAGGGAAAATTCCCTATAGTCCATGGAATTATAGAATTGTAGGGTATACCACCTAGCGCAGAAGTAAAACAAAGAGTATGTCATAGAGTTCAGATAGTTTTATAGAGTTTTTTTACCACGCCCATGTGACTTTTACTATGTGATATATTTATGAACCATTTTTAAATTTCTCTCATATATGTTGAATATCAAATATTATTATTGTAACGCCCACAATTCGGGCTACGATATAGACCATAATTTTGATGCATTGTTAATCCCAAAGCCATAAAATCCTATGCTGATATGGCATGTTAATTATTGTGTTGCATGTGAATTCACTCAATCTTGAATGTAGACCATAGAGGTCCTTCAAATCAAGGACAAGTTGAAACTATTTTGATCGACTAAGTTTTAGTGGATGTTATAAAGTGTGTTAGATTCCATCGACCATAACTCTATGTATATGTCAAATTAAAAGGTCTACTATGTGTCACATGATAGGTATTAGAGTTATCTTTCCAACAATACTAATTTGGCTAAAAACCGACACCCGAGCAAGAAGTTATGGCCTTTCAAAGTGATAAGCGTCGCCTAACCAATCGCCCATGGCCACTGGAAAGCATAGGCAATAGCCTAGGCGGCGTCGATCTAAATATAGGCGATAGCCTAGGCGGCGCCTATTTGAACATAGGCAATGGGATGGGCGGCGCCTATGTAAAGAAATCTAGTGACTTAAACACTCCGTGTTGGGGACAAAGTAGTCCTTTTCCACTCTTACTTAGCTCTAAAACATGAGATTTAGTTTGAAGGACCCCAAAATACATATTCATTCATCAAAAGTGCTCAAAGATTCTCCTTAGGGTTTTAAAATAAAAACCCAAATAGTTTAAGATTTGACCGTAGGTTTTCAAAGATAATTACTTATTCGGAATCACCAATCCGCAAGCTTCAAGAAACATCTATTATCCTTGGAAATAGAGGTACGTGGGGTTATCCTAAAATCTCATGGGTGTAGTTTTTATGAACATGCATGCTTTTAAATGGGGGTTTTCAATCAAATGCTAATAACTTGCTTTCAATATGATTTCTAAGTCAGTTTCTTTATGTCATGGGAATTTTTTGTCTGTATACTTCAATGGTTGAAACCATGCATATGTGATTTGAGTTTTTCCATGGAAGTTTGATAAATATAAATGTTAAATTGTTTTCAAATTCCCATGGTAATGTTTTGATACTCCATATTGTATTGTGATCAACAAAAGAGATCATGAATTTGAAATAAATATTGTTCACCACTTGTAAATGATGAAGCACCTTGGTTTTTACATGATTATGCATATGTGGATGTGATATTGATGACTTGCGATTCGGGAATGACGATACCCTACAGATACGATATGTGATTGAATAAGATAAAATTTGAATGCATTGACTTTACATGAGAAAGGTGTATTCCCGAAGAAGGCATTTGAGACATAAGGGCTCATCGCTGGAAAACGTGTTTGCCGACATGGAATATTGGTACCAGGTTAAGTGATCTTGTGTACTTGACTTTATGTCATTCCCAAATTGGGACTATAAGTAGGAGCCCGGGCTAAGTGATCTTGGGCACTACCACTAGGTTGAGACACCATGCTTAGTGGTCTTGTGTGTCTCTCCCTTACTTATACTCTAATCTCAGTGGCAACTAAGGTTTGACAGTTGGTGTAAATTATGTAGGGTATTCCACCTAGCTCAGTTACATTCATTGATTGTTGAGAAAACTATTGCATTACACCCATGTATTTTCAAATGGTTTGATACAAAATTGCTTTATAATGGCTCTCAGCTATATTTTGTAAAAATATTATGTTTTGTTTTGATATCTCTACGTACCAATACTTTTGTTCTGACCCCCTCCCCTCTCCAACCTCTCAGGTTCAGAGGCCTAGTCTAGGGGTAAAGAAAATCAGTAGATCTTTCAGACAGAGTTACAGAGACAAGTGGTGAGCCTTCTATGTTTTAGAAGGTCTTATGTCCTGCAGTCCTTTTATCTTATATTCAATTTTAGGGTCTACTGGGGGCCTTGTCCCAGTTTATATATGGTTACTTGACTCAGTCACTTATTAGAGATTTTCGCAGACAGTTGTTTAGAGGTTGGTTGATGTTAGGGGAAACTTTATTTCCCCGTTATTGTTTCTTTTCATATTTATGACCATGTTTCCGTTATAGTGTGTTTTTCCGTATTACTTTGATCATATGAATTAGGTGCATAATTACCAGATAGATAGGGGTGTTTCGGGTCTTCATAGTTTGAAATGCTCATCATGGCCAGACCCTGGTTTGGGTCATGACAATTATGGGTTTTCTCTATGTACCAGTACAACTGTATTGACCCCCTACCTCTCAGGGTCTAAGGCTCAATCTAGCGGTCTAACTAAGCAGTAGATCTTTCCAGACAGAAGTGCAGAGTTTAGTTGGTGAGCCTTTTATATTTAAGAAGGCCTGTTTGAATTCTAGATAGTTATTTATGGTTTTGGTCTGCTGGGGGCCTTGTCCTAGTTTTCAGACATCTTTGTTTCATACGTAGTAGAGGTTTCCCAGATGGAGTCAAATATTATTTTAGATGTTATTGAATTGCAGTCTTTAAAATTTTATTAATTTCAGAGCATGACTTAGTTCCCATACTCAGTTATATTTCTGCATTTCTTTTCTGTATATGAATGGTGTATGTGATTACAAGTTAGATGGGCATCTGGGCATTCATGGCTTGGATTGCTCATCACGCCAGGCCTCAGTTTGGGTCATGACAAACTTGGTATCCGAGCCAAGTTCATGGTCTCAAGGTGTCTGCAAAATTGCATTGGGTAGAGTCTTGTTTATAGGTGTCTAGCGCCACACTTATAAGCAGGAGGCTATAAGATATTTAGGAATATCTCTCTTTCTTTATGTTTTAGTTTCTGCTATGGAGTCAGAATGTTTCTCTTTTATACTTTAATTTATGCTATGGTGTCGCTCATTTGAAAGAAAAGTTATCCTAATTCTTTTCTTACTCTGGTGTTCCCAGATAATGCTCTCAGATTTACTAGCAGAAATTTTAGAACTCACATAAAGGGTTTGAGAAGAGCTCCCTAGTGTGTTGTAAGTCCCTCAAGTTTAAAATTGTGTCCTCATTCTTATAAGGCATTCAGTTAAGACAAGAGTAAGATGTGTATTCTTAGGTTATTGAATATTGTGTGTCAAATTTCCATCTCTTATGATCTTGTTATCATTGGGTTGTTGAAACTAAAAGTCTAGTGAAGCCGTGTGGGGCTCTTTCGATTCACTTGCATAGTTGCTTTGTTATTCATTTCATTTTCTAGTTCAAAACACAAAAATCAAGTCTAATAAAGCCGTGTGAGGCCTATTTCGATTCACTAGCAACTTGTTGTTCATCTTGTTGTTTCTGTGTTGGTTTGAACAGGGGGTTTAGAGGTGTAATAACAAGAAAAGTGGTAAGGGCAATTTATTGAATATATGTAGCCGAATCTTTTTTTTGCATATGATGGCGTCAGTAATGAAGTGATATATCCTTATATGTTAGGTTAGTAGAAGGTGGAGAAGAAGTTATTGGTTAACGTAAATTATTGTTTGCTTAAAGTATGAAAAGAGTTGTTGATGGTGTTTGTTATGTTTGAAAAGTATAGGTTATTGGTTAAAGTACTTAGTGGATGTGTGTTGTTAATTTAGGGTTCCCTGAGATTGCAAGAGGGGGTTTAGTTGAAACTTATAAGGCTATGAAAGGAGTTTAAATGTATAGATAGGTAAATACTAATGATGTGTAGAAGGAGGATGCGTTAATGGATTGTAAATAAGATAGGCCATATGATTGTGGCCGAATATTGTTGTTATGAGATTCTGGTGGGCTAGTGTTTCTTGATGTCTTATTTTATAACTTCCAAATGAGAATTGTATGTAAGGTGGGTTATTATATAAGATTAAGGTTGCCCATATCTATTATATGACTTTACCCCTTGACCTTCTTTTGTTTAGTAGTTGTAACTAGTACTTCATGTGAGAAGGTGTGAAGTGGATTTTGAGCTATAATAGTGATGTTATGGAGGGGATTGTGATTGTAGGTAGTAGTTAAATGAAATAAGTATTTGGAGTTATTTTCCCAATTTGATGGACTGGTACATTATGTTGCATGCTTTGCTTTATTGGTGGTAGATGATTGATGCTAGACTATAGGATTGGATTCTAGATGTAAAATGTGGTGGTAAGAATAGTAGCTTAAGATTAATGAAGTATGTTTTACGGGGATGAATTAGTAGGCTTGAAGTGCTTTGTGAAAGAGCCTAGGTTGATAATTGATGAAAGGTTAAGTGGTAATTATGAGGTATATGTGTATATGAGAATGAGTGTTAAAATGATGACTTGTGGGTGAGTCATTAAGTGGATAAGGGCGTAATTATATAAGAATAAGTTGCCCTCTGATAGTATGACGTTAGGTAAGATTTTATGATATGAATTATGCAATTAACGATCATATATTAGAAGGTTAAGTAGTGGAGAGTGGAGTTTTATGTAATAAGAAGCGAAGAAGTGAATGCTCATGAAACTGGATGTTGTAGGTTGATGATAATAGAGGTTACAAAATTTAAGAGTTGCGTTCTTGGAAATCAATGACTTTAGAGATTACTTAGAAAGTGGAAGTTTAGTTTTTATCTGTATATGTGTTTTACATGCCTGGGTTGTGTTTTTAATTGTAGTATGGAGGAGTCTGGTGAGTTGTTGTACGGTATTCGTTTGAGTTGAATTGAGGAAATATTGGTAGGCAATATGAGCCTTAGCTATGGTTTTACAAAGTTTGTTAAGTTGTAAGTTATGTTATTAGAGGTATAATGCGAGTATTCTAAGGAGTTGAAGATAGAATGTTAAGTGTTTAGAAACGGGGATGTCCATACCCATAATGATGTTAGTCATGAGTTGATGAATTTGGGGTTAGAGGAAGTTCATTAGTATCCCCAAGGGGAGGGGGATGTCCCTAATGGAATTTAGTGTCTTTATGTTAAATTATTGAGGGGAGTTATATTCATGTACATATTGATATCCCTTGGTGATAAGGAGTGTGAATGCGTACACTCATGGGAGAGGGGGTTGTAGAGTGATGGCTATAATGGTTAGTGAAAGTTAAGAGTAACATCTACAAAAAAATAAGGACTTCGGGGTATAGATCATTAGGGAGAGTTAGAGTTTAAGTATATGGTGATGTCTCTTTTATGTTGAGATTTGTGACTTTGATCTAAGTGGGAGATGAGGAATTAGGTTTGTTCCTGAAATTTTCTCATTGTGGCAAGTTGGGGAAGAGTCATGATGAACCTACTCCTATTCAAACATGTTCCTCCTGCTTCAATCTAAGAGGTCACTCTACTAATGCCTTACGTTATGTATCCAAGTCCTACCTATGTCTAAGGTTTGAGCACTCGGTGTAATTCATGACATGTCCTGACTTTCAAACTAGAAGAAATAATGTCCCTCGGTGATCCAATATTCTAAGAATCCAAGCTCTATGTGACGTTGCTCATGACTGATAAATCTGTGTCCCAAATCATGATTGGTTCTAAGGAACAATGTTTTTCATATATTAAGGATTCATTTTATTTCGGGATTAGCCAAAAAGATAAAGTTGTGTGAACTCATGACTAATTCAGTTATGAAAATGGGAAGCGATAGCTCCAAGTAGAAGTCCTTGCGAAAATCATCGACTTTATGAACTCCACACTCATGTTATAAGACTCATGATGTAAGCTCTCATATTTATCACTGTGGTTGTCTTAAGAACTCGTGCTATGTTGAAATTATGCCAAAATGACTCTTCACTTGTGATCCAAATACATGATATATGAAATACTCTGTGCTTGTACCGTATCTTCAACTCATGTCCCACCTTGAGTATGGAAATCAATATATGTTATAACCAAATAGTGTTACTCCCTTTCTTGTTGCTCTTGCTTAGGTCCTTTAATGACCCTCTGTATGCTAGTATGGGTATCAGTATGATGGTGGTTGTTGAAGCGTAGAAGTGTGTTAGGTGGGGGAGTAGATGTTCTTGAAGGTGAAGATTTTGATGTGGTGTCGAGCTAAGGTTATAGCTGAAGGGAAAAGAAGGAGATGAGCTTTTGTTGTGTGAAATAGCTACGAAGGAGAAATGTGGTGGAAATAGTTTTGAGAGATTCAAATTGCTGGTCTTAGTAGGGAGATCCATGTAGTGTTTGTAGTAATGATTAGGCTTGAATGTTCTGAATGATGAAAACACAAACCTATGTGCCATGTGGTTTGTATTCTTTGAAATAAGACTTGAGATTATTGGATTACAGTGATGAGGTGAGGTGATTACTTAATGTGATGTAGGCCCCTCTTTCCTATGAGTTAGGCTTGAATATGTATGTATTATATGGAGGGACACAAATTCTTATGGTTAGATGCATTACGGGAGAATTGTAAGTTAGGAATGATGAGGTATGTTGATTAATGTCAGAGTATTGATAAGAAGTGTTGCTAAGGTTAAGTCTTTTTGCTGTATTTTGTAAAATGGAGAATGCTAATACTCCCGTGTTCCGTGAGAAGCTATCTCATGTCTTGTACAGATCTTAATCAGGCCGAGGACTGTTAGAAAAAGTTAAGTTTTGCAATGTTTTGATCATGTGCCATAAAACTCATGCCAAGATCATGTCGATGTCAAGTTTTGTTGTATCAGGTTTCGTGCTTACTCGTTTCCCTAGGGGTTAACATAAAGATCGTGTGATGCCTTTGCATATTTTTGTTGAGGAGAAATGTTCAAATCAAGGTTACGTTCTTTATTCTACACTCTTAGAGCTTCAAAAGGTCCCTACCCATCATTTGGGGGCGAATGATCCCACGGGGGAGATAATGTAATACCCTGGACTTTCGGGCTAGAATCTAGACCGTCGTTCCTACCCATATAGACCCAAACTAGATAATTCCTTGTTAATATATGTGTGGTTATCAACCCTATCATATGGGAATACCTTTGAATATGAATTGAGGTCAAAAAAATCCCCTTACTGTAAGACGAGTTGAAAACATTTCTAGTGATTAAGTTTCAGTGGATGTTTAAACTTGGGTCAACTTCCATCGACCATAAATTCTTGTACATATTGAATTAGAGGATCTACTATCTCTCAAATGAAAGGTCTTCAAAGTATCTTTCCAAATATACCAATTTTGCAAAAATCCGATACCCGAACGTAAAGTTACAGCCATTTTCGTGAGAGAGGCAGTGGCTGCATGCGATTAGTGTGCAACGCACGCTCCATCGCACACACCTAATTTTCAGGTTCTGTTTTCGCATTTTTAAGGGTAGTCTGAACCTTTAACTCACCCAAGGTCTGTCCATAACATAAGATTCATGCCTCAAAATTAGAATACACTCCATAATTCAATTTTTCCTCTCAAATTAAAACCCTAAATCCTTTCCCTCAAGATCAAGAATCAAGACCTTAAGTTCAAGACTCCAAGAAAAGGGTCAAGATCCAGGTTCCATCTATCAAGATCTAGGTTCCATCTTTCAACTCTTATAGTCTAAGGTACGTGGGGTTTATTCTAAAAACTACAAGGGCTTGTAAACATTAAAGCATGATTTAAAGATTACTAAGCATGAATTTTAAAGGGGTTTTGGAATCTATATTTATATTATGTATCCCGAATGTTTTAATGTTACTATTACTTTGGCCTTGTGGTATTTTCCCCTAAATTGATTTACATGTATATGTATATGTATGAAAATTGAGATTTGGGATTGTTTGAGAGCACAAATTATGAATTCCCTCTCATGTATTGAATTAAAGTTTATGGTTTTATCGGAAAAGAGTTAAAATGCATGTTTTACAATGTGAAAGTAGTTTTATCAATGTCATAGTATTTGAACATGATTTAGAGATGATGAGAGGGTGTTTCTTGAGATATCTATGTTTTGTGTTAAAGAGAAAGAATTGCATGAAATTAAGAATTTTGACATGACCACCTTTGTTTATAGAATCGTTGATAAAGAGAATTGCTTGCATGATATCACATGAGTTTTAAAGAATGAGTTTCTTAAAAAGAATTATTGATATGGTGGTCTTGAATTCCATGATTTGAGGATAGATACATAATTTGCTATAAATGGCTTAGAGAATGTGACTTGCAAGTCAATGGTATGACGATACCATGTAAATATATGCCATAACAGAACTAGAGTCTTCAGAGTTTGATTTTCAAAGATTTCATGTTGTAAAGAATTTAAAATGGGCTTAAAGAGGTTTGGTGGTTTACCCTAAGAGGGCATGAGTCAATCGACTCATAGCCTAAAATAGTGTTTTGCCGATACAGGTATGTTACTTTTGTACGCTGGCGATGGCCCTGTGGCGTAGTATAGATCCAGAGACTCTGACCCTTGCAGCAAACTTGGGTTGGGGGCTTGACTGCCGAATTAAGGGTAATTTCCATATAGTCCATGGAATTACAGAATTGTAGGGTATACCACCAGCGCAGGAGTAAAACAAAGAGTATGCCACAGAGTTCAGATGGTATTATAGAGTATTTTAACCATGCCCATGTGACTTTTACTATGTGACATATTTATGAACCATTTTTGAATTGCTCTTATATATGTTGAATATCAAATATTATTTTGGGTTTGCTCGCGTACTAGTACAACTGTATTGACTCCCTATCTCTCAGGGTTTGAGGCTCAATGTAGCGGTCCGGCTGAGCAGTAGATCTTTCCAGACAGAAGTGCAGAGTTCAGTTGGTTAGCCTTCTATGTTTCAAAAGGCCTATTTACATTCCAAACATTTATTTATGGTCTTGGTCTGCTGGGGGCCTTATCCCAGTTTGCAGGCATCTTTGTTTCATATGTAGTAGAGGTTTTGCAGACGGAGTCAACTGTTATTTTAGATGTTGTTAAATTGCAGCCTTGATCTTTTTATTGCTTTCAGAGCTTGACCATGATCCCATACTCAGTTATATTTCCGCATTTCTTTTCTATATATGAATGGTGTATGTGATTATAAGTTAGATGGGCGTCTTGGCCTTCATGGTTAAGATTGCTCGTCATGGCCAGTGCCTTGGTTTGGGTCGTGACATGGCACTTTCAATGCCTAAAATCGGAAGGTTTGTAAATACTTAGGTTTGGTTTTGTTGATATGATGTATTTTTTAGTCTATTTTGCAGGAAACTAGGTTTTGGAGCATGAAATGAAGAACAAAAGTTAAAATTTTAGAATGGACCTTTACGATGCCACTTATGTGGCATAGGTCCCACCTATGACCCGTAAGTAGCCTAGCATAGGTCTTAGGTTTTGAAACTTCAGAGGATCTGCAGTACAGTGATGATCCTGCTAGTTACGATAGGGAACCTATGACTCTAGGTACCCTATACGACGCCGTAAGTACTAGTGCAAGTTGCAAAGACTTGAAGTTTAGAGAAGCTGCAGAAGTGAAGAGTTTCCTGGTACTTAAGATGAGGCAACCTATGGAACGTAAGTGGAACTTATACCCTATAGGTACCTGAACAAGTAGGGTTGTTATGTTATTGAGAGGAATTTCACCTACAATGGCCACCTACATGGCCTAGGTGCCACTTACGGCTCATAAGTGATGCCATAAGTGGCCACCGACTTAGATTTCCCTTTATATTTTGTTTTAGATTTTTAGGGTTCTTATGTACTCTATAAATACTCTTTTAAGTTTTTAGTCAGTTTATACGCTCAAACTATTCATAAACATATACGTGATTCTAATATTGACTTTTGATCTT
Organism: Capsicum annuum; assembly: GCF_002878395.1. Taxonomy (NCBI): domain Eukaryota; kingdom Viridiplantae; phylum Streptophyta; class Magnoliopsida; order Solanales; family Solanaceae; genus Capsicum; species Capsicum annuum. The sequence continues at coordinate 152,329,983 of NC_061121.1, read as the reverse complement.
GGAATCTCTTTGTTTTGGGTTTTCGATTAATTAATTGATTTGAGACTTTGGGTTTTATTCTTTCATTGTTGTGATATTACTTCTATGATTTATTTATTGAATTCCATGGCATTTCTTGAAACTATGAGCGGCTAAATCCCCTAGCTAGGGTTGTGGGAACCCTTGTATAATAACGAAGTAGGGGAAGTTTGAGGCTCTTCTTATCATTGTTTATACTTGCATTGTGATCTTCTTCTATTTAAATTTTTTCTTTGCGATGGACAACACTGGGATCTCGCCTGTATTCGAGATCATCTTCACAAGACAGATTGAGATTGGGAAAATAAGATTACAATAGTGATTCGAGGCTATCAACCCTCGTCTAAAAACTTGATACCCACAAGGTGATAGTTAAACTAGGATCAAATACAATGGTTTGAAAGATGACACCTTGAGACTCACAAGGTGAAGAGTGAAATTTACCAAGGTGGTCACAAGACGATTGGTGATACCTATCTTGTCAGATTCTGCATATGTGGAATTGGGATAGTCGGATTGAGTACGATAAACCTACGGAGTTAGGAATCTAGGGGGAACATAGTCCTAGTGTTCATATCATATTGACTACAATCAAAAGCAATCAAGACCTATTAATTTTTGCTATTTACTACAAAATACCCCCATTTACCTTTCTGCACCTCCGGTTACTTCAGTAAGTTCTAGAGACAGATTCGACGTATTTCATGTGGGATCAACTCCAACCTATTCGGGTTACTATGATTTAACAACAACTGTATTGTATCTTCTTAGATGGTATTGTTTGGGTAACATTAAATTATGGTATTGTTGATGGGGAATATGGTTGTGGATTTATTGATTGAATTTGTTGAGGTTTTTGGTGCTTACTTTTTTGTTCTTCTTAAGGACATATGTCGGTGTATGCCCAGTACAATAAGTCATGGCAATCCCTTGATCCCATTTGATCTAGATCCAGAAAGAATCCCATAATAGAATCATAGGATATCACAACATAGTTGTGAAACTCATCATGAGCTGCCCCAATATGATCCATAGGACTTGCCGTCCCTATCTCCTCAGGAGATAGTAGATCAAACCATTGTTTGGTTACTTGTAGAGACTAATATGAGGAGGTATAATGAGGCTATCTAGCATATGGCTTAAGAGGTAAGGTAGAGATTAAAAGCTGATCGTTAAAAAGAACTTGATAGTGGTAGACGATATAGAGCTCCGGTACCCCCAACTTTTTAGTACTTGCCAATATATAAAGAAACATATGAACATATAGGTAATGTAGAGCCTATCGAAATAGGATCTATCATTTTTCCTGCATTACCCAGGGGGTAAAGTTTGACATTACTAAGGCTATGATCCAGTTGTTAAATCTGAAAGGGTGTGTTTGCTAGCCTGCTGACTGATGATGCAAACATGCACCTCATAAATTTTATTGGAATTTGCACTTTACATAATATACCTGGGGTGGATCAAGAAACATTGAGACTCAAGTTATTCCCATTCGCTCTAACTGGTGAAAGATGTTATGGTTAGGTAAACTATCTCGTGGGTTCATTGTTACTTGGAGCGAGTTATGGAAGCAGTTCTTAGACCATTTCTTACCTATTGCCAGAATGCTTTAATTGAAGGACGAGATTTATAACATCAGGAAAATGTATTCTGAACCAATGTGTGAGGCATGGTTTTTGTTTAATAAGAAGTTTATAATGATGCCTGATCATAGAATTTTGGGTAGAAATTTACTGGAGATTTTCTATTATTCCCTGAATACCAATTCTAAAGCTATAATGGATACTATTACTAGTAGAGCATTTAAGAGTTTGCATTGGGATGTAGCATAGGAAATCTTAGGTGGAATCTCTCTTACAAACCAAGGGTGTCATACTTAGAAGGCAGAGAGAGGAGTCAACACAAATGCTATTGGTGGTTTCATCGAGCATAGAGTTATAGATGATTTAGTAGGTCAAGAGGTTGTGCAACTAAGGATGGAAAATAGGTTATAGATCAAACAGTTTATAACTATGAATTACAAGAAGGTGAATATTGTGTGCGCACAAGGTAAAGCTTCTAGTCATATGATCTAGATGTAGATGAAAAGGCAAAGTATCTAGATAGAGAGTTGGTAGGTTTTCAAGCCAAAATCCAATCGTCTGGTCAAGAAAATTGGAAATCGAGATAACGAAACTAAGGAATAAATGACTATAGGGATAAATATATAGATTAGATCAAAGAGAAAGATGGTGACTGGAGGCGTAACGATGATTATAAAGAGAAAAATGGTGTTTTTGTTCCGCTAGGGAACAGAGATGCTGATTCTAGAATGGAGGTTATGTTTTCAAAGTTGGTAAAGGGGTAGGAAAGTTAAGAAAATTTCCTTAAGGAGATTAAGGTAGATATTTTGGGACTTAACCAAGAGGTAAAATTGCATGCTACTGCTATCAAATAGCTTGAGCAGCAGTTTGGGCGAATGTCAGCCATGTTGAATCAGTATACATTAGGTAATCTTCTGAGCGACACTATGAAAAATTCAAAGAACGACGGTTACTATTTATCTATCACCACTCGGAGTGTTAAGTCCACCATTGGTCCTCCTATGTTAGTGATTGATGAGCTAAGAAATGATGTGGTTGATAGTTATAAAGCACCTGAAGTAGAATCTAAAAAGTTGGTGACTAGTGCTGAGTCATCATAAAAATTAATGGGTGTTGTTAAGTGTGTTGAGAAGGGTAAAGGAAAATGGAAGAAATTCGCCTGTATTGAAGACCATTCCATGACCTCCCATATCTTTTCCTCAGATGTTAAAGCAGAAAAAGAAGAAGGGAAGTATAAAAAGTTTGATGCTATGCTGAAAAAAGAAAGTCGCTTGTATTGAAGACCATTCCAAGACCTGAGCATATGCCTGGGTATGCAAAATTTATGAGGGATTTAGTGATGAAGAAGAGAGCTATCAGTTACAAGGATATTGGTGTTATGCATCCTTATAGTGCATTTATATCCAAATCTCTGGCACCAAAAAAATCCTATCCCGATGCTTTCATGACTCCTTGCACTATTGGGACATTTAGATTTGCAGAGCCCTATATGACTTGGGTTCTAACATCAACTTATGGTCATTGGCAGTGTTTAAACAGTTAGGTTTAAGACTTTTCGAACCAATGACTATCCAATTTTTAATAGCAGATGGTACAATGAAGAAGCCTGTGTTTGATGTTTTGGTAAAGGTGGATAACTTTTTTTTTTTGGCCAATTTTGTTGTATTGGATTGTGAAGTTGATTTTGAGATAACCATAATTTTGGGAAGATTGTTTTTGGTAACGATTAGAGCATTGGTGGTTATAAAGAAAGGAGAGCTTAAGTTCAGGCTAAAAGATGAGGAGGTCACATTTAATATTCGTAGAACAATGAAGCAATCGACTGATATGAGGTTGGTGTTTATGATAAGTTATGTTGATAACCTTGGAAACCAACCCTCTGTATACCTTGATGAATTCTTAGTATTCAAGGTACCCACTTCGTGGCGCGACATTAAATTAAGCGCTATTTGAGAGACAACCTAAGGTAACTTCTTATTTTTGTATTTATATTAATTTTTATAAGTGTGATTGACATCGGATCTATACACCTAAGGTTCCATAGGTATGGTCCTAATTCTTTGGATTTGTAGTTGCCTAATGCATTGGAGATGATGCATGTCTAATTGATGGAAGTGAGGCTACTTGTGGGTTTAGATGTCCTCTTAGGGTTTTTGTTGCCGTGTCTCTTTTCTTCGGAGTCTGTTCATAGTAGAATGGGCATGCCTAGGACAAATTATGTTTTGTTTTATTTTGTTTTGTCTTGGTTTTATTTAACTAGGAGAAAAATAAGTCCCTAAGGGCAGTTGATATATTTTGTTTTAATTGTGCTTGAATGTGTTAGAAAAAGATGATACCCCTCCAAGAAAATTTATTTTGAACTATTTAATGTGCTTATATATGTGACTATTGTGAATCTTGTTATGGAATTAGGATTAGGGATATAATAATCATAGTTAATAGTTGCATGAGTCGGATAGGTAGTAGTCTGTGATACAACCCTGTACCATGTGTGTGTGCGATGCTTACTTAGTTTTCTTTATGTGTTGAATCCAGAACTTGTCTAGTTAATCTTTTCTAGGTTGTAGGATAGTTGGTTCAGAAATGAGCATATACCGTTCTTGAATTTATTCCATTTTTAGCCTACATGACCTTCCAAAATAGAATAAGCATCCATTGATCCCTATTTTGAGCATGTATAGACTATTTTTCTTATTTTCACCTTTTATCTTCCCAGTTTCGTTATAATGAACCTGTTTTGGCCCTGGTCCTTCTTAGACATTATGCACTTCAACACAGGCAAATTGCCTAAGTTGAGGGTGGCTATCATAAGGTTGCATTATTAGAAGTAGGTATGAAGAAGGGTGTAAATAAGATAAAATAAACTAGGACTGGGTGTGGTAGAAAAAGAAAAGCAAAAGGAAAAAAAATATAGATTTGAAAAATAAAAAGAAAGAATAAAAGAAAGTGCACCTAACCTGAATAAGCAATAAAAGGAAAAAGTGAGAAATAAGGATGGAATAAAATAAAAAGTTGGTTGATAAGTGGACCCCTAACGTAATTGTAGCACCAAGGAGGCTTAGTCACTAAATTCTCAAATGTACCATACTAGCTCCCAAGCCCACATTACAAGCCGAGTAAAGTCCTACAATGATCCTAGCCCAACTGTTTAAAAGACTAAGGTAAAGAAAATAAGGGCAAGCCTATGGTATTCTGTGTACTTTGATGGAACTTCTTTGTAAGTGTGAGAGTCTCATGATGGCTCTCATATTAACATGCATGATTCTACCCAGTAGGACTTCTTTGTTGTGAGGGTATATGGGTTGTGTTGCTAGCTGCTTATCTATTTGGGTAGCGTGATTTGTACATATTCTTGATTATGTGTTTCTAATATAATGCCATATATTGATTCTATGTGTCCTATTATTGTGATACATATGTCCACAAAATTGGTTTTGGAATGTTAAAATAGGAGGAGGTGATGTTTTTAAGCTAAAATTAAGACTGACTGCCATAGGTGTAGAAAACTCAAGCTGTTTTGGAAAAGAACTATTTGTTTTTATTAATAAAGAATCGAGATTGCATATGCTCCTATTTATAGGAGAGAGTTAGCAGCCTAGTATAAGTAATACAAGTATGATAAGTATTCTATTCTACCTATACATATGCTTATACATAGAATCCCATAAGAACTAAACTAGTACAGACGTAGACGTGCAATTACTGCTCAATTATGTAACTGGCACACTCCTAATCAAACACTACTTCTGATCCCTATCTTTAGAACTTCGCTTCAAGCTTGTGGGAGGTGGAACAGTCACTCCTAACTTGCTTCGAAAAGAAAAAAACATCTACTTTGTCAAAGCTTTTGTGTGGGTGTCAGCTAGTTGATCCTTGGACCTTACAAACTATGTAAGAAGTTGTCCTCCGGCTACCTTTTTATGAACAAAATGATAATCCATTCTCATATGTTTGGTCCTAGCATGCATGATTGGATTCACTGTCATGTAGAGAGCACTCAAATTATCACAAAAACAAGTTAGGTACTATCTTCATATAGACTCCAATATCATGGAGAATATAGGTGATCCAGGTCATTTCAACTGCTGTGGCTGCCAACGCTCTATATTTAGCTTCAGTACTAGACCTAGCTACTGTAGATTGCTTTTTGGATGCCCATGAGATACAATTTACACCAAGATAGATGCTATAACCTGTAGTTGACCTCCTTAGACCTCCTTATAGTAGGACAAACCCCAGTCAATATCTGAGTAGCCATACAGTCGATAAGGAGATTGTGAGATTATCTTGAGTCCATGATGTAGAGTTCCTTTGATTTACCTGAGTAGTCTTTTGACTCCTTGAAAGTGTTCACTGTTATGTCTTTGTATAAACTGACTTGCTAGATTGACTGGATGAGTTTTATCTAGTCGAGTAAGGGTTGAGTTAGGCCCAAGATCCATTCTTTATAGTAGGTACCTTAGGTTTCTCTTAGTTAAGAATCGTGTTTGTATTGTTATGATTTTAGTACTCGAGGACATACAAACATTCTAAGTTAAGGATGTTGATGTGCCATGGTTTCATGGCACTTTCGATGCTTAAAACCAAAATATATGCAAGTACTTAGGTTTGTTTTTGTAGATATGATGTGTTTTTGTTTCTATTTTGCAAAACTATGTTTTGTAGCATAAAATGAAGAACAACTATTAAAATTGCAGAAAGGCCCACTTACGATGCCACTACATGGTGTAGGTCCAACCTACATGCCGTAAGTAGCCTCCCATAGGTCTTAGGTTTTCCAATATCAGAGGATCTATAGAATAGTGATGAGCCTACCAGTTATGATGGGGAACCTACGACCTATAGGTACCACCTACGACATCATCCGTTCCAGTGCAAGATACAGAGCTTAAAGTTTAGATAAGACTCAAAACTGAAAATTTCCTGGAAATTACGATAAGGCAACCTACGGGTCGTAAATGGTACTTATTCCCCATAGTTACCAGAACAAGTGGAGTTTCTATAGAATTAAGAAGAATGTCACCTACGATGGCCATCTACATAGTGAAGGTGCCACTTAAAACCCGTAAGTGGCGCCGTAAGTATAGTCACCGACTTAGTTTTCCCTGAATATTTTATTTTAGATTTTTAAGGTTTTTATGTACTCTACAAATACTCTTTTGATGTTTTTAGTCAGTTTACGCACTCATACTATTGACAAACATAAACTTGATTCTAAAATTGACTTTTGATCATGGCATCTCTCTGTTCTTGATTTTTTGTTGATTAATTGATTTGAGACTTTGAGTTTTATTCTTCCATTATTGTGAGATTACTTATATTCTTTTCTTTTTGAATTCTATAGTGTTTTTTGCAATTATGAGTGGCTAAATCCCTTAGCTAGGATTTTAGGAATCTTGGCATAATAACAAAGTAAGGGAAGTGCAAGGTTTTTCTAGATCATTATTTACACTTGCATTGTGATATTCTTAGGTTTAACTATTTTCTTAGCAGTGGATGATGCTAAAATCCCACCCGTATTCAAGATCATCTTCACAAGAGAAATTGGGATTGGGAATAAAAGACTGCAATAGTGATTCAAGGCTGTCAATCCTCATTTAATAACTTGATACCCACAAGGGGATAGTTAAACTGAGATCAAAGACCAGGGTTTAATAGGCAACACTTTGAGACTCAAAAGGTAAAGAGTGAAATTTAACAGGACATTCACAAGATGATTAGAGATACTTATGTTGACAAACTCTGCATGTGTGGCATAGGGATAGTTGGATTGAGCATGATAAACCTATGGAGTTAGGAATCCATGGGGAACACAATCTTAGTGTTCATCTTAGATTGACTAAAATCAAAAGCAATCAAGACTTATTACTTTTTACTGTTTACTAGAAAATCCCCCCATTTACTTTTCTGAACCTCTAACTACTTTAGCAAGTTTGAGAGATAGATTTTACCTATTCCAAGTGGGATCAACTCCAACCTAGTTGGGTCACTATAATTTGATAGTAACCACATTGTATCTTCTTGGAGGATATTGTTTAGGTGACATTATTGTCTTAGACTGTTATGCTAAAATTATGACCTTAGCTTTGTCGGGTGTGTCAAGGATAGTTTGGAAGGGTCTGTTTTATTCAGGTTATAAGAGAGTTTCATTCAGGTTATAAGAGAGTCATATCTTTCCTACAAGCTCATTTCTTGGTTGAGAGGGGGTATTTGTATTATTTTGATCATATTTGTGATACTTGTGTTCTTTACCTCTTTCTTAAATTCTATATGTATTATCCATGAGTTCATAGATATTTTCCTTATGGACTTTCCTGGTATGCCTCTGGATTGTGATATTGACTTCACCATGAATGTTGAGACAGACAATAAGCCCATCTCTATTCCCCTTTATAGGTTGTCCTCACTAGAGTTGAAAGAATTAAAAAATCAGTTGTAGGAGTTGTTGGGCAAGGGTTTTATCCGACCTAATGTATCACCTTGGGGTGTGCTTATCTTATTTGTGAAGAAAATGGATGGTTCTATGCATATGTGTATTGATTATTGGTAGTTGAACAAGGTGATGATTAAGAATAAGTATTGTCTACCAACAATTTAGAGTTATGAATGGTTGCATTTGCTTTGAAGTTATGGAGGCACCACTTTTATGGAGTCCATTGTGAGATTTTCTCAGATCATCGTAGACTTCAGTATTTCTTCATCTAGCAAGATCTTAATATATGAAAACATCAGTGAATTGAGTTGCTTCAGGACTATGACCTTAATATTTCTTATTATCTAGGTGAGGCTACTGTGGTTGTAGATGCCTTGATCCAAAAATTGACTAGCATAGGTAGGTTAGTGCATTTTTTGATCCAGGAGAGGCCTTTGGCCTTAGAGGTTCAGTCTTTAGCTAAACATATGGTTAGGCTTGATATTTATACACTTGATTATGTTTTGGCATTCATGGAGGATATGTCTTCCGTGATGGAAAATATTTAGGCTCATTAGTTTAATAATGTTGGGTTGGGAGTGATTCGAGATAAGGTGTTGAGTGAAGAGACTAAGAAAGCCTCAGTTGATTCAAATATAGTTTTAACGATTGAAGGTCGTGTCTATGTGTTGAGAGTGGGTGATTGGTTGAGATCCATATTGGAAGAGGCTCATTATTCTAGGTATTCCACTCATCTGAGAGTGACTAAAATGTATCATAACTTGAGACAACATTATTGGTGGGTGTTATGGGAAAGGATGTAATGGATTTTATAGCTCGTTGCCTATGTTGCTAGTAGGTGAAGGTCGAGCATTTAAGGCCTGGTTGTTTGGTTGAGAGGATACCTATTCTTGAGTGGAAATGGAAATGAATCACTATGGACTTCATGACTGGGTTGCCTCTTACTTCTCATGGTTCTTATAGTGTTTGGGTCATCGTGGATAGATAGACCAAATCTGCTTATTTTATTTTGGTTTAGTTTTTTCAGTGCTGAGAGGTTGGCCTATATCTATATTTGTAAGATAGTTCATCTTCATGGTGTGCCAGTGTCTATCATTTCACATAGAGGTTTAGTATTAACATCTCAATTCTGGAAGACTTTTTAGGAGAACTGAGTTGATCTTAGCATACCTTTTCACCCTTGACCGACATTAGTCCGAGTGGACTATTTAGGTTTTGGAAGTTATGCTCCTCGCTTGGATTAAGGATTTTGGAGATGAGTGAGAGCAACATATAACTTTAGTGGAGTTTGAATATAATAATAACTACCATTCTAGTATTGAGATGACTTTTTTTGAGGCTTTGTGTGGTAGGCATTGTCTCTCTCTAGTTGGTTGGTTTAAGGTTTTTGAGATTAAACCTTGAGGTATGGAATTTTTTGTGAGTATTTGGATGGAGTTTGTCTCATTCAAGATAGACTTCGAGAGGCTTATAGAAGGCAAAACTGCTATGCAGATCATAGAAATTATGCCATGAGATTTAGTGTTGGTGATTATGTCTTCTTTTATGTGTCGCTCATAAAGGTTGTGATGAGGTTTGGATAAAGGGGCAAGCTTAGCCCTAGGTATATTAGACCTTTTAAGATTCTTTGGACTATTTGGGATGTAGTTTTTGAGTTGGCATTGCCCCCAAATTTATCAGCTATTTATCTAGTTTTTCATTTTTGAATGATTCGATGTTACATTTCTAGATGAATATTATGTCATTTGTTGGGATTCAGTTCAGTTAGATGAGAGGTTGTCCTTTTTTGAGGAGCCCACCACCATTCTAGCCATAAATATTAAATGGTTGCATTCTAGAGATATCTATGGATAAGGTCTAATAGAGACATCTACCTATAGATGAGTCTACTTAGGAGGTCGAGTCTGATATGCGTGGTAGTTATCCCCAAATTTTCACTGATTTATGTATTTTCCTTGCCTTTAGTTTGAGGATGAACTAGATTTTTAGTGGTGGATAATGTAATGACTTGAGTTTTGGTGAGTTATTCATTTATATGTGATTTAACTATTTTACCCCTCCCATGGTTGCTTTATAATATTTCTGGGGTGTGGGGATGATTGGCATAATTGCCTATCTATTTTGGTGTGATTTGAGAAAGTTTATGATTTTTGGTGGTTAAAAAGGTTTATTAGTTGACTTCGGTCAATATTTATTATTCTATGCATCCATTGCAAAAACGGACCGTGCCAGCAGATTCAGAACGTCAATTTTGGATTGGTGACATGGTTGATGTAATTTTACGGCTTTGGTATCTCATATCAATTCTAGATTTGTAAAGTTATAAAATTAGGTCTCGGTGTTCAATTTTGTGAAAATAACATTCTTTTTTTGGAAAATTGATATAGCCATTGAGCCTGGAGCATCAAATTTGATAGGGTAGCATAGTTCATTGCATTTAAGAAAAATAAAGTTAGAGGGGTTCACGGAGACTTGAAATTCTCCAAGTCTCCAGCTAGTGCATCCGCATTAGTGACCTGGCTTAACCAACCAAGTGTCGCTCAAGCGATGACCAGCTCGCTTAAGAAAGTGTCTCTCAAGCAACATTAGGTCTACTTAAGATATGCGTGTAGATCGAGCAGGTGTTGCTAAAGTTTTACTTGGCCACTTATGCCTCCCAATGTCCTCTTAAGCGACACGTAGGTAATGCATACACCCCCTTTCTCGATTATCCCACTATTTTTGACACTTGGAGCTTTGACTTGTAGGGTTTTTGGGCGATTCTTGTCATTTTCAAGTTTGGTTAAACTCCAAATCCCTATTTCAATTATTTTTCTTTAATTCTTGTCATTTAAAGCTTGCTAAAACTCGATTTCAAAAGTGAAATTTGAGAATTTTGGCTAGAATGACCAAAAATTACTATTTATTTGATTTAAAATCCAATTTCAACCTATTTTCACCTGGGTTTTCTTCTATGAATTCCTTTAATCATGGGGAATATACTTATGAACTAGAATTCCACTTTTTTCCTTCTTTTACAAAAATCCATTTTGGGGGTCTATTTGACCCTGACCTAAAAAATGAGCAATATGGATATTATTTGCTTTTGTTTGATGCATAAATTCTAGATTTGTATGTTTTAGTTGATTTTGAGTCCATTCTTAAGGGGTAGGCTCCGTGTGGAAGGCTTTTTAATCCCAATTTTCTTCATTTGAGGTAGGTTATGGCTTAACTTTCTTCAGAGTAGACTGGATAGTTTATATTGATATAAAACATATTATGAGTGTGGGAATTAATCATGGAAATGGCTTTATCATTGTTTTGTGCCCGTGTGGGGGCTTATGTTGTTGTTATTTTGGTGGTTTGAGATATTATTTGCTATGTGTGATCACGCGGCATCTTATATGATGTTATTTGCTTGGTATTCGTATAAATGATTATTTTCTTCTCGGTGGAAAATTTCTAAGTTGGTATTTATGTGGTATCAAATGGCATATTATTGTATAACTTACTCTATTGGTTTATAAACTATATTAAATTCATGGATGTTTGTCATATTGGTTGGATTTAGAAATTGTCATTTTGTTTAGTTGTGAGCATTACATACTCATATCATATACATTCATGAAACATTGGTACTACTGTGGAAATATTGGCTTTTTTGTCAGAAAATGTGATATGTTTGTAAAACATCTAGAGATGTATGTGCTGGAGAGGAGTTATGGATATTGGATTAGTATTGGTTATTGTATTGTATATAGGTTGATGAACCCTCCATGAGTCCTACCTTGGGAACACAACTCTGTAGGTGTTTATGGAGGTTGTGCCACAACCTCGTGCATCACATCATCAACATCTTCATTGCATTTCATACACTGTGCATATTCTATATTTTATTTTCATTCTTAATTTGATATCTATCTATTTTTGCTTCTTTATCATACTTGTATTATATGTGTTTATCTTAAAACTGTTAGTAGAGGTGATGTGGTCTACTATTTGGAATATTTTCTGATTGTAGGAGACGTACCCATAGTATGTATTTTATATACTTTATTTTCTACTTTGCTCAGTCATCCTATGATACCTACTAAGTACAAGTGGACCGTACTCATCCCTAGTGTGCCCTTTTGGTGCTGATCTAGGTATGAGTGCACTACACAATAGCTTATTCGAGCGGTACTTCGAGTATTTTTGAGGTAGCAATTGGTCTATGCTTCCAGAGTTGATCTACTACCTCCTCTTGTTTAGTTTATGTATTATTTTTTTTATTCAGATACAATTTATGTTCTTTTTGGACTATTATTTTATATTTGACTTCAAGATGAATTTAGTTGGTTCTTACACTGCGATACCAGATTTTAGGGAGATTTATGATATTATTGTTATGTATTTTCCGCTATTACTGTATGTATGATTTTACTTTGTTCTAGAAGCCTTTCCTTGGTTTTTGGTGTTTTTCTCTCATTTCATATCAGTTTGGGTGATAGGCTTACTTGTCAAGGCTTGCTGGGATAGGTGCCATCATGACCCTTAGTTTTTGGGTCATGACACCTTCCCCCAATACTTCTTTAACTTGACTTTTCCTATCTTGATGTCTGCCAGTGCCAACACCCACAACTCCTCACTAGGGCATCTACATCATCCTTCTCATATTTCCAAACCATCTTAGTCTCACTTTTCTTATCTTATCCACCACAGAGCCACTACCTTGCCTCTAGACTATGAGAATTTATATCCAATTTCTCCTTGTGAAATATGGATGACTGACAAAAATGGTTGACGACCTTTGAAGTTTGAAGAATTGTAAAATTAAAATTCATCTTCCTAATCTAAACTTATGAAATTAGAAAAATATTGTTGTAATTTGTAAGTTTTGAATCCAACTTTGCTACTTTATCTATTAGTAAAATTAAAGGCTTAATGAACATTTGAATTTCTTTATAAACTTGTGTCCACTAGAAAAGTTCAATTATAATTTTCAATAATAAAACAATGAAAAATAAATAGTTGACCAAAATTTAGAAACCCCATAATTGCGTTAGAGACAGGACCGAACACCCATTTCCACTGAAAAATCAGCCTCAAGCATGCCCTCTTAAGCCTAGCCCGGCTCGGACTTAGTAAGGATAACTTTTAGGGGGCGCATTGGTGCAGTTTAACCCCTTATTATCAATTTTAAGTGCCTTCTAAGCTCATTATCTTCTCCTTACCCCTATATCTTGATCCTAATCCCTTGCCACACCATAATACTTTCTTGAATTACATTTAACGGTTCTTGGGATGTTATCTTTTACTTACATACCAAACACTAGAAACAAAGTAAGAAATTCACTTATTTTCTAATAATCATGCAAAACATATTGATTCTGTAATGACCTGAATTTAGGTGATTTTCTTTTATTTTTTTTAATCATTTTACCCTTTTATTTTGTTGTTACATGTTAATTTTGGGTTATACGGATGGTTGACACAGTTCCCAAGGTCTTTGGGTGAGTTTGAGGTTATTTTAAAGATTCAACATTTTTTGATCCGAGTGCCATATGGAGAAATATACTATGCTAACAAATTTAGATTATCAAATTTGGATTACTAGCGAGGTTGGTTCAGTTTTGAAACTTTTATATTTCATTTCGATCTATTATTTGAAAAATAGTGAAAAGGGGTCCCAAGGGTTAATTTAGTGAAAACAACCGTTTTTAAAAAAAATAATGATTTCATTAGATCCAGAATGTGTTTATGATCAATTAGCACTATTCGTATATGTTCATAGGCTTCTGGATGAGACTTAAGGATCAAAAATAAGTTTTTAAGTTACTGGCGTGGTCAATGGTCAACATGTAGTCAACAACCCAATTTTGGGATTTTATTCCCTTTTTGCTCATTTTCAACATTTTTATCATATTGGGAGCTTGGAAGGGAGATTTTGGGATTTCCTGCGTAAGTTCGTGCTGGTAAGTTTCTAGCTCAATTTTAAATCAATTCCTACTAACTCCTTCATCTCAAATTATTCTAAATCAAAGATTTTAAAAGAGGGGTTTCGAGTTTTTTCCCTCAAATTGAAAATCTGGTGTTTCTTTGATTTGTGCTTCAATTCTTACTCATTTTTGCTTGGATTTTCACCCATAGAATCCCTTTCACTAGAGGATTATGATTTTCAAATAAGATTCTATTTTTACCTTTTTCGATTCTTGATGGAATTTTGAGAGAGTTTTTGCTGGTAAAACTTGAAAAATGGGTTTTCTTTGATTTGGATGTTATTTTAACTGATTTTGTGTGAATTTTCTCCTATAAAATCCTATAAACTCAGGGAATGTGTTTTCAAAATAAAATTTCAGTTTTTCATCTTTCATTTTCGAATCCATTTTAGACCCGATCTAAATATGGACAATATGAGTATCATTAGCTTTCTTTTAATGAGTAGATGCTATATTTGAATGTTGTAGTTGAATCTGAGATTGTTCGTGAGGAAACGCTCTAGGTTTAAGCACTTTAGACCCAAATTTTATTGTTTTGAGGTAGGTTATGAATCAACTCCTTTTAGATTAAGCTAGGTAGTTAATGAATAAGTAAATCATGTTATGGGTTGGGGAAAATAACTATGGGAGTTATATTTTGAGATTATTTTTACTATTGGTTAACTATATATGGTTTTATATTCTGTTTTCATTGGTTTGTGATATCTGATATTGTGTGTTGCCCGTGTGGGGACTTTATTCAACATCATTGGATTTGTGCATCTAAATGACTTTATTTTAGATATGGTTCTCGTGAGGGGGCTTATTTTGCTAATATAGGCCTTATTCAAGCATTGGTTGCCTTTATCATGATAGAATACTCGAGTTAGGGGTTGATATGATATTGATGATGTCTTACATATTTATTTTTATGATTCCTAATAAGAATTGATGAATCCTGAATTATGGACATATTAAGCTAATTTTTGGGCTTACTTATATATATCCGTGTTGGATGGATGGATATCATCACATTAAATTGATTGTGAACATTACATCCTCATTCCATACATAGACATTTATGGAAACTGGTACCTCTGAGAAATACTATTTTTGAAACAAAATGACACTTTTATGAAAACTCTCTCTGTGAACATAAGTCGGAGATGTGAGATGAGTTGAGATTGAGATTGAGATATAGTATATGGGTCGCAAACCTCCCATGGTACTACCTACTAGCTGTGAGCTCGGTGGGTGTATATGAAAAGTCATGCAACGACATTCATCATTTAGCCCATCCACATTGCACTGCATTTGCATTCATATCTTGCTTGATTTTTATATATATGTATATATATATAGTTTTCATTTTCATGTATTCATATACTAGAACAATTAGTGGAGATGGTGTGCGCTACCATTTTGGAATTTTCTGCTTGTAGGTAACGTGCTCATAGTTTATTTTACTTCTATTATTTCCTACTTTACTTTTCCTAGTCTACCTATGATACCTACTGTGTACAAATGAACCGTACTCACCCCTACTGTGCCCTTTCTGTGTATATTCGAGTACGAGTACCAGACATAGTAGCTTATTTCATGGAAATTTTGGAGTGTTGTTCGAGGTACTGGGTGATTTAGGGTTTTTAAAGCCAACTCCAAATCTCTTCTTATCTTACTTTATATCCTTATTTCATTTTTTGATGCAAATATATATCTTAGATTCTGTTATGTACTAGATTCTCCTACACTTCGATACCAAATTTTAGGGATTTATGAGATTTCTTTCAGCCTTTTGTTTTAATTATGTTTCATATTGGCTTGACTTCGCTCTAGAAGTCTTGCATTTAGGTTATGTTATTATCAATTTTGTTTTTCCTTGATCAGTTTGGGTGATTGACTTATTTATCAAGGCTCAGCCGCGATATGCCATCATGACCCATTTTTAGTTCGTGACAAATTAGTATTAGAGAAACTAGGTTCATCGGTCTCATAAGTGTAAAATTTGGATGTCTAGTAGGGTCTTATGGATCCGTACACAGATGTATGTATCTATCTTCGAGGGGCTTTATGATATCTTTTGGAAATACCTCTCTAATTTTAGTCCTTATTAGACAGCTTATTCATACCCTATGTTCTAAACTTGTGTTTCACTCTTTTTATGCAGATGATGAGAACTAGATCTCGTAAGGATAGGGATATTGAGCAGCACTCGAGGATGGAACCCAGACTAGAGGGTGAGGCAAGGGTCAAGGATGATATCGAGGTGGAGGATGGGCATAAGGAGCTTCCCCGATTATAGGTAGAGCTATAACGATCCTAGATGGAGGTGAATAAATTTCATATTGAAATGTGGAATTAAACAACAAAATTAAATGATAGTTGAGAAATAATAGATAGGAAGATAAGAAAGGCTCAATTGAACTACTATTAAACCAAGGGAGAAAGATAAATTAATCAAATACATTAGAAATTAAATTATATCCACAGTATGATAGTTTGATGATCAATCAAGCGAAAAAGGTAACACAAGCATTTCAAAAATCCATCCTAATCACTCGATCTAAGATACCAATTGAAATTGAACTCAATTACTACCCTAACCTAGAGTAACAAAATATCAAGTCTATTGAAGACAATTCAATCATAAAAAATTTAAGGAATAAAATGGCTAAGACAACTATTTATAGTTATTTCATTTGAAAAATAACCTATTACAAGATAGCCAAAAACTGGCTACTTTAGGAAATAACCCACAAAGGCCCTTCTTGATTGACTAATTAGCATCTTGATCGCCTACGCGGCCTTGTGTCTTTATTGCTCCATGGCTTTTTTTACGCTCCAAGCTATCATCTATATGTAGAAGCCCATATTAATGTGCCCCACTCTAACCATGATCGTATCATCCTACCCTCATTTAAAATGATTCATACTCGAATTCAAACTTTTCAAAATCATGAGATGAACAAACAATTAAATATTCCTCATAGTTTGAGGGTTAGCAATAAAAAATCTATCACCATGCCAAGGCTGCACATAGTTAACATATAAGCAAGAATGTAAATGAGTCACAAATGTTTTGTAACCAGCCAAAAACAAGAGATACAAGGCTACATAAGAAACACTAACAAAGGGGTGAATCAAAAGAACCCTGATTTTTAGGCAACCACATATATAAGTCCTTAATGGTTCTACATTTAGAAAAACACAAATCCTCCTTTAAGTGAAGTGACACATGATAACCCATATAGCCACCCCCTTTAAGTAAAGTAACACCTGATAGACCACATAGCTAAGTGTTATGTCATAAAAAAGGTCATCCCAAGTTAAGACTCCACCAAATGCACTAGCTATCTTCAAGAATGAGATTACTCCCAATTTGTCACTGGGGTGTAATATAAAGTTATTCCCCACACAAATTGGAAAATATGTCCCATTCAAACCTTAAGATTAAGTAATGACATCAAGAAATAATTACATCATAGAAAAGAAATGTTACTACTATACTTATCACCATGCAATCCAACAATCTTACTCATAACTTGCTTTTCATTTAAGCCAAGCATTTTGTAACATACCGAAAATGGGTCTCGAGATGTAACACGGTGCTCAAGACTATGAGTAGCCTTAAGATAACTTTGAAATCCTTTTACTAAATTTAAAACTCATAATAGGGAAATATAAATACATAATCAAAGATAAAATATGGAATTCTGTAAGAGCTAAGCTGAAACTGTCTGAATATAATATCTGAAAATACTAAAATCAAGAGTCTAATCAATCAATGCTGAAAATTTGAATCATATCTAGTAGTCTGACACACCTCTACTACTAATGCTAGAGAGTCACTGGGACAAACCCCCAACTGACTCAAACTGTCTGAAAATACTGGATTATCTATGCTAATAAGATATAAACTGAATGACTAAGTCCCTAAACTCTGAGGACTCACCAACTATTGGGATATAGATAGAGATGCTCGAAATCACTCACGCTACTGAAACTGAGCACCTGAACCTACATTATGAGACAATGTAGCACATAGTTGTATATGTGGATCAGTACTTCTGGATTGTACTGGGTATATAGGGCTGAATGCATAAGTAAAACAATATCTCAAAATTATTACAATTTATAAAAGAATACATGCTAAATGTAGATGACTCACATAGGTTGGAATATCTAAAAGTTGAAAATCATAATCATAAATAGCAAAACAGGTTACATAGATCTAGTGAGTCATAACATTTAGTTTCTAAAAGCTGTACTTGTACTCTATCTTTAAATCATGTTGTCTAAGTGTATAAAGCACTCACTTTTATATCTAAAATTTAAAATCTGAAATTTGAAATCTAGTAGCTAATAACTTATATAAAACAATATCTGAATAAAACTGTGAGCCTTTACACTTAGTTTCTGAAAGCTGTTCTATTATGATTATTCTGTAGTCTTTTCTATTAGGGAGGTTCTTTTAACCGACATATACTATGTGAGCTATCATAGAGTCCAACATCTAGTTCCCTTATGAAAAAATCTCACATTGGGGAAAGGTGATATACTCTTGCCAAGGAATATAACCTAATGTAAGTGATCACATCTGTATCTATCATCCATATAGAAATGGTAATAATATAATAATCTGTACCTATGTTGGCTTATAGTTCTGGGGCATGTAAACATACCCAACTCGGTGCTAAATACTACATTTAATCCGTATGCTCATTCTGTTGGAAATCCACTTTTAAAAACTAATATAAGGGTTTGCAATGAAAACCTCTCATAAATCTATTTGCTATAAACTATGGCAAAAACTGTAAAGTGGATTCCATATCTAAGCTGAGATCAAAAGATCAAATCTTTGTTCCAAATCTGAATATAACAAGTCATGGGATGCTTAAAAGCATAATCTTCTTGAAATAATAACATTCAACTAGGGATAATAACCCATGTATCTATTTCATGTCAAATCATTATAAACTTATGCTAAGTAATGAAAATATTGATAATTCAAGTCTAAATCTGGAAATTATTGCAATACGTATGAAAATACGATAGTAGACATGCAATTCAACATCTAAATCCCATGAAATTTCATAATCTTGCAAATAACAATATTGGGTATGAACCCTAATTCGAAACTCATGTAAATTCATGTAACTTTATAATTAAAAACTATTTTTGGGCAAAAAGATGAAAGAATTATCCATGTTGAAAATCCCACATACCTTAATTGATGATTAGATGAAGAAACTTGAAATTTGAGTTCAATTTGTGCTCTTGAAGATAGATTCTTGAAATTCTTGAATTGGGAATCTTTAATTTTGAGCTATCTTGGAAAAATAATGGTGGAATTTGGATTTCTTAGGGATGAAGGTTTGATGTTCTAGGGTTTCTTTGAGAGAAGATTGATGAAAAATGAGTATAATAGGCCCGAAATAGGATTAATTCTGTGTTTTACAGGATTTGGGGGCTTGCAAAAAGACTAAATTGCCCTTTTAAAATTTTACTCGAAACTGAAAATCCTGATTTTTCATACCACCGTGATGGGATGCTATTACGGTGGCTTATTAGATAAAGGACCATTTCTATTTTGGGCTTTGGCGCGATGCGGCATAATCGCGTTGCACTAATGGAAAATGATGAGTGCCATTTTGTCCTTTGGCGCGATGTGGCGTAATCGCATTCACCACTGGAAAAAGTTGAGTTCCATTTTGCATTCCTCCGTGATGTGGTGTTCATCCAATTGAGAATTTTTAGTGTGAGACAGGCTAATTACGGTGAGCTACTGGAGTGGGACGAACGGGAACTAAAGATTCACCACAACGCAATGTAATTGTAGTGCTCCACTGGAAATCGAACAACTGCCATTTTTTCCTTCACCGCAACATGGTGCCTATCAAAATGCCCTACTGTTTTCACTAAAATAGCCATAACTTTTCAACAGATTATCAGATTAAGGCAAAATTGGTATCGTTCGATAGCTAATTAAATTATCTACACATTGGTGGGTCTAGAGCTAGAAAATTCTATATGTATCAAGAGTTATTCATTTTTAAGTTAACCCTTACATTCTAGGAGTTTAATTAAGATAGGAAAAGTATAGTGTATTACATTATCTCTCCCTTGGGAACATTCATCCTCAAATGAGACTAGTTAAACTGAAGATACTGAGGAACTGACGCTATATGCTAGCATGCACAACTGAAAGTAACTGTATGACTAAATCTAAAACATACTGAGCTAGTGGACTGATCTACGAATGCATGAATTATGTGAAGATAGAAATATGGCTGAATTTGAGATTGGAAAAGAATTTAATTAAGAAAGATTGCTACCTTTGGTTGAATTTGAGTTCGTAGAAAAGAGATGAGGATAATTGGTTCGCATGTCTGCTTTTGCTTCCTAAGTAGCACCCTCAATGGAATGATTTCTCCATAGAACTTTGACCAAGGGAACTTCCTTGTTCCTTAGTCTACGGATCTGATGATCAAGAATCTTTATTGGAACTTCTTCATATGAAAGGCTATTCTGAATATCTGTGCTTTCTAGAGGGACTACAATATATAAATCGTCCATGCACTTCTTCAATAAGGACACATAGAACACTGGATGAACTGATGACAAGTCTGCGGGTAGCTCAAGCTCATACGCTACCTTCCCAACACGACTTAAAATCTGGTAGGGGCGTACATATCAGGGACTAAGCTTCCCCTTTTTGCCAAATCTCTTCACCCCCTTCATGGGTGAAACCATCAAATACATAAGACCATTACTTCAAACTCAAGATCTCTCTTTCTTACATCTTCATAAGATTTCTGAAGACTCTAAGTTACTTTCAATCTCTCTCGAATCAACTAAACTTTCTCTATGGCTTCAAATACCATACCTGGCCCAATCAAAGCGATCTCACCTAATTAAAATCAACCAACTGGTGATCTAGATCTCTAGCTATAAAAAGCCTCAAACAGGGCCATCTGAATACTAGAATGGTAACTGTTGTTGTAGGAAAACTCGATCAATGGCAAGTGGTCATCCCAACTGCATTTGAAATCTAGAACAGATGCCCTCAACATATATTCTAAGGTCTGAATAGTCCTCTCTGCATGACCATCTGTCTATGGATGAAAAGATGAACTGAGATAAACTTAGGTACCAAGACATTTCTAAAAGGCTTTCTAAAACTGAGAGGTAAACGACATACCCCTATTTGAGATAATGGACAAGAGAACTCCACGCAATCTAACCAACTTTCTGATATACAACTTAACATAATCTTCAGTAGTGTAGGATATGTGAACTAGCAAGAAATGGGCTAATTTGGTCAATCTGTCTACAATAACCCAAATCAATTCATACTGCCGATGCAAATGGGGTAATCTAGTCATAAAGTCCATATTCACCTCTTCCTACTTCCAAGTGGGAATACCAAACTCTTTCATAGTGCCATTAGATCTTTGGTGCTCTACCTTAACCTATTGACAAGTTGCACACTTGGCTACAAATTCTGCGATATCTTTCTTCATACCACTCTACCAATAGGTTTCCCGCAAGTCGCAGTACATCTTGGTGGCTCTTGGATAAATGGAATAACATGCACCATGCGCTTCTGCCATAATTCGCTGCCTCAAATCGTCAACACATGGAACACATAATATAATCTGGTATCTCAACACACTATCTCCCCCTTGAGAGAAAACCTCTACCTTTTGGTATTTAACTAACCTCTTCAGTTTGACCAAACTAGGATTCCTGTCCTATTTTTCTTTTACTTTCGAAACTAGAGAAGATTCTGAACTACTCTGAACCCAATCATTACCTATATCTGAGTCAACCAACCTCACACCCAATCTAGCTAACTGATGTACTTCCTAGACTAACTCTCTCTTATCATTATCCATATGAGAAACACTGCCTATAGACAATCTACTAAGGGCGTTTGCCACTATTTTTCCTTACTCGGATGATTAAAAACACTCATGTCATAATCCTTCAACAATTCTAACCACCTTCTTTGACAAAGATTCATCTCCCTCTGAGTAAACACATATTGCAAGCTTTTATGATCCGTGAACACATCAACATACACCCCATATAGATAGTGCCTCCAGATCTTTAAGGCAAACGTAACAGCTGCTAACTCAAGATAATGGGTCGGGTAGTTCTTTTCATGAGGCTAAAGCAGTCTAGAGGCATAGACTATGACTTTACCTCTTTGCATTAAAACACAACCCAAACCGATTCTAGAGGCATCATAATATACAATGAACCCATCTATGCCATCAGGTAGCGCTAAAATTGGAGCTAAAGTGAGTCGAGTCTTCAACTCCTGAAAACTCTTCTCACAGGAATCTGACCACTAAAACTTAACTTTCTTCCAAGTTAATAAGGACTTAGGGGATGCAATAGAAGAAAAACCCTTAACAAAGTGTCTATAATATCTAGCTAAACCCTAGAAACTTCTGATGTCTGATGGAGAGATAGGTCTAGGCCAATTTCTTACTTCTTTTATCTTTTGGGGATCAACTCTAATACCATCACTGGATATAATATGACCAAGGAAAGCTACTGATCTTAGCCAAAATTCACATTTTTTGAATTTGGAGAACAACTGGTGATCTCTAAGAGTTTGCAACACAATTATAAGATGGTCTTCATGATCATTCTCACTATAAGAATAGACAATAATATCATCGATAAAGACTATGACAAACATGTCCAAATACTATTTGAACACTCTGTTTATCAAGTCCATGAAGGCTGCTGGGGGACTAAATGACATGACTAGGAACTCTAACTGTCCGTAACGAGTTCTGAAAGCTGTCTTTGGAATATCATATTCCCTTACTCTAAGCTGATGATAGCCGTATCTAAGGTATATCTTTGAGAAGTAACTTACACCTTGGAGTTAGTAGAATAATTCATCAATCCTAGGAAGAGGATATCTATTTTTGACTGTGACTTTATTCAGCTAACGATAGTCAATGCACCTTCACAAGGAACTATTTTTTTCTACACGAATAGGATAAAAGTGCCTCATGGAGAGATACTGGGCCTTATGAAACCTTTATCTAAGAGGTCTTTAAGCTGCTCTTTCAACTTTTTAAGCTTAGTTGGATCCATATGATATGGAGGAATGGAGATCAACTGAGTATTTGGGAGAAGGTCAATACCGAATTCTATTTCCCTATCGGGAGGTACCCCTGGCAAATCTTTGGGAAAAATAGCAAGAAACTCATTGACTACATGAACTGACTAAACTATTGGAACCTCAGACTTAGTGTCTTTGACTCGAACAAGATGATAGATACACCCTTTTGATATCAACTTTTTGTCTCTAATATAGGATATGAAATATCTCTTGGGAGACACTGAATTACCTTCCCACTCAAAGACAGGCTCATCTGGAAACTAAAACTTCACTACTCGGGTGCAACAATCTATAGATGCATAACAAGAATAGAGCCAGTCCATACCAAGAATAAGGTCAAAATAAACTATATCTAACTCTATTAAGTCTTCTAACATGATATTATAAAGGACAGTGATGGGATACTTTCTATAGATCTGTTTGGCAATAACTGACTCACCCACTAGGCATAAATCATTAACCTAGCAAGATCCATGTCCCCAATAAGCATGGTAGTCCTACACTCCCTTACTACCAAACTAAATACTCCACTAACAAACTTACTCATACTTTCCCTAGGGCCAGTCATTGTATCGGAGGCATACTTAGAAAACTGGTTAAACTTATGGCAGTACTCCTTCACTGTCATTGAGCCCTGCCTTAGTTTCACAAACTCCTTTACCTTAGCTTCTCTCATTTCACATGGAAAGAACCTACCTAAAAAATTATCCTAAAACACCTGCCAATTTCTAAGTTCTGCATTCTTACCTCTACCATACTTCCACATAACCACCCAATCATATGCTACATCCTTCAATCTAAAGGATGCTAACTCTACACTCCCCTCTCCAGAAACATGCATAATCTGGGTGATCTTTTTCACCTTATCTAAATAAAGCTATGGGTCCTTACCTATTTTTAACCCAAAGAACTCTGGCGTGTTCATTCTCATAAAGTCACGAATTCTGGCTGCTGCTAAATCCCTATTATGCTGAAGTAGGACTGTCGCCTGATGGTTTCCCTGAACATTGGCAGTCACAGCTTTGGCTAACGCCTGAAAGACAGTCTAAAATTTAGCATGGGATACATTCTCATTCAGAGGGTCAACAGGCTAAGGTCGTTGGATATTATTTCTATGGGCATTAGCTTAACGAGGAGGGATATTCAATTGTCAGGTAAAAGCATGAGCTAATAATAGATAAGGACACCATAAGCTTGATAAATCATAAAATAAAGAGATAATTTTCATAAAAATATCCCGTAGCCTCTTGCTCATAAATGTGGCACACTTTACACCCATGATCAAGACTCTACTTAACGCAGCTTGTCTTACTCCCTAGGACTCTTATAACCTTAGTCTCTGATACCAAGTTTGTAACACTCCAAAAATGGGTCCCGAGATATCACACGGTGCTCAAGACTATGAGTAACCTTAAGCTAACCCTGTAAGCCTTTTACTAAATTTGAAACTCATAATAGGGAAATATAAATATATAATCAAAGTTAAATTATAGACTTCTGTATGAGCTAAGATGAAACTTTCTGAATATAATATCTAAAAATGCTAAACTGAAGAATCTGATTAATCAATGCTGAAAATATGAATCATATCTAGCAGTCTGACAAGCCTCCACTACTAATGCTAGAGAGACACTAGGACAAACTCCCAGCTGACTCGAATTGTCTGAAAATATCAAATTATCTATGCTAATAAGATAAAAAACTGAATGACTAAGTCCCCAAACTATGAGGACTCACAAACTGTCAGGATGTAGACGGAGATTCTAGAAATCACTCATGCTACTGAAACTGAGCACCTGAACCTACATTATAAGACAATGTAGCACATAGACGTATCTATGGATTGATACTTCTATATTTTAGTGAGTATATGGGGATGAATCCATAAATAAAATAATATCTCAACATTATTAAAATTTGTAAAAGAAGGCATGCTAAATGTAGATGACTCACATAAGCTGAAATATTTGAAAACTGAAAATCATAATCATAAATAGCAAAATAGGTTGCATAGATCTAGTGAGACATAACATTTAGTTTCTAAAATTTGTACTTTTAATCTATCTTTAAATTATGCTGTCTAAGTGTAGAAAGGACTCATTTTTATATCTGAAATTTGAAATCTAGTAGCTAATGACCTATATAAAACAATATCTAAATAAAATCATGAGCCTTTAAACTTAGTTTTAGAAAGCTGTTCTGTTATGATTATTCTGTAGTCTTTTCTATTAGGGAGGATCTTCTAACCGACATACACTATGTGAGCTATCATAGTGTCCAATGTCTAGTTCCCTTATGGGAAAATCTCACACTAGGGAGAGGTGTCATACTCTTGCCAAGGAGTATAACCTAATCTAAGTGATCACATCTGTATTTGTCATCCTTATAAAAATGGGAATAATCTAACTTGGGGGCTTGGAAAAAGACTAAATTTCCCTTTTAAAATCTTACTCAGAACTGGATATTTTGATTTGTCACACCATCGCAATGTAGGGCTACACGGTGGCTCACTGGATAGAGTACCATTACCATTTTGGGCTTTATCGCGATGTGGCATAGTTGTGTTGCACTACTAAAAAAGGACGAGTGCTATTTTGTCCTTTGGTACAACGTGGCATAATTGCATTGTGCCACTGGAAAAGGACGAGTGCCATTTTGCACTCCTTTACAATGCGGTGTCAGTCTAATTGAGAATTTTTTATACGATGTACGCTAATTGCTGTGAGCTATTGAAATGGGTTGAATGGGAACAGGAGGTTTATTGCTATACGATGTAATTATGGTGCTCCTCTGAAACATGGTGCCTGTCGCAATGCCCTACTATTTTCACTAAAATAGCCATAACTTCTCAACCGAGTATTTATTAAGGTAAAATTGGTATCGTTAGAAATCTAATTCAATTATCTACACATTGGTGGGTTTAGAGCTAGAAAATTCTACATGTATCAAGATTTATTCATTTTTCAAGTTGACCCTTGACATTCTAAGAGTTAAATTGAGCTAGGAAAAGTACAGGGTATTACACATTTCATCCCCAATGCCACTATTTAAATCATTATTAAGATCAAAGGGAAAGAAAATACATAAACATGGGTTAAGCATACACTTATTGTCCCATTGACACTCTCACTCTCACATAACATACACTACTGAAAGGCAAGAGTATCATCATATGCAAACAAATAGTATAGGAAGGTGTCACATATGTCAACTTCATCCAAGGCATCCTTATGAGAAGGTGCACTTATTTATTTAAGCATTTTAAGGCGTTGACCAAGAATGGGAACGTACAATGATAAAGAGATAGTTCTAGAATGTACATGACATTTTTTTTGAACACCATCCTTTCCAATAGATGTACTATTATATTCCAAGAGGAGATTTTAGTCTTTAAAAAGTATGTCATCATACCATAGTGGATTACCAATCACTTGGTAGCCTTTAAGAGGGGCTACATTTCCATCATGTCAAGACACACCACTATGAATTTCACCTTCATTAGTCGTGTCAACATCAAACAAGGGATTATTCTTAAAAGTATATTCCACCTTAAAATCCTCATGAAAAGAACAAGGAATGGAATCACAATTCAAGTATTCATTATTTAGGTTTCATAACATCATGTGACTATTTACATGACCAAATCTATCAATGTCATCATTACACACAAGTTGATCAACACCAATATCACTTGATAGTGAACTATAATTTAAAGCTCATGTATCAATAACAGGTGGAAACAAATTGATATTGCTTGAAAAATCAAGTCCATAGGATCAACTAGTGCATCCACATTCTTAACATACACATTATCAAAACAGGACAAAAATCTAAATGATAACATAATACCATTCAATGGATAAGTGTAAATACTAGGTGGATACAAATTAATCTTACAAGAAAAATCAATTTGGTTATAAATAGGATCAACTAATGTATGAACATTCTTAACAAATACATTATCACTATATGGAAAAGAATCATTACGTGCACATGAAAATAAGCTATCAGTTACACTCAATTGGCTACTAGCCATAAAATGATCTTTTACTTTCAACAAAGTATAAGGTTTTGCATGGTTACTTTGTTGATCATAGAAATAATTATCTACACCTTGATTTTTAACTTCAGAACACAAATATTATTTTGGGAAGATTTTTAGTGCCTCAAGATTCTTTGTTGATCGAGGTGCCATATTAGACTTCCTTTCAAGGATAACTACACAAGAATCTAGACAAAAAAAAGGAAGAGATATTAATAAAAATTTATATAGGGTTGTGATAACCCTCTCACATCACTCCTCCAACCTCACTTTTTTCCTTTCTAGAGTTGTCATATCACACCCTCACTCCTCATCATCTTTTGTGTCTCAATTTTATTAGAGTTTGGAAAAGTTCCAAGGATTTGTTATGAAAGTTTTGATATCCTTTTATCTCTAGCATCCACTTTAAATTTCTAGGAGTAGACTTTATTTCATTCATTGGGTCCTCTTCAAGCACATTCCACAAAGAGTAACTCTTTTGCATTCGACTCCATGGTATTAAGCTTGGAGGCAATTTTAGAGATTTTGTAAAGAGTTATTAGCATGGAATCAAATAGTTTGTTTATTCTCAAAGGACTAGGTTCTACAATCGAGAGTGGTTCACTTGTAAATTCTCCTTGAAATATTGAGCTTACCCTACTTCCATGGCCTATTGATAGTTTAATCCTACCTCCAACACCATTATCGTATGGAGAACTAGTCACACTAGAATGATGATAAGAAGTAAAAGTTCTTGAACCCCAAGACGTAGAGAATGTTCTTTGCCAATGGTGCATACGACATATTTGAATTGGTTCTACCACATATCTATACCCTCTCAACTAAGATAGGAGGTAGAATAATTCATCCCCACAACTCCCCTTTCTATCATCATCATCCTCAGAGGATTCACAAGACATATGGGAAAAAGCATTGTACCTTACATTGTCTTCATCACCATAGTGAGTCATAAGAGAACCCCCATAATCGTCATTTTCACTATCGAATTCATCATAAGGTACTTCTGCTCCTTCGTGTTCATCATAAGAGCCATAACACCCATTCATTCTACATTCATCTTTAGAGTAGTAGTTTTCACCACCATATTATTCATGATTATAATCATAGCCTTCATGCAACTCGTCTTTAAAAGATTTTCATGCTATGGATGACATTCTTCCTTATACCTCCTTTTGTACCTAAAAACTAGTAAACAAGTTAATAATAAAAGCATCACATTACTCTATATATGAACTATCAACTCACATTCTGTAACTTTTTCCCAAGTTAATAGTGTTACTAGCTTTGCTCAACCAATTTTAGATTATTTATCCTCGTGGAGGAATGAATCTTTGTGACTCTTAAAAGTTGGATGAATCAAATAAAACTAATGGATTTGAATAAAAAAAGTTATCAGTGAATTAAAACTAGAAAAGCACACAAAAAAAAAGACAAGAAAAAAAATTCAGACTCAAAGAACTTGATAATGTTTAGTAGGGTAATCTACTATATTAAAATCATGTTGTGAACCAAAAGAAGGAAGAACTAATAAAAAAGAAACTAATTTACCAAGATTTAAAATTAAAAAAAATATTTACAAAGAAATTTAATTTGAAATCCATGAGAAAATGCTCCAAAATAGTGGAGAAAAAAATCTGACAAAGAGCTGAAAATTGTCCCAAAAGAACATTTGAAGAATCTTCCAAGAAATTGTTCCCTTGTACTTCTTTGTCTTTTTCTCCTTTTTGAATATTCCTTTTTGTACTACTCCTAAACACTTTTCTTTTTTCTTTCTTTTGGATCAAAAATCCCTTTTCTTTATTCTTTTTCTTGAAGATATGAATATCATAAGGAACAGTAAGAACATTGATAAACTTAAAAAAATCACAATTTTTTTATTTTATCTCCGATTAACACGAAATTCAAAACCAAAGGGATAAAGAATACCATGAACATAAAAAAACATTTGAAACCCCCCAATAACTTTGAAACCTTGATTCCTAATCAAAATGTTTAGATTTTAGACCCATTTCCTTATTCTTCAAGGGATAAAGAATACCATGAACATAAAAAACATCCAAAAATTATAACTCTCTCAATTTAGCTCATAATTGCATGGAATTTTAGATATAGGATCCTTTTGATATGGGAAGCTAACCCCAATACCTTTTAGCCCTTAAATCCAATTCAAATTATTCAGATTTTAAAATTCGTTTGAAATTTTCTTCAAGTCTTCACCATTAAAAAGACAAAAATCAAATTAAACCCCAACGGATTTTTCACCATTTTCACTCAAATTTTAGAATAAAGTTCCAAATGATTAGGAGAACAAACTCCAATATAAATAAATGGCCAATTTAGTCCGAATCTAAGAACCCACTTATTATGGTTCAAGTTCTAAGCTCAATAATGCTGAAATACTCAAAATTAACTCATAATCAGACCAAATTCGAGATTCATACTCTAAATGAGGTAGAGAACAAATCCCAATCACTTTTAAGCCTTGATTTTTACCTGAAAGCTTTAGATATGAAAACCCACTTTAAAATCTTCAACGAAATAATGGTAGAAGGCTCAAAATAACTCAGAGTAGCATGAAACTAAATATCTCAACCTATTTAATACTAAAGAAAGCAAATCTAGTCTTAAAAACTCAAGAAGGACTCAAAATCAACTAAACATTTTTGGATTTTTCTTTAAAATATTTTCACCTTTTTTTTTGTGTTTCAGATTTTTACCACCACAACCCCAAGATACATTCATAGGAAAAAATCTAAACCTTGGCTCTGATACCAAATGATAACAACACTAGTTGGAGCTTACTAAAATAGATATCAAAACATGGAATTAAATAGTAACATTAAAAGATAATTGACAAATAAGAGATGACAAGTGAAAAAAAAGAATCAATTGAATAATAATTAAACCAAGAGTGAAGATAACTCAATCAAATGTATGAAAAACCAAATTGAATCCATAATATGATAACTTGATGATCAATCAAGCAAGAAAATAATATAATTAATTCAGAAATCTACCCTAATTACTCGATCTAAGCTAACAAGTGGAATTGAATTCAATTACTATCCTAACCTAGAGTAACTACATATCAAGTCAAATCAAGATAATTTAGTCATAAAAAATCTAAGAAATGGATAAGACAACTATTTGTAGTTATTTTCCTTGAAAAAATAACTTATTACAAAATAGCCAAGTGGCTACTTTAGGAAATAGCCCACAAGGGCCCTTATTGATTGACCTATTAACATTTTGATCACCTATGTGACTTTGTATATTTATTGATCCATGGGTTTCTTTGGGATCCAAGCTATCATCCATAAGTATAAGTCGATTCTAATATGACCTATGCTAACTTTGCTCGTATCATAGGTGGACATTCATTGAGCCCGAGGTTGAGCGTGTGAAGGATGTGAGGCCTGATTAGGTTCTACGGAGTACTATTATCCTAGTTTTAGAAGGTTTATTATTTCTTTTATTGAATTGTTTGGAAAGTATGCCCTTGAGTGCCTTGGTATTTCTCAACTAACTGTTGTACCATTGTCTATGTTGGCACCTACTTATGGCATCCATTAGACTTCGAGTCGTGTTCTACCTTCTATACTAGTATTTGATTATGGTGTTCCTAGTTAGGGGTACAACCTTCATCTATGGTACCCAATGTATGGACTCATTACCTATTAGACTTACTATTTTACTAGGTTTTTTTAGGTATGGTTATGTCTTCTGATGATCAAAAGTGATTTAACATCTTTATTTTCTAGGGACCACCCAAGTTACGTGGTGCTATTAGCGAGGATGCCTATGATTTTTTCATTGAATGCCAGGAGAAGTTACATAATCTTGGATTTCTTAAGTCTTATTTTGTTTCTGTTACTACCTATCAATTAATGGATATGGTTAGGGATTGGTGGAGTTCGTATGTAAGTTGTAGAACTTTGAGTTTTCTTGCTATGACTTAGACTCAGAATTTTGAAGCATTCTTGGGGAAATTTGTACCATATATCTTGAGAGATCAAATGCATGATGAGTTTGATCACTTGGAGTAAGGCTTCATGAGTATTGTTGAGTATGAGGCTCGTTTTCATATTTTATCTAGATATTCAACCGTTAGCATCTCCATTAATCTGAGTGGATTCAGAAGTCTTAAAGGGGTTAGATGGTAATTATTAGTTGGATACAACTCAGATGGTAGTTTTAGGGGATTTCTTATAGAGCATTGTTAAGAATGCCAAGATGACTAAGTTTATTATTCAAGCTACTCAGGAAGGCACTAAAAAGGTGAATCGTCATAGTGAGTATAGTGGACACATCTCCCAACATAGAAATTTATTATGTAGAGGTTACTATTTTTATTATGGTAGGCTGGTTCAGGCTATTTTATAGGGATAAGGTGGTAGACCTTTAGGTTTAGTGACTTTAGGTAGCCAGACATTGGGCTAGAGTGCTCCTTTTAGTTCATCTGTACCTTCTCAGATTGAGTCAGGCCATAAAAAATGTTTTGTAAGTGATGATTTTATCCATTTGGAGAAGGATTATCCTCAATATATTTTTATACCTACTCATGTATCAACAGTGAGATGTAGTTCATAGAGTGGAAAGGGTGCTGCTAAAGGTGCTCGAGGTAGAGGTAGAGGTGCTCATAGTGGTGGCTATGGGGTTACTCAGTCTGACAGCAAATGTGGTTAGTGCTATGATATACTTTCTAGACTTGAGGTTGAGGCCTTTGATGCTATTAACATAAGTATTATCCTAATTTGCTACAAATTTGCTTTCATGTTATTTGACCCTAGGTCTATATTCTTCTATCTGTATACATATTTTGCTTCTGATTTTGGTGTTTCATCTGAGACTCTTGCTATACCTATTTATGCTTATAACCCTTAGGAGATTCTTTAGTAGTGGATCTAAAGTCATGTCTTATATGGTTACCTTTGTGGGCTGTGAGACTTGGGAAGACTTGATTGTCCTAGATATGGTCGATTTTGATATTATCTTGGGTATGGATTGATTAGCCCCTTATCATGCTATTTTTGACTATTATGCCAAGACCATGACCTTAGCTACATTGGCAGTTTTGATATTAGCTTGGAAGGGTATGTTTAATTCAGTTCCATGGTGTTTTTTATGTGCTCATTACATTATAAAGAGACAGAGAGTATTTTTTTTATTTAGCTTATATTTTTGGTACTAGTGTTGCCCGATCTCCTTTTATGGATTCTATTCGGATTGTTCATGAGTTTATAGATGTGTTTCCTATGGATTTACCTAATGTGCCTCCAAATTGTGATATTGATTTTGCTATTACTATAAAGATGGTCACCAATACCATTTCTATTTCTCCCTATAAGATGGGCCTAACAGAGTTAAAGGAGCAGTTGGAGGATTTGTTGGGTAAGGGCCTTATTAGACTAACTGTATCTCCTTCGGTTATGCATGTCTTATTTGTGAAGAAGAAAGATGGTTTTATGCGTATGTGTATTAATTATAGGCAACTAAATAAAGTAACAGTTAAGAACAAGTATCCTCTTCTTTTATTGATGATTTTTTTGGCCAGCTTAAGGGTGATTCAGTGTTTCTAAGATTGATTTGAGATTCAAATTCATCAGTTAAAGATTAGAGCGTTGAATGTTCCAACGATAACTTTTTAGACTCGATGCAGTTATTATGAGTTCTTGGTCATGTTATTTGGTTTTACCAATGCCCTAGTAGCGTTCATGGATTTTATGAATTGGGTGTTTCAATTATATCTCAACTCTTTTATGATTGCATTTATAAATGACATCTTGGTTTATTCAAAGAGTGAGGTCGACCATGTTAAGCATTTGGGGATTGTACTTCAGAGGTTACATGATGAGATATTGTATACCAAATTTTCTAAGTGTGTTTTGTTTGTGTTCTATCTCTTTCTTTGGTCATATAGTGACTAAGGATGGTATTATGGTCGATCTGACAAAGATAACAACAATCATGTTTGGGCTAGATCTACTTCTCTTATCAAAAATTGGAGTTTCATTGGCTTGGCAATTTATTATTAGTTCTTTGTAGAGGATTTCTCATCTATTTTGTCTCTTTTGATCAAATTAACTCAAAAAGGTGATATTTCAGTAGTCAGATGTATATGAGAAGAGCTTTCAAATGCTCAAATAGTTGTTGATTTTAGCTCCTATTTTGACTTTTACCAAAGAGGGTGTGGATTTTATCTAGTTTTGTGATGCTTCTAGTATTGGTTTAGGTGTGGCATTGATGCAAGAAGGTGAGCTGATTGCTTCTGCCTATTATCAGTTGAAGACTCATTAGAAAAATTATGCTATCCATGATTTAAAGATGACAACCATAGTGTTTGTGTTGAAGTTGTAGCGTCATTACTTTCATGGAGTTCCTTGTGAGATTTTCTTGGACTATCATATCCTTCAATACTTCAGACAACATATCTTAATATGAGGCAACAACGCTAAATTAAGTTGCTTAAAGATTATTACCTCACTATTTTATATTATTTGGGCAAGTCTAATAGGGTTGCGGATGCCTTGAGCCAAAATTTGACTAGTATAGGGAGTTTAGACTATCTCTTGAACTAGGTATGGCCTTTAGTCTTAGAGGTTTAGTCTTTATCTAATCAAATGGTTAGTCTTGATATTTTGACACTTGGGCATGTTCTATCCTTTGTTGATGCTAGATCTTTCTTGATGGAGCAGATTCAAGCTCACCAGTTTGATGATGATAGTTTGAGAATGATTTCAGATTAGGTGTTGAGTGCGAGGCTAGGGATACATCTCTTAATTTTTATAGAGTTTTGAGGATTAAGGTAGAGTTTGTATGTTGAGAGTTGGTGATTTGATAAGATTGATGTTAGAGGATACTCATTGTTCTAGATATTTCATTCACCCAGGTGTAACCAAGATATATCATGATTTGAAGAAACTTTACTAGTGGGTTGGTATGAATAAAGATGTGATGAATTATGTAGCTCGTTTCTTGTGTTCTCACTAGGAGAATCTCGAGCATCAGAGACTGAGGTTTGCTTCAGAGATTACCCATGCCTAAGTGGAAGTGCGAGTGGATCACTATAGACTTTGTACTGGGATGCCTCATACTTCTTATAGTTTTGACAATATTTGAGTAATCCTAGATTGATTGACCAAGTTAGCTCATTTTATATCTATTTAGATCTCATCCAATTCTGAAAATTTAGCCAATATCTATGTTCGTGAGATAGTTCATATTCATAGAGTAGCCATGTCTATTGTTTCAGTTAGAGGCTCAATGTTCACTTTTACCTTCTGGCAGACTTCTCAGGAGGAGTTGGGTACTTGAGCTGAGCTTAACATAACTTTTCACCCATAGACCAACGTTTAATTAGAGAGAACTATTCATGTTTTAAAGGATATACTTCCCACATATGTGATGGACTTCAATGGTCAGTAGAAGCAACATTTGGCTTTGGTGAGATTGCTTATAGTTATAGAAACCACTCGATTATTGATATGGACCTTTTTGAGGAATTGAATGGTAAGAGTTATCGATTTCTTATTGGTTCATTTGAAACTTCAGAGGTTAGACCCCACGGTGCCAACTTGCTTTATGAGTCTCTGGATAGGGTTTAAGTGATTCAAGATAGGCTTTGGGTAGCCCAAAGTAGGTAAAAGAGTTATGCCGATTGTAGGTTTCATTCCTTAAATTTTGGAATTAGTGATCGAGACTTCCTTCATGTGTCATCGATGAAGGGAGTGATAAGGTTTGGGAAGAGGGACAAGATTATCCCCAGGTATATTGGGCCTTTTGAGATTCTTCAGACAGTTGGGGAGGTTGCTTATACATTGGCCTTACCTCTATATTTTCAGCTGCTCATCCAATTTTTATATATGTATGCTTTAGTGCTATATTCCAGATAAGTATGATGTACTTCATTGGGATTAAATTTAGTTGGATGAGAAGTTGACCTTCGTTGAGGAGCCAGGCTACAATTTAGCCAGAGATGTTAGATGATGTGCGATGGTTTCATGACACTTTTGATTCTTAAAATTATAAAAATATGCAAGTACTTAGGTTTTTTTGGTAGATATGATGTGTTTTTGTGTCTATTTTGCAAGGAACTAGGTTTTGGAGCTTAACATAAAGAAAAGGAGTTAAGATTTGCAGAAAAGCCCACCTATAAGGCTACGTAGGTAGCATAGGTAGCACTTACATGGCGTAGGTAGTTGTCATATGTTCCAGAGTTGCAAGCTTCAGAGAATCAGAAGTTGAAGTTGTGGACTATTACCTATGAAGGGTCACTTACGTCCCATAGGTACCACATACGGCACCATAGGTACCATCATAAGTAGCAGAGAATGAAGTTCAGAGAAGCTACAAAGATTGAGAATTTCCTTTCACCTATGATGGGCACCTACATGGCATAGGTGCCACCTATGACCCATATTTGGACACCGACCAAAGTTTTCCGGTTCCTTTTGGTTTGGATTTTAAGGGTTTTTACGTAATCTATAAATACTCTTATGATATTTTTGAGTTAGTTTATGAACTTTTACACACTTTATACTCTTAAAAACATATTTTGATTTAAAGATTGATGCTTGATATTGGAATATCTTTGTTCTAAGAGTTTGGTTGATTAATTAATTTGAGACTTCGGGTTTTCTTCGTCAATTATTTGTGAGATTATTCATATGTTTTCTTTATTGAACTGTAGGGATTCTTTTGCAACTATGAGCGACTAATTCCCTTAGTTAGGGTTGTGGGAACCCTGGCAGAATAATGAAGTAGGGAAAGTGTGAGGGTCTTCTAGATCATTGTTTACACTTGCATTATGATCTTTTTTTGTTTAATTGCTTTCTTAGTGGTGGTCAATGCTAAGAATTTTCCTATATTCAAGATTGTCTTCACAAGAGAGATTGAGATAGGGAAAAGAAGGTTACAACAATGATTTAACGCTATTAACCCTCATCTAATAACTTAATACCATAAGGGGATAGTTAAACTGGATCAAAGATAAAGGTTAGTAAAGCGATACCCTGAGACTCATAAGGTGAAGGGTGAGATTCATCAACACATTTATAAGATGGCTGGTAATACTTAGCTTTTCAAATTCTGCATGTGCAGCGTGAGATAGTTGGGTTCAGCATGAGAAACCTACTAAGTTAGGAATCCATATAAAACACAATCCCAGTGTTAATCTTAGTTTGCTTACAACTGAAAGTATTCATAACTTGTTACTTTTTACTATCCATTACAAATTCCCCCCATTTACTTTTCTGCACTTCCAGTTACTTCAACAAGTTTGAGAGGCAGATTCAACCTATTCCTTATGGTATCAATCCCAACCTAGTTGGGTTACTATAATTTGATAGCGACCGGATTGTATCTTCTTGGAGGATATAGTTTGGGAAACATAAAATTTTGGCGCGGTTGATAGGGAATACAATTGTGGATTTTATTGATTAAAGTTGTTGAAGTTTTCAACTTTTACTTCTCTATTCTTCTTAGGGCGTACACTCGTGTATGACCAGTAATGGAATCAAGGCAATGCTTTAATCCCATTTGATCCAGAGCTCGAGAGAAACTATAACAGAATCGTAGGATTTTACAACATGGTATGGACTCTCATCAGGAGCTATCTTAAGATGATACACAGGACTTACCTTCCCTACCTCCTTAGAAGATAGTAACATAAACTAGTGAGTGGTTATTAGTAGAGAAAAATACAATGTGAGATAATGAGTCTGCCTAATGTACAACTCAAGAGCTAGAGAGAGCAAGACAGAGACCAGTAGCTGATCGTCAAGGAGAACTCGACAAAGTAGAAGAGATAGAGATTTACTACCCATAACTTTTTAATACTTGCAAGCATATGCAGATCCAGATAACGACTTGGGGTATGTGGAGCCTACTAATATAAGAGCTATTATCCCTTCTATATTACCCAGGGGTGAAGTTGAGTTCTGAGGAGGTGAATGTCATGGGTGAACAAGGAAAAGCTTGTAGGTCGAATGATTCTGATATGGATAAAGAGGCCAAGTATCTAGATAAGGAGTTGGCAGTTTTTCAATCCATGTGCCAGTCGTTTACTTAAGATAATTGAACTCGAGGCAAAGAATTCAAGGTCGGAACTACTTTGGGGATAAAAATAGGGATCAGAGTAGAAAGAGATAGTGAATGGAGACATAAGGATAATTACAAGGAGAAGAGTGGGGTTTATGATTTGCCAGAGAATAGAGATGTTGATTCTAGAATGGAGGCTATCCTGTCAAAGCTAGTAAAGGGTTCGAAAAGTCAAGAAAATTGCCTTAGAAAGATTAAGAAAGATATTTCAGGTTTGACCCAGAGGGTGGACTCACATACTACTACGATCGAGAAAATCGAGTAGCAATTTGGCCATATGTCAACCATGCTGAATTAACATCAAAAGGGCACTATTCCAAGTAACACTGTGCAAGATCTAAAGAATAACTGTCACTATTTAACCGTCACCACTCACAATGGTAAGTAAATGTGTAAAGACCTAAAATTTGATAAAATATGTGAAATATGTGGTTCTGTATAAAATAACTATTTTACCCATCCCCATAGTTGTATTGTGATAATTTTGGGATGTAGAGGTAATTGGCATGGTTCCCGATGCATTTTGATGCCTTTTGTGTGATATTGTATTTTTTAGTGGCTTCAAGAGCCTTATTATGGACTTTCTTGTTATCTTTTGATCCATGTGATTGATGACTGAACGGACTATGCTAGTAGATCCAAAATGTTGATTTTAGGGTTGTAACATATTTGGTTTAGTTTTACTGCTTTTAAATCTCATTTCAACCATCAATTTAAAAGTTGTGATTTCGCATTTTGGGGGTCAACTTTGTGAAAATGATGTCTTTATGAAAATCCAACTTCTCCAATATATGTGGAACATCGAATATAGTGGGTTTACATAGTTATTTACATATATCAATCTTTGAATGAATCACGGGCATCCTGTCGAAGTTCATTTTAGACTTAAAAATCTGGTGCACCAGGTTAACTAGTGCACAAAGGGTAAAGCATATTTAGCGCATGTGTTTTATGCCTTTAATGAGGAAATCTCTAGTCAGTGATGCATTTTATGCTCTATTACACCTGGTAACCAGGTGTGACATATAAATAGCCCCTTTTACCCAATTGTATCTTATTTTTCACCTTGCCTCTTGAGAGATAAGCCCTAAAATAGTGTATGAGCTTAAAAGTGAAGCTTGTAGGTATTTGGGATTCTATATTAACGTGTATTTCTTGATTCCTTTATGGATTTAAGGTGAGATTTCATTCTTTTTATTTCTTTAATTTCTCAAAATCCCAAAACCCCTAATACTTGATTTATACCCAAATTTCACTCCTATTTATTTGAATAATGTTCCTAATCCTATAACTACTTATTTTTTTTTTATCTATTTCATTCTCAGACCATCTTCAATTCTTGAATTTGTAATGAATTTCAAAGGTTTTACTCAGTAAAGACTAAAAATGGTTTTTCTTCGATTTGAACCTCGTTTTTGACTCTATTTAACTTAGATTTTCAGTTGTAGATACCTAAAGATATGGGGAACATATTTTTGAAGTAATTTTATGATTTTTTTCCTTTTTTCTGAAAATCCATTTTGGGGGTTCGTTTTGACCTCGAACCAAAAGTAGACAATATGGGTATCATTGGCTTTGTTTTGATGTGTATATTCTATATTTCTTAATTTTATTTTAATTTAGGACCGTTCATGAGAAGTACGATCATGGGTTTGAAGTGTAGCTAATTAGTTCTGACATTTCAGATAGGTTATGGCTTAACTCTTCAGACTGCGCTGGGTAGTTAATTTGTATATCAAAATGCATGTTAAGAGTTGGAATTGATCATGAAATATAGATATCTATATGTTGTGCCCATGTGGGAGATTAATGTGATGTAATTGTTAAATTTGAGATATCATGTGATGTGTGTGACCGTGTGGGGTCTTATGTGATGATTTGATAGCTTTGAATACCTGAGGGTAATTGTATTGTGCTGTTAGAAATGTCTATTGTGGTGCATTTAGCATATTATGATGTATTTATACTTTTTGGTCATGTGAATTATGTGGAAAACTCATGGATATTTGAAATAGTGAGTGAATATTAGCTCACATGGTTCTGGAATTATGAATTATGGTCGGTTATGGAAATACTTTATATGGATTGGTTATGGAAATACATCATGTGGATTGATGGTGGAAATACTCATTTTAAATGATTATGAACCTTGTTTCATCATTCTTATGTCATCATATGCATCATTCACTTGTTTGTTTTATTGCTGTATATTTACTTATTGTCATGCGTGTATACTTGATTTGTATCATATGTTATATATGTGCTTTATAAACACTAGAAATACTAAAATTACTAGAAATATTGGAAACGCTGGAAATACTAAAATTACTGGAAATATTGGAAACACTAGAAATACTAGAATTACTGAAAATATTAGAAACACTAAAAATACTGGAATTACTGGAAATATTGAAAACACTGGAAATATTGCATATTGCTCAATGTTGTGTGGTAATGTCAATGCTATGTGCCAAACTCAAGGTTGTGTGGCAATGTCAAGGCTGTGTGCCAAACTCAAGGCTGTGTGCCAACCTCAAGGTTATGTGCCAACCTCGTGCGTCATCATCATCATCACATCATCATCATCATCAACATTATCATTTTATACATTGTATTTGCTTTATTATGTTGACTTTATGATTGAATTTATGTATTGACTTATTATATGTCTACTTGCTTTATACCCTGTTACTTATACTTGACCATCCTTTATATACATGTTCTTCATTTTTTATACTTGCATATGATATAATGTATACTTGTGTTACACTTGCTATATTATTGTTGTATTTATGATATTTATTAGAACTGTTACTGCAAGTGGTATGGGCTACCATTATGAGATATTTTTTGATTGCAGGTGACGTGCCCTTAGAGTGTATTTTGTATACCTTATTTTCTATTTTTCTTGGTTTACCTATGATACCTACTGACTACAAGTAGACCATACTTACTCTTTTGTACCCTTTCAGTGTAGATTCAGGTTTGGGTGCACCCCACAATGCTTGACTCGAGCAATTGTTAGAGCCTTCAAGGTCGTTGATGACTTTCAGGTGTTTGATTGTCTTCTGCTACCTTTATCTATAGACTATGTCTTTATTTTCATTTTAGAGATAGATTTTCTCTTGTATTTAGATATCTTATGTAGTTTATTATGATTAGAGTTGTACTAGATACATTTTTATACTATTGACACCTTATTTTGGGAGTTATGGCTGCATTATTATGTTTCTTTTTGTATTTAATATACGTGTATAGTTTGGTTTGGTTTTAGAAGTCTTACCGTGGGGTTATTATTATCTTTTCCATCTTTTATATATTGATTAGGGTGTTAGGATTATTTGTCAAGGTTCGCCGCGACAAGTTCCATCATAACCATTTTGGATTTTGGGTCATGACAAATTGGTATTAGAGCCAGGTTTTATTAGTCTCAATAGAGTAAGAATAGGATGTCTAATAGAGTCTCTTGGATTGATACGTAGATGTTCGTATATATCTTTGAAAGGCTATGGGATGTCTTTAGGAAGCTATCATTATTTTGTTCCTTATCATGCAAATTTCTTTCATACGTAGTGTTTTGAGTTATGTTTCACTCCTTCTACACTGATGCTGTCCACTAGGTCCAGTTTGATCAGAGACGTAGAGCCTTCTCCCAAAGGGCGAGCCTCGAGTTGTGGCTGAATTCGAGAAAGTGAAAGGGCTGGTGGATTAGCCTATCCAGGTGTAGTGCTAGGGGACTTTCCAATGAGCCTTGTATTGAGCATATTAGAGGTATGGGTTCCACTCTTGTTTTTCAAAGTTTTTCTACCTTAGTTTTGGAGGGATTCTAATTCATCTGTTGACCTATTTGGAGGGTGCCCCTTTGAGTTTACTTGGTATTCCTCTATCTGTGCCAGATTTTAGTTTTGGTATTCCTCCAGTTGTACCTACATTAGTTTTAGGTACTCCTCAGACCCTACTTACTATTCCTCCTTCAGCACTAGCATTTGAATATGGTATTCCAAGATTAAAAGCTCAGCCTTCATCTGTGTTTCCTCCTTCGGTGGAGTCTCAACCATCTAGGCTAGCTATGATTTCTGCTTTTTAGTGCGCCACAACACAGATTGTTATATTTAGAGCATCCTTTTACAGTGTTGCGGATCACTCTAAGGTAATAAAGGACATTCTTCTAGTATCTCAATGAGGTGCTAATAAGGTGTGCTATTTTTATGGGTTCAGACATCAGACTTCTTGAGGTAGAGATTTTAGAGGTTCTCATAGGTCTTCTAGTTTAGGATTATAGGGTGGTCATTCAGGCCTAGTGGTTTTTTCTTCTGTTGCAATGGGCCATAAGAGTTGTTTTAGTTGTTATGAGGTTGGCCATTTGGCCTAGATTTGTCCCACCATATGATTAGAGATACTCCTATTTTAGTAGTAAGAGTTAGGGTTACTATAAGAGGTACAAGAGGCAAAGGTGGTAGAGTTCATGGTGGTAGTCGCGGGGCCACTCAGCCAATTGGTTATCATGGCCAGTGCGATGCTATACCATCCAGACCTGAGATAGAGGCTTCAGATGTTGTGATCATAGATATCATCCCCATTTGTTTTAGATATGCATTTGTGTTCTTTTATCTTGGATTGACTTTCTCCTATATTTTTGCATATTTTACTTTGGGTTTGGATCTTGTTAATGAGCCTCTTTCAATGCCTATTCATGTATCTACCCTTGTAGGAGATTCTTTAGTGGTGGATCTAGTGATTCAATTTTGTGTTGTGACTTTTATGGCTGTGAGAGTTGGGTTGATTTGCTTGTATTAGATATGGTTGATTTTGATGTTATTTTGGGTATGTATTAGTTAGCTCTTTATCATGCTGTCTTAAATTGTTTTGCTAAGACCATGACTTTAGCTTTACCGGGTGTATCAAGGATAGCTTGGAAAGGTGTTCTTTATTTATTTCCTAAGAGGGTCATATCTTATGTCCAGGCTCGTAGATTGGTTGAGGGGATGTTTATCTTACTTGGATCA
Source organism: Capsicum annuum (assembly GCF_002878395.1). Taxonomy (NCBI): domain Eukaryota; kingdom Viridiplantae; phylum Streptophyta; class Magnoliopsida; order Solanales; family Solanaceae; genus Capsicum; species Capsicum annuum. The sequence continues at coordinate 152,287,716 of NC_061121.1, read as the reverse complement.
CATTCGCAATGCTAGTGTTATTTCTCCTTCTTTCTTAGATTTTGTTCTTGTTGTCCATGAGTTTGTGGATATGTTTCATATGGGTTTTCTTGGTATGCCTCCAGATCGTCATATTGATTTTTCTATTAATGTTGAGCTAGACACCAAACCCATTTTTATTCCTCCTTATAGGATGGCCCTAGTTGAGTTGAAGGAATTGAAGGATCAGTTGTAGGAGTTATCGGATAAGGGATATATCCGACTTAGTGTATCGCCTTAGGGTACACCTATTTTGTTTGAGAAGAAGAAGTATGGTCATGCGTATATGTATTGATTATCGGTAGTTGAGCAAGGTGATAGTTAAGAATAAGTATCCTCTTCCTTATATTGATGATTTATTTGATCAGCTTTAGGGTGCTATGGTGTTTTCAAACATTAATTTGAGACACAATTATCATTGGTTGAGAATTAGAGCTTTGGATATTTTGAAGACAACTTTTCAAGATCACTATGGTCATTATGAGTTGTTGGTCAAGTTTTTTGGGTTGACCAATGCCCCTTCCGCATTTATAGAGTTAATGAATTAGGTGTTTCGATCATATCTTAAATCTTTTTTTATTGCGTTTATATATGATATGTTGGTTTATTCTAAGAGTGAGGTTGAGCATAAGGAACATTTGTAGATTTTTCTTTAGATATAGAGGGATGAGAAGTTGTATGCGAAGTTCTCTATATGCGAGTTTGAGTTGGAGTCTGTTTCTATCTTAGGTCATGTGGTGACTAAGAAAAGTATTATGGTTGATCCAGCTAAGTTTGCAATGGTTTGTGATTGGGCTAGACCTACTTCACCCATTGAGATTTAAAGTTTTATTGGTTTGGCTGGTTATATCGGCATTTTGTTAAGGTTTTCTAATCCATTGTATCTTCATTGACCAAGTCAACTCAGAAGAAGATTTCCATTCAAAGGTTCGATACATGTGAGGAGAGCTTTCAAAAGCTCAAGGATTTGTTAATTTCAGCTCCTATTTTAGCTTTAACCAAGGAGAGCATGGGTTTTACCATCTTTTGTGATGCTTCGGGTGTTGGGTTAGGTATTATATTAATGCAGAAGCGTATGGTAATTTTGTATGCTTCTCGTTAGTTAAATCCCCATGAGAGGAACTATCCTACCCATGATTTGGAGTGGTACACAGTTGTTTTGCTTTGAAGTTGTGGAGGCACTAATTGTGTGGGGTCTGTTATGAATTTTTCTCGGATCATCATAGTTATTCAGTACTTTTTCACCCAGTGAGATCTTAATACGAGGTAGCATCATTAGGTTGAGATGCTTAAGGATTATTACTTGACTACTCTTTATTATTCGGGCAAGGCTAGTGTGGTTGTAGATGCCTTGAGCCAAAAGTTGACTGTAATAGTTAGTTTGGCACATCTTTTGACCCAAGAGAGCTTAATTTTAGGCTAAATGATGAGGAAGTCACATTCAGTGTTCAAAGAACCATAAAGCAGCTGACTGACATGAGGGTAGTCTTGATAATAAACTTCATTGACGACCTTGGAAACCTTTTCTTTGTCTACCTTGATGAATTTTGAGTAATTAAGGTACCCGCATTATGTCGTGATGTTAAATTAGGCATTGCTTAAGAGGAAACCCAAGGTATCTTGTTATTTTTACATTTGTGTTATGTGATTGCAGTTGGATATATGCACCTAACGTACCACAAGTATGTTCCTAACTTTCTTACTTTGTAGCAACCTAATGCGTTAGGGATAATACATGTCTATTTGATGAGGGTTGAGCTACTTGTAGGTCTAGATATCTTCTTGGGGTTTTTGTTTCCATGTCTCTTTTCCCTAGAGTCCGTTCTTAGTAGAGATGGCATGTCTAAGAAATATTGTGCTTTGTTTTGTGATGTTTTGTGTTGTTTTATTATAGGAGAAAACTGAGTACCTAAGGAAATTGATAATGTATTTTATTTTGATTTGTTAGATAATTGATACCCCTTTGGAAAATGTGTTTTTGAGCAGTGTGATGTGTATGTGTGTATATATATGACCATTGTAAATCTCATTATGGCATTAGGATTAGGGATATGATATTCATAGCTAGAATTTGAATGAACCGGATAGGTAGTTGTTTGTGATATAACCCTGTGCGATGTGTGTGTGATATGCTTACTTAGTTCCCTTTGTGAGTTAAATCTCAAACTTGCCCGATTAGTCTTGCCTAGGTTGTAGGATAGTCAATTACGAAAAGATCATAGGCCGTTCTTGAATTAGTCCACTTTTAGCCTAACTAACCTTCTAAATTTGAATAAGTATCCCTTGCTCCCTATTTTGAGCCTTTCTAGACTATGTTTCTTATTTTCACTGTGCACCTTCTCATTTTAAGTACAATGAACCTATTTTTGCCCTGGTCCTACTTGGACATTGTGCACCTCAACTTAGGAAAATTGCCTAAGTTGAGGGTAACTATCATAGAGGTACATGATTAGAAGTGGGTATGAATAAGGGCATAAATAAGAGAAAAGAAAGTAGGATTTGAAAAAATAAAGAATGAATAAAATAAACCGTACCCAGCCTGAATAAGCAATAAAAGGGAAAAAAAGGAGAAATAAGGGAGGAATGAAAGAAAAATTGGTTGATAAATGGACCCCTAATGTAATTGTAGTACAAAGAAGGAGTAGTTACTAAATTTCTAAATATACTGCACCAGCCCCCAAGCATACGTTACAAGCTTAGACAAATCCTATAATGATCCTAGCCCGACTGTTCGAGAAACTAAGGTTAAAAAATAAAGGCAAGACTATGGTATTCTGTGCACATTGTTGGAACTTCCTTTGAGAGTGTGAGTGTCCTATTATCGTCCCAGTATTAACATACATTATTCTACTGAGTGAGTGGGACTTATTTGTTGTGAGGGTGCATGGGTTGTGTTGCTAGCTGTTTATCTCTTCGGGTAGTGTAATTTGTACATATACTTGATTATGTGTTAATAATGTTATGCCATAGCTTGATTCCCTTGTGTCACATTGCTAGGTTGCATTGATTCACACAGTTGGTTTTGAAAAGTTAAATAGGAGTGGGTGATGTTTTTTGAGCCAAATTGGAGATTGACTGCCATAGGTATCTTAGGTTTCTCTTGGTTAAGCATCATTATTGTGTTTTTGTTTTCTGAGGACATGCAAACGTTCGAAGTTGAAGGTGTTGATGTTTCATGGTTTCTTGGAACTTTCGATGCTTAAAAATTATAAAATATGCAAGTACTTAGGTTTGTTTTTATACATATGATGTATTTTTGTGTCTATTTTTGCAGAATACTAGGTTATGGAGCTTAACATGAATAAAAGGAATCAAGATTTGTAGAAAAACAACCTTTTAGGCTACATATATGGTGTAGGTAGCACTTATGGGGCATAGGTAGTTGTCATATGTTCCACAGTTGCAAACTTTAGAGAATCAAAAGTTGAAGTTGTTGACTGTTACATGTAAAGGGTTACCTACGACTCGTAGGTAAAACCTACGGTGCCGTAGGTACCATCTTAAGTAGCAGAGACTGAAGCTCTGAGAAGCTACCAAGATTGAGAATTTCCTATCACCTATCCCATGTAGGTGCCACCTACGACCCATATGTGGCATCATATATGGCCGCCGACCTAAGTTTTTTGATCTTTTTTAGTTTGGATTTTGAGGATTTTTATGTAACATATAAATACTCTTATGATGTTTTTGAGTTAGTTTATGCACATTTACACATTTTATACTCAATAAAACATATTTTGATTTCAAAAGTGACTCTTGATCTTGGAATCTCTTTGTTCTTAGTTTTTAGTTGATTAATTAGTTTGAGACTTTGGGTTTTATTTATCAATTATTTGTGATATTTATTGAATTTCATTGCTTGTTTCACAAGTATGAGCGGCTAATTCCCTTAGCTAGGGTTGTGGGAAACCTGTAAAATAATAAAGTAGGGGAAGTGTGAGGTTCTTCTATATTATTGTTTAAAATTGCATTGGGATCTTCTTTAGTTTAATTTCTTTTTTAGTGGTGGCCAACACTAAGAACTTGCCTATACTTGAGATCGTCTTCACAAGAGAGTTTGAGATTAGGAAAAGAAGGTTACAATAGTGATTCAAGGCTATCAACCCTCATCTAATAACTTGATACCCATAAGGTGATAGTTAAACTGGGATCAAATACAAAGGTTAGTAAGTAGATACCTTGATACTTATAAGGTGAAGGATGATATTTATCAGACGATTGGTAATACCTAACGTGTTAGATTCTGTATGTGTGGCGGTGAGATAGTTGGTTGAGCACGAGAATCCTATTGAATTAGGAATCTAGGGGGAATACAATCCTAGTGTTCATCTTAGTTTGTTTGCAAAAAAAGCATTAACAACTTCTTACTTTTTACTATTTTATACAAACCCCCTATTTACTTTCCAGCACTTCTAGGTACTTCAGCAAGTTCGAGAGACAGATTTGACCTATTCCCTGTGGATCAACTCCATCCTAGTTGGATTATATGATTTGATAGCGAGCGCATTGTATCTTCTTAAAGGATATAGCTTGGGAGACATCATTAGACGGTCGCATTCTAGAGATATTTTTATGGTTAAGGTTTAGTAAAGACATCATTATGTGGAGAAGGATACTTGGGAGGTCGATTATTACATACATAGTATTTACCCACATCTTTTCACCAGTTAGTTAAAGAAAGAACTAGAGATTTAGTAGTGGATGCTGAATGACCTAAACTTAGGTGATTTTCTCTTTTATGTGTTTTGCCCATTTTACCCTAACTTGTAGATGCTTTTAACACCCCAAAATTTTGGCCCTTGAAAATTCTTGAGCTTTAGGCTCACTGACTTGGTCACGACTCATGGTAAAAAGTCGTGAATGTAGTTATGGGTCGTAGGACCCTGGTCGTAACCAAGGTCATGAGAAACGTAGTGGTAAAGTTCTACTCTAAGTTTGAGTGACTCACTATGAGCCCTGTTACAAGTTGTAGGTTCGAACGGAGGATGAGCAATGTTATATTTATTTAGGTTTTGTGTTGCTCATGACTAGACCTTTCAAGTCATAAGATCTCATTATGAGTGGGTTGGCAGAGTCATAAGATGGGCAGTGTATGGGGTCCTAGTAATTGTCTTGGTTATGACTCGTGGTCACGAGTCTTATGGTATGTGTACGAGTCAAGAGGTTGACTCGTAACCAAAGGTGAATTTTCCAGCTTTTAAGTTGAGGGTATTCTAGACTTTTCTCCTTTTGTCCAACTTAAAACCCACGTTTTATAACTTCTTTAGGGAACATTAGCTATCAAAACACATCAAATAACCTCTCAAAACACTCCCAAATCCTCAAGGTCAAGAACACTTAGGGTTTTTATCACGCTAATCAATTGGGGCTTCCAATGGTGATTTCTCTATGTGTTTCTTGGTGTTTAAGGCATGTTACTCTTTCCTCATTGTCAATTTTGTAATAGCATGTGATTTAAAGTTTTGTTCACGAGATATTGATGTTTTGTTTTGAACTATGGGTTGAGGGTTTTTAATATAAATTGCTTAAGTATTTCTTACATTATTTTTATAAAGCCATTGTGCTTAAATTGATGGTTGGTAAATGCATTGGGGTGCATAGGAATGGAGGATGAAAATAGGGTTACAATGGAATCCTTAAATCAAATTATTTGGTATAGAAATTGGTAATAATATTAACCCACTAGCATAATTGATTTTTGTCTGTGCATTATCACTTGGCTTGATTTATTTCTTATAACTAAGCATGGTATAAATGGTTAAGGATGGTTTTAAAAACTTTGAGGGGTACACGGGAATCCCCTAAGTGGTTTTACCATAAAAACCTTGCGAAGTACTTGGGAATCCCCTAAGTGACTGTAATAATAGGGTGTGCGGGGTACATGAGAATCTCCTAAGTGTTGGCTAATGATATTTCTTACAAGCTATAGTTGGTATGACAATACCACTTGATAATACCTTAATAAATGACTTCTATAATTGGTGGTTTGGTTATGTGTTAAATGTTTTAATAAAATAATAATAGGGGTTGTGATAGCTAGCTGTGAAGGTATAAGTTCAAAGGATGGACACTGGGAGCTCATGTTTGTCGACATGAGGGTTGGTCTTGATGACCATATGCTTGCAGGGTACAAATAAATCCCCCAAGTCTATATACGTATATATGTATCATGGAAGGCGAAGGGTACAAGATAATCCCTGGCCATCTATGATATCTCCTATTCGTGTAGCTAACATGCACTAGGACCCATTTAGGGGGTAACACTGGAACCATATATCCCTTGGGTGGACTTATGATGGTAAAGCTACATAATCTAAGTTAAATCTTTTAAAGTTTTTATTAAACTTTGTTCTCTCTCTCGACATGGTATATACATATGCATCTGCATATGGTTATATGTATTGGTTTGACTTGGTTTTGGATTGAAGGCATCAATTTATCTTTATCCCTGGGTTATATCCTAGCGTTCACCCCACTTATAATCTTTGAACGTTGTATCCCCTTGAGATGCAGGAACTTGCCATACTTTAACTCTTCATGCTCAGTGACATGGTGATTCAGGGACAAAGTTTGAGTTATACTGAAGTGGTGAGCTTCTATACTACGAAAGACCCTATTTCATGTTATGGATTTGTTTATGTCTTTATTATTTTTTTTGGTTTTGGTTTGGCTATGGTAGGGGGCATGTCTCTACTGGATGTTCTTTTGTTTTAATTAGAGGATTTGTTGGACTACTGTGGGCATGGGCGGTATTGGTATTGGTATCGGTATTGGTGTTGGTATTGGTATTGGAATTGGCACTAGTTGGTCATTTGGTTGTTGATGGTTGGTTTTGGATATAAACTTAGTATAATGTCTTCAATTTGATATTTTTTTATCTTATTATATATTTGGAATTCATCCAACAAAGGGTGTAAAGTATAGTCGGTTGTTTAGGTATTTGGGAATGGTCTTTAGTCCTTATTGGACTTGAGATACCCATCTCGTCTAGGCCCTGGTTCGGGTCATGACAAGATGGTATTAGAGTGTTAGGTGTATGGACAATTGGCTGTCCACATAATCGTGTCGACTAAATTCTCTTTAGAGGTTGTGTAGCATACCACACTTATAAGGGAGAGGCTACGAGGTATTTAGGAATATTTCTCTTTCTTGTGTTCTATTTTCAAGCTTTAGAATCTAAGGTCCTTGAATCTTCTCTAATTCTTGTCTTTTTTCTTCTAAGATCATGCATCACAGATGATCTGAAGCTCATGGAAACTCCTTTGTCCCACTAGAGTACAATGTTGATAGGATATGCTTGCTTATGGGGTCCAAACCTGGTCCAGGGGTCTAATTCCTGATTGCCTTTTTAGAGTTCCGTTGCTCCCATCTAGTCCTTCTCGAGCTTCTTAGAATGATGTGATCAACGCTGAGTTTCGTCAGTCTATTCATATATTAGCTTAGTTGGTAGCTTCTCAGTCTGAGCGTGGTGATTCTGTTACTTCATCTTCTGTGGCCCCAAGTATCGGTTAGTTTATGAGGTTGTGTCCTCCAAACTTTACTGGTGTTGAGGTTGAGGAGGATCCTCAAAATTTCCTTGATAAGATGGAAAAGATCTTCCATGTGATGCATTCTACTAATGTTGAGTGCATGGAGTTCACTGCCTACCAATTGAAAGATATGGCGTATCTATGGTACAAGGAATGAGACTAGTTAAGGGGTGATGATGCTGAGTCAGACCTGTGGGATGACTTTTCTAGAACTTTTCTCTAGGTTGGTTGTGTACATGTAGTAGGTGGAGGAAGAGAAGAAGAAGCATACAGATACAAGGGAGAGGATGAGAAAGATGTTTAGATTTTCTAATCAGGGTGGGGAAGTGACATGTATGGTGGAAAGTTGTCCTAGAGAAAATGGGGCAATTTTGGGTCCTACTCGACGGCTAGAGATCCTTACCATAAGTCATCTAGTAACAGGCATTTTTAGGGTGGTGACATTCCTAGGGCACAGGGTGCCTACTCTCAGGCTAGTGGGGCCTAATTAGCTCCATTATATCCTTCCTACAAATTTTATGGTCAGTTGCATCGGGGTTTCTATGATGGAGGAAGGGAAAAGTGCTTCAAGTATGGTCAGCCAGGGTATATGCTTATAAACTATCCCGTGGGTAAGGTTGCTTCTGGGGCAAACAAGGTTCCTGTTGCCTCTTCATCATCTCTAGAACCAAAGAGTACCCTATCTGGATCCAACACTAGCTGGAAATGTCTCTATGCTCTCACTACCCATCAGAAGTTTGAGGCATATCCTGATGTCATTATTGGTATGTTGAAACTTTTATCTCGTAATGTGTACTATATACTTGATCTAGGGTCCACTCTTTCTTATGTGACCCCATTTGTGGTTGTGCATTTCGGTTTTAGTCCTGAGTTTATTCCTGATCCCTTTTCTTTATTTGTGGTTGTTTGAAGAGTCTATAGGGGATGTGTTATATTTATTGATGGTAGAAAAACTCTGATAAATCTGATAGAGTTTGACATGGTTGATTTTGATGTCATATTAGGGATGGACTGGTTGAACTTGTGCTATTTTCTCTAGAGTGTCAAACCCGTAAGGTCATGTTTAAATTCCCTAATGAGCTAGTTATTGAGTGGAAAAGTGGTTCTCTAGTGCCTACAAAAAAGTTTATATCATATCTTAGAGCCCGGTAATTAATCTTCAAGGGGTGTATTTATATTTGATCCAAGTAAAAGATTCTAACTCGGAGAGTCCTTCTTTACATTTTGTCCCGGTGGTGAACAAATTTCCTAAGGTCTTCCCTGATGACCTTCCTGGTGTGCCTCCCAAAAGAGAGATTGATTTTAGGATTGATCTTATTCTGAACACTCATCTTATCTTTATCCCTTCGTATAGAATGGCTCTGGTTGAGTTGAAGGAGCATAAGAAGCAGTTGAAAGACCTACTAGATAAGTGTTTTATCCATCCTAGTGTATCTCCATAGGGTGCGCCTATTTTGTTCGTACGCAAAAAGGATGATTTCCTGCAAATGTGTACTAATTACCGTTAGTTGAATAAGGTGATGGTTAAGAATAAGTATCCTTTTTCTCAGATTGATGATTTGCTTGACTAGCTTTAGGAAGCAAGATTTTTCTCTAAGATTGATCTTAGATCTGGTTATCATTAGTTAAAGATTAAGGAGGTGGATATCCCTAAGACTACCTTTCAAACCCGGTATGGTCATTATGAGTTCTTGGTCATGTCTTTTTGTTTGAATAATGCCCCGACACCATTCACAGACTTAATGTATAGAGTTTTCTATCAGTTTCTGGATTTGTTTATCATCGATGATACGAGCCAAATGTCTTCTATGTTTTTGAAGACATCATTGGAGGCCAATGCATAAAGACTCAAGACTTGGTCACCTCGAGGACACAACAACATGCATGGAGGACTCGTTTTGAGCATGACATAAAGCAAACCCGTGTGTGGAAGATTGCTTGGGGGCTTACCTTTGATGCCAACCCGAGTAAACAAATGATGAAACATGACACTTTGGATAGTGGTGTTTTGGAGTTCAAAGTGTTCTTGAATATTCAAAAATCATTCAATTTGGAGTTCATCTGGGTTAGGTTCCATTTTTGAATGTTCTTGGTGTTCTTCATGTTCTTCATATGTAGTTGAAGAAGAACATTCAAAAAGTGGTGGTTTGATCTAAAAATAAGAAGAAAGAGAGTGTGGTCCTTGTTTTTACAAAGAATATTCCAAGCATATTCCAAGTCTTCCAAAGGAAAAAAGAGTCCAAAAGCATCAAAAAAGGAATATTCTCAAAGAAGAGGACAAGGGAAAGTACAAGGGGGGACCACAACAAATTCAAACTCTTTTGAGCTTGAAAAAGGGTCCATTATTTGTGTTTTCTTCACCAAAACCTATTACCACACTATCAAGAATAAGATTGTTAAATTTTAAATTGGAAACAAGTCAACTCCAAATCATTGACCAATTTTAACTAAGGCTGTCACATCATCAAAGTGCCACATCATCAACTTCCAAAATACCTTGAAGCTCAAATTTAGGTTCTAAGTTTCTTTTCTTTGTTTCTTTAGTTTCATTTTTGATTCTAGAACTAATTAACAACTAGTAATCACCTACTTAGTTGTGAATTAGTTATTTGAGTCCATTTTCTTTGTGTTTTCATTCTTTTTGTACTTTTTTCATTTTGATTCATTGAATTTCTTTGTTTCAAGTTCGTAAGTAGATTTTATTTTGTGTATTGAGTCAACCAAACAAGAATCTATTCTGGCCACTAAGTAGTGATTGACACCTTTTTGATTACCGGAGTATAAGCAACTTTTAATATTCACCGTTCCAATTGTGAGGATCACAAAGGTGAGTGTATAAGAGTGTTGGTAAGGAGCTTTTACTACTAATCTAATTTGTTCATTTTGTAGGTACTAGGTGATATAAGGGGAACATATCTTCGTAGCCTCGGACTATTATGACTACAACATGGGAGACTATGATTGTAGTGAGGGATTTTATGGCACGATGATGTAACAGATTATGGGGGCTATAAATATAGCCATGATCAAGACATGGGTAGAATTTAGAGTTATGGTTTTGAGGGAGAAAATGAGGTGAATGAAGTTCCTAGTGCTTATGGTGAATATGGAGATGATGTAGGGCCTTGTGATGGTTCTTATGATGAAGTTGGTGCATGTGAGGAGTCTTACACTTCCCACTCCAAACCTAGAATTGGTTTAAGGTATAATCCCTTCCTTCACAAAGCTTATAAGATCCATGATGAGAGTGCACGTGTGGAGCATGAAGATTCATATTCTTCACCTTATAGTACATCTTATCAAGGTTGAAGTGGTGTTAATGGGTATACTAGCTATAGTGTAGGTTGTCCCATGAGAAGAAGAGAGAATACATCTCCAAGGCCGAGGGGTTCTCATGTGCCCATGGGTTGTCCTAAACTCTACAATGTTGATTTTAGGAGAAGTGTTCACTCAGAAAAGGTAAACATTTATGGGGTACCGGGCTGCCTCCTTATGCTAGATGATTGGCGCCATAAGAACTACATCATGCCACCCATAGTTGACTATTTGGGGTTGTTCAAGAACCTTTACTTATTCCATATTCCTTGGACGGGTATAAGGTTACCGAGAGAGTGAGGATTGTCTTCACCCAATTTGAATACTATGAGAAGGTATGGTGTGATATCTTTCCCTTAACATTAGTTCATGAATGCTTGTGTGCTGATTCGTTTGCAAAACATAGAGTTCTAAATATGCTAAATTGGCCTAAGGTTGTAGTGGACCGTTGGGAAAATTATCTCTTTACCTTAATTCTTACCAAATCGTAAGGAGATGTGAACACTTACTCCAAGCTGAATGATTATGAGAGATAAAATATTAAGAGGAGTAAGGGTGTGCAAGGTGGCAATCCAAGAGGGGGAAAAGGAAAGGCTGTGTGGATTGAAGTGAGGGGGTTGCCACTAAACCGTGCTAACTATGTTTGTCCTTCTATTTCTAAGGACATTTGTGTAGGTACTAACATGGCAAGCGGAGGAGCACAAAGACAAGGAGAAGTTGCTGCCGAAGCACGTAGAAAACCTTCGCACCACGGCAAATAAGAATCTACTCAAGAACGTCAAGGTAAAATAACTAACTCTTATACTTTTGTGCATATGAATGATAATTGTGTGGCTAGTATCCTATTAAGTGTGAGTAGTAGCTTACCTATTTGTTACTCTATTGATTCTTTACCTCTTGTTGATGATGTACTTGTTGTGAGTGTGGATACACTAGTTGATCCTATTGATGATCGAATCGACTCTTCTTGTAAGATCAATTTAAGTCCACCTAGTGTTGTAGCCATTGTGTTGACTGATAATACATCATCTATTGATTCTTTACCCCTTGATGATGATGTACATATTGTGAATGTGGATACACTAGTTGATCTTATTGATGACCCAATTGGCTCTTCTTGTAAGATCAATTTATGTCCACCTAGTGTTGAATCTAATGTGTTGAATGACAGTACATCAACTTGTAGGAATTGTGTTGATCAACTTATGTGTGAAAATTTTCCACCACTTGAGGATGTATGTGATGTGTTTAATGGATCTCAAGTGAGTGATGATATTGAAAATGTTGATCAAATAAATAGGAGTAACCCCTTTAGCATGACCTCTAGTGAATGTTCTACTCTCGATTTTGCCCATAGGGATAATCATGTGCTTGAAACATCTTTGATACTTGATAATGATCTTTTAGAGAATGGATTTGTATGTTCTATATCCTCTTCATGGATAGATCCTTCTCTCTCTAAGGACAATATCTTGTTAAAGATGATGAGTTCATTTCTAATAAACCTAGTGGTGACAATAAAGTTGAAGGTATAGATTGTCTTGAAAGCTATAGCCTATATGCCAACCCACTATGGTGTGACAAAATTCCTTCTAAAGATGGAAATCGCTTCTTGGAAGATGAGAGTATTCTTAAGGGAAGGGAATGTGAGGTCTTGTAAAGGAATGATCAATTGGGTGATGATAATTTTGACTTGCTTGAATTCTTAAGAAACCCGATAAGTGATTGTTCCTTGAAAATTGATTGTGGTTGTGATCCTTTATATGACACCCCACCCATGTTTGATGACTATGAGGATGAATTGCTTACTTCTTGTGAAGACTTAAGTATAATTCCTTGGAATTTGGTGGTGGTATGTGTCTACTTGAGGGTACTTCCATAGAAAGGGAAGGTTTCCATTGTTTGGAAATTACTTCTACTATGTGTGAGCTTGTTGTTGAGAGTACTCATGGTAATGATATTAAAACTAGTAGTGAGTACATATTGTTGAGAGTACTCATGGTAATGATATTAAAACTAGTAGTGAGTACATACTTGAGGACACCTTAGTTGAAGTTGACTTGAGTGATACCTTTTTTCACTCTCTATTTGCTTTTAATGATATATATGCTATTGTAGAGAGTATATCTTGTAGTTTGGGTGAATCCTATGTAGAAAGGGAGTGTAGTCTAGACCCATGTCTATGGCTACTCTTTTCATTTGACCCCGGTGCCAAATATGGAAATGGTTATGTTGGTGCACCCAACTTGTTGCTTGGTCTACATGACAAGCAAACTGTCATTCTTGAAAACCTGAGAGCAAAAGTGTCATTGCCTCCTTGGGGTAAAGCTTCTAAATGTGCATTCTTGCTTGACATACTTTTTCTTAAGTTGCATGAATCCCAACTTATGGATGCCAAGTTATCTATTTGTTTGAAGAAAAGATCGTGTATGTGCTTAAATGCATTGTCTTCACCCGTGCACGTCTTTATACTTAATTTTTTCCTATACTACCTCTTTTCCTATGATGACTTCCATGCTAATTTTGAGTTTGCATTAAGTAGAGGTAGAGGTCTTATTAGTTGGTACACTTGTTTGATTGATAAGTTTATGTAGGGTTGGTGGACTTTGAAACCAATAGTGGCACCACGTTTGATGAGGTCACTTGAAGAGGTAATGAAATAATTGTGCTTTATGGTTCCTAAGACAAGGGTTGCCTTGCCATTTGGACTTAGTGATACCACTAAGACCTTTGTAGTTTTCTTATCTCTTGATACTTGTCATAGCTATTTCCTTTGTAACATTCTTACTAAGTTTTTCATGACTAAGACAAAGAATTCGTGGTTATATCTCAAGTATATACCACCTTGGCATGATGAAGTTATTTGTTGTACTAACCCAAACCCTCATTCTATGAGGAAGTTGTGCTTGTTTGTCCTTTCTTTAGTTTTGTAAGGTATGGATTCGAAGTCGAATCCTTTTTAAGAAGGGGAGAATGATACGAGCCAAATGGCCTCTATTTTTTTAAGACATCATTGGAGGACAATGCATAAAGACTAAAGATTTGGTCACCTCGAGGACACAATAAAATGCATGGAAAACCCATTTTGAGCATGACATAAATCAAACCCATGCGTGGAAGATTGTGTGGGGGCTTACCTTTGATGCCAACCCAAGTCCACAAGTGTTGAAGCATGACCCCTTGGTTTTGAAGCATTGAAGAAGTACCCTTCATTAATGGTATTTTGCGGATTACACTTGTTGGAAAGACCCTATGACCACCCTTTTCAGTAAGGGTATTTTGGATATTTTACAATGTAATAAGCTAGCTTATAAATAGTCGTCTATTCGGTAATTTGCTCTTTAGTTGATTATGGATATTTGAGAGTCATTGAAAGACTTTTTCTTTTCTCTTTAAGAGTGTAGTGTAGGGCTTGGAAAAGCCAAGTTGTGTAGGGATTGGAAAAGCCATTATTGATCTTTGCATAGAAATGGTAGTTGTAAGGCGAAGTTGATTCCCTTAACGGTCACCGTAAGAGTTTGGTGTTGTTATTGCGGGTCTTAGGGGTCTTATCATTTGATACACGATTTGGTTCCGTTTTCTTGTAATCTCATATGTCAAGCTATATATCTTACTTTATTGCATTTATGTGTTATTTTGTTTCTCTTAGTCTTCATCTCTTTAGGTCATTCTTCTATCAGTGTTTATTAATGATATTTTGGTGTATTCAAAGAGTGAGGGCAATCATGTCGGTCACCTCCGTATTGTTTTGCCGACCCTGAAAGATCAGTAGTTGTATGACAAATTTTTGAAATGTGAATTTTGGTTGAACGCTGTATGTTTTTGGGTCATCATTTCTAGTGAAGGGATCATGATAGATCAGCAGAAAGTTACAGTGGTTAAGAAGTGGCCTAGGTCCACGACTCAAACTGATATTCAGAACTTCTTGGGTTTAGCCGGTTATTATAGGAGGTTTTTGGAAAGTTTCTCGACTATAGCTACCCCGTTGACTAAGTTAAACCAGAAGAAGGTAACGTTCTTATGGTCTGATGCTTGTAAGGGTAGTTTTGAGAAGCTAAAAGATAAGTGGACTTTAGCTTTAATTTTGACCTTAATCGAGGGTAAAGGTGGATTCATCATTTATTGCGATACGTATCCCATGTGGGACTTTCTTGCATTTTGATGCAGTATGGCAATGTGATAGCTAATGCCTCTAGATATTTCAAGGTGCATGATAAAAATTACCCGACATAACTTGGAATTGTTGGCTATGGTGTTCACTTTAAAAATTTGGCATCATTATTTGTATGGTTTGCATGTGGATATATTTTCAGATCATAAGAGCCTGCAATATGTTTTCACCCAAAAAGTGCTTATTCTCAGGCAGAGGAGATAGCTTGAGCTACTCAAGGATTATGACATGAGCCTTCACAATTACCTAGGTAAATCTAACATGGTTGATGATAATCTTAGCAGGTTATCCATGGGGAGTCCAACTCATGTAGATGAGGAGAAGCGATAATTGGTAAAGCATATTCACTGTTTGTCTAACATTGGGGTTCGTCTCTTGGACTCTGAGGTTGGTGATGTGTTTGTATATCAGGTGGTGCAGTCATCCCTTGCTGTTGAGCTAAAGGAGAAACAAGTATTGGATCTTGTCTTGATGAATATTAAGAAAGATGTGGGTCAGCAAAAGGTTAGAGTTTTTACGATTGGTGGCGATAGTATCTTGAGGTACCAAGGCAGACTATGTGTTCTTGATGTATATGGATTGTGAGAAAGGATCTTGGCTAAGGCTCATGGGTTGCGTTATACTATTCATCCTGGTTTGATGAAGATGTATCATGATCTTAAGGAGATTTATTGGTAGAATAATATGAAGCTAGATGGGGCCAATTTTGTGGCTACATCAGGTAGGTTATCTCAGGAGATTGAGCTGCCTATATGGAAATAGAAGGTAATCAATATGGACTTTGTTACCGACCTTCCTTGGTCTTAGAATTAGTTTGATTTGATTTAGATCATCTTAGATAGGATTACTAAGTCTGCTTACTTCTTGCCAGTGAGGACTAATTATTCGGTTGACTATTATGCCAAGTTGTTTCTTAAAGAGATCATAAAGTTGCATGGAACTTCTATTTCTATCATTTCAGATCGTGGTACTCTATTCTCATCTCACTATTGGCGATCTTTTCAGAGAGGTTTGGGAACTAAGGTAAGCCTTTATACTGTATTTCACCCGCAGATGGATGGGTAAGCGGAAAGGACATTTTAGGTCTTGGAAAATATGCTTTGGGATTTTGTGATTGACTATGGCAGTAGTTTGGTTGATTATTTGACTCTTATAGAGTTTACGTATAGTAATAGTTATCACTCTAGCATTGGTATGACTCCTTTTGAAGCATTGAATGGTGGGAGATGTCATTCTCCTATTGGGTGGTATGAAGTTCGTGAAAATGAGTTGTTTGGTCTTGACTTAGTTTACTGGACCATGGATAAAGTGAAGGTGATTCGGGATAGGCTTAAGACCACCCAAAGTCACCAAAACTCCTATGTAGATCTGAGGCATAGTAAGTTAGAGTTTTAGGTTGGTGATTGGGTGTTCTTAAAGATGTCTCCCATGAAGGGGGTGATGCAGTTTGGTAACAAAGTAAAGCTCAATACTCGTTATATTGGTTCGTACTTAGTTTTGAACAGGGTTGGTAGCGTTTTGTATGAGTTGGAGTTGCCTTCTTGTTTGGGCTCCATTCACCCGGTGTTCTATGTGTCAATGTTGAAGAAGTGTGGGTGATTTGTCGCTGATTGTTCCTATCAAGGATATTATTATTTCGGATTCCTTGTCTTATGAGGAAGTCCCCATTGAAATTTTGGATCGGCAAGTTCATCGATTACGGATGAAGTATGTAGCTTAGGTTAAGGTTCTATAGAGGAACCACAAGGCTGAAGAGGCTACTTGGGAAGCTGCAGAGGACATGAAGTCCAAGTATCTATTATTTTTCACCACCCCAGATAATTGTGCCTAGGATATGTGTTATTCTTAACATCTTTGTTTCTAACTTTGTTGAAGGAAAAGGTGATTTCCTTGGCATCTTTATTTTCTAACTTTGTTATAGGTTAGAGTAGAGGTATATGGAGTCCAATCATTCTTTTGTTTCCTTGACCCATCATTCGAGGACGAATGATCCAAGTGGGCCTTTGAAAAATTCTTGAGCTTTGGGCTCACTACCTTGCAGGGTATACGGGAATGCACCAAGTGACTATAATAATAGGGTCTAAGGAGTACGTAGGAATCCCCTAAGTCTTGGCTAATGACATTTCTTGCAAGCTAGAGTCTGTATGACGATACCACATAATAATACCTTAATATAGGTTTGGTAATGTGTTAATTTTTTTATTGGGAAATAATGGGGGTTGTGATCACTAGACGTGAAGGTGTGAGTTTGAAGGATGGACACTAGATACTCAAGTTTGCCGATATGAGGGTTGGTCTTGATCACCATGTTCTTGTGGGGTATAAGGTAATCCCCAAGCCTATATATGGATATATGTATCATGGAGGGTGAAGGGTACAAGAAAATCCCTGACATTTATGATATCTCCAGTTAGTACGGCTAACACTCACTGGGACCCATTCAGGACGTAACACCGGACCCATATATCTCGTGGGTGGACTTATGATGGTAAAGCTACATAATCCTGGTTAAATATTTTAAAGTTCATACTAAACTTTGTTCCCTGTCCCAGCATGGTTTATACATATGTATCTGCATATGGTTATGTGCCTTGGTTTGACTTGGTTTTGGATTGATAATATCACTTTAT
>NC_061121.1:152074714-152267053 GCF_002878395.1 Capsicum annuum | reverse complement strand
AAAACCACAATTAAAATATAGGAAAACCATAACCAAACAATTTATAACTAAACCCCCCAACATATATTCAAAACCCAAAACCATACAATAATTATACCATGAAAACCATACATAAAACATGCCTTTAGTTGGAACTAACAATAAGGGAGGAGTAATATGCCTTAGATTATGAAGATGACGGAGTTGTTAGCCCTAAATTAACTTTATTGAAGAAACCCTAGCCTTCCTCGACCCAAGACCGTTGAAAGAATTTAAGAGAGTTTCTAAGTGTTTAAGATTAGAATAATAAGGTAAATGATGTCCCAAGAGTGTTATAAGCCATGGGGACTTAAGAAGTTAAGAAGAGAAATGTCTAGATTAATCACAACTTAAACTATATAAAACTCCCGCAGGAGGGTACGACCACCCTCCCAAACCGTACCCTAAGGTACGAGTGGTACCCTTATATCGTACCCTAGGCCTACCCTTGGACCCTAACACTTTCCAACATACGACCACTAAGGTAAATTTGAACCCAACCATACTACTAGTACCCTAAATCCGTACGTTAGGCAGAATAGACTCCTCTAGGTTAGACTTAGGGTAATATATGATTGGCATCATTCTACTAGTACCCTAACATACAACTAGTATGATCCATTTGTACAGATAGAAACCAACCAACCTACACTGGTTAACATATGACCAAGACCCACTAAATCGTACCCTATCTTACGACTAGTACCCCCTAGACATATGATGTCCAAAACCCAAAACTCAAGAAATTTTGAAGGATTAAAACCCAGGATATTTCAATTCTCTCTCACTTGGATCATTCATCCCCGAATGATGGAACAAGGCAGTACAAACATGATTTATACCCCAACACCTCAAATCTAACCTTTAATTAAGTTAGATAATAAAGATGCAAGAAAATCAATCTTTTATTTTACAAAGTTTGAAAACAAAAGTATGATGAAGAGCACATACCTTCTGCATGAATCCCGATAGCAGAAAATAGGAATGGATATTTGGTCTTTATTTTCTCTACCGCTTCCCAAATAGCTTCTTCAACCTTATGGTTCCTCCATAAGACCTTAACGAAAGCTACATCCTTGGTCCGCAATCACCGAACCTGGCGATCCAAGATCTCAACTGAGATCTCTTCATAAGAGAGAGAATCTGAGATACCCAATTCTTCCAAAGGAACAACCGTTAAAAGATCACCTATACACCTTCTCAACATAGAGACATAAAATACCGAATGAATGGAGTTCAAAATAGAAGGCAACTCCAACACATATGCAACCTTACCAACCCTTTGTAAAACAAAGTAAGGACCTACATACCGGGACTGAGCTTTCCCTTCTTCCCAAACTGCATTACTCCCTTCATAGGAGACACCTTTATAAACACCCAATCCCTAACCTTAAAATCTAAGTCTATACGCATCACATTCGCATAGGACTTTTGGCGACTTTGGGAAGCCTTAAGTCTATCTTGAATAACCTTCATCTTTTCCATAGCTTGGTGAACCAAATTCGGGCCAAGTAACTGTACCTCGTCGACCTCAAACTATCCAATAGGGGACCTAAACCTCCTACCATACAAGCCCTCAAATGGGGCCATCTAATGCTAACGTGAAAGCTATTATTGTAAGAAAACTCTACAAGAGGTTGATACTCAACCTAATTACCACCATAGTCAATCACACACGTACGAAGAATATCCTTTAATGTCTTAATAGTCCTTTCTGTTTATCCATTTGTCTGTGGGTGAAAACCAGTACTTAGACTAACTTTAGTACCCAACCCTTTCTGAAATAACCGCCAGAAGTGAGATGAAAATTGCATACCATGATCAAAGATAATTGAAATAGGTACCCATGTAGTTTTACAATCTCATGAAGATACAACCTCAAATAATCCTCAACTGAAAAGTTAGTCCTTACTGGCAAAAAAGGAGCCAACTTTGTCATCCTATCCACGATGACCCAAACTGAATCATATTGATTTAGAGACCAAGGGAGACCAGTAATGAAATCCTTATTGATTACTTCCTATTTCCATTTTGACAATTCAATTTCTTGATACAAGCCTCCATACCTCATGTGTTCAACTTTCACTTGTTTACATACCATACATTTGGCCACAAAATTAGCCACATCACTCTTTATACCCTCCACTAATATATCTCCTTGAGATCATGATACATTTTTGTCGAACTGGAATGAATAATAGAGCACAATTCATGTGCCTCAACCAATATCCTTTCTCGCAACCTATTGACAATAGGAACACATAACCTCCCTTGGTACTACAAGGTACCTTTACCAATAATATCAAATACTATTACCTTTTTCCCACCTACATCACCTTTGATTTTCATCAAGATAAGATCTAGCATTTGCTTCTCCTTAATCTATGTACTAAGAGGCGACTACACCACCTCCTATACCAATATACCACCATCCTCAGAATCCAAGAGACAAACTCCCAGGTTAGCTAAATGGTGAATATCCTTTACCAATTCCCACTTTTCCTTATCCATAAGAGCTAGACTCTACATGGACAACCTGCTAAGGACATCAACAACTATGTTATCTTTACCTGGGGTAGTGAAGACTCATATCATAGTCCTTGAGAAGCTCAAGCCATCTTCTTTGCCCGAGGTTAAGCTCTTTCTGAGTGAACACATATTGTAGACTCTTATGATCAGAGAATATGTCCACGTGCAATCCATACAAATAGTATTGCCAAATTTTTAAAAAAGACACCACTGCTTACAACTCCAAATCATGAGTAGGATAATTACTTTCATGTACCTTCAACCACATAGAAGCATAGGCTATCACCTTACCATTATGCATTAGAACACAACCAAGTCCCATAGTGGATGCATCACAGTAAACTACAATCCCATTAGTGCCTTTAGGAAAGGTCAAAACTGGAGCCGAAGTTAGCTTATCCTTCAGCTCATCAGAACTACCGTAACAAGCACCGAACCAAGAGAACTAGTCAATGGGGCAGCTATCATCTAGAAATTCTCCACAAACCTTCTATAGTAGGTAGCTAAACCCAAGAAGCTCCAAATATTGATTGGAGTCATGGGTATAGGCTACTTCTTAACCACTACAACCTTTTATGGATCCACTATGATCCCCTCACTAGAAAATATGGCCTAAAAAGTTACAATGTTCAACCAGAACTCACATTTAGAGAATTTAGCATACAACTGCTATTTTTTTAAAGTTTGCAATATAACACAAAGGTGATTGGCAGATCCACCTCACTCTTAGAGTACACCAAAATGACATCAATGAACACAATGACAAACAAATCTAAAAATTAATGAAAGACCCTATTCATCAAATCCATGAATGCCGCTGGGCATTGGTAAAACCAAACGACATCACCAAGAATTGAAGTGCCCATACCGGGTATGGAAAGCTGTCTTAGGGATATCCACCTCCCTAATCTTAAGCTGATAATACCCAGATCGAAGAATAGTTTTAGAAAAGCATTTGGCACCCTACAACTTATCAAACAAGTCATCTATCTGTGGGAGGAAACTTGTTCTTAACCATTACCTTATTCAACTTATGGCCATCAATACACATCCGGAGGGAACAATCCTTCTTATACATGATTAACATCGATGTGCCCTATAGGGACACACTAAGACGGATGAAACCCTTATACAACAGATCCTTAAGATACTTCTTTAGTTCTTTCAACTTAGCTGGGCCCATTCTATAAGAGGGAATAGAAATTGGATGAGTGTCCCGAACAAGATCAATCTAGAGGAACACCAAGAAAGTCATCAGGAAACTTATTCACTACCAAACCCAAATACGAAGAAGGACCCTCCGAGTTAGAATCTTTAACCCAGACTAGATGATAGAGACACCACTTAGAGATAAATATCCGAGCTCTAAGATATGATATAAACGTCCCCTAAGGAGCTACAAAACCACCCTCCCACTCAATAATAGGCTCATTAGGAAATATAAAGACAACCTTATGGGTCCAATGATCTAGGCACACATAGCACAAGTGCAATCGATCCATCCCTAAAATAACATCAAAATCAATCATATCTAATTCATAAATCCACCAAAGTCTCTTTCCTACCAACAAATACCATATACCCCTTAGAAATTCTTTTAGCAATAACAAAGTCACCTATTAGGGTAGAAATAGAAAAAGAACCCAGAACACACTCTAGACCAAAACCAAAATATAAAGCCGCAAAGAGGTCACATAAGAGAGAGTAGACCTTGGATTAAGTAAATAATATACATCATGAGAAAAGAGTTGCAACATACCAATCACGACCTCAGGCGATGTCTCGAACTATCGTTGGGTAGTGAAAGCATAAAGACGGTTCTAACCAGTACCAAAAAAATATGGTGCACCTTTTGGTGCTAGAGCCAAACACAAAGCAACCAGAACCTTATTCTCTCTTGAAGAGACCTTACCAACTGAACAATTTCTATGTATATGGCCTAGATGACAATATTTGAAGCACCTGTCTCTCCCCTCATCACAAAAAACCCAATGCAATCGACCACTGAACCTATAAGGAGGACATGATAAAGCTAACTGAGCCCTACTAGCCTGAGATTAGGCACTCTATGCCCAAAAATTATCACCCCCTTACTGATGTTTGTCTCATAACAGCTTTGAGTAGGGAGCACTAGCTGTGGAGAAAGAATCAGAACTTCTTTAATTCTTCTTTAGCCACTTACTACCATCTCTACCACTTTTCTATTGCCTACCACTTTGCTCAAAAAACCTAAAATTCATTCCCTGCCTTTACTCTATCTCTACTTACTTTTTGTTTTTCTCCTCCACCTATTTCATATGAACAACCAACCTAGAGATATCCATGTCCTTGATCAGTAATGTAGTCTTGATTTTAAGGATCAACTCACGAGACAGTCTCAAAGCAAGCTTTCTTATTTGGGTCCTTATATCAGACACTATCTCCAGAGAATATCGAGACAACTAGTGAAACTTCAAGGCATACTCCTTGACCAACATCTTTCCTTATTTCAGATTAGCAAATTTCTTTGTGTTTGCTTCCCTCAACTCCTGAGGAAAGAAGTAATCCAGAAATGCATTAGAGAAAGTCTCCCATATAGATGACTTATCAACTTTACTCCTTGCCCTATCCCATTCCTCGTACCATTGGTATGCCACATCCTTCAGTTAGTAGGCAGCAAACTCTACCCTTTCCATATTCGTGGCATGTATAACCCTAAATATATTTCCTATCTCGTCTAAAAAACCCTAAGGATTCTTATTTACCTGAACACCAATTAAATTTGAAAGGCTAATCTTCATGAACTAGCCAACCCTTGTAGCCTCAAAAAATGGAATAGCAGATGCACCATGCTTTACCTGAGAAGCTACCATCTAATAAATAATATGAATCAACTGAGGAAACTCCACATTCATCACATTGGCTTAAGAAAGACTAGAGGGAACTGGTAGAACTCCAAGATAATCAGGGACTAGACCTTTAAACCAAATATAGATCTCATAGGTAGAGCGTGTCCCATCAACATCGTCCCCAGTTGGGACAGAGGAATTTTTATGCATATTAAATCACCGAGGCATGATCTAAAAACCAAACAAATAGGGACTAACGAATATTCTAGGACTTAGACTCCGAGCATCAAAATAGAATATAAGAAAGAGAAATATTCCTAAATTCCTTATAGCCTCTTTCTTATGAGTGTGGCGCGTTACACACCATTAAAAGAGACTCTACTCGGTATTTCTTTGTGGACTCCAAATTAACCATGAACCTAAAACTCTGATAGCAACTTGATATGACCTGAACTGGGACCTTTCGTGATAGGCATCCCAAGTCCAACTAGGATCGGGGACAACCCTTGATAGCCAACCCAACCTCTAAATATATACCATGAGTCAGATGTATTCTGAATATATAACAAGATAGGGTATTTATAGATATACTGACTTTGGGATAAGTTTACTTCCTAAACCAACCCAACTAAGTCAATCCATCCAATAACTAACCAAACCAAGAGAATAACCCAATGTATTTATATATATAATCCAAAACAAAATTGAACAATGATAAATCAAATATATTCCACTGATGTTAGCCTAATACCAATGCCAATGCCAAGGCTGACATCATTACCGATACTGCCCATATCAACCCATAGTAGTACCACAAAGTCTCTAACCAAAAGTAAAACAATATTCGATTGGGCCATAGTCTATAAAATGATCAAAGTATGTAAGGACATCCATGATATGAAATGGAGGCTTCCAAAATATGGACTTTTACCACTTTAATTCAATACAAGCTGATCCCAAATTCGATCAGTGAGCAGGAGGAGTAGAATAGCTTGATCCTACATTGCGTGGGTATACAGTACCCGATGATGAGTTAGCAAGTGAATGCTACTATGAACTCTAGAAAAAGATAAAAATAATACAAACCTTTAAAACCAATTAAACGACCATATGTATACAAAACCATATATATATATATATATAAATATATTTATCCATGTTGGGAGAGGGAACTAGGTTTAGCATGCCTTAAAACTATTAACCTGGGTATGTGTTGTTTAACTGTCCTAGAACCACCCATGGGCTATATGGGTCAGGTTTTACCCCCTGAATAGCCCCCGATGTGTGTAGCCGCACAAACCAAAGATAACGTAGGAGTAGGGGATTCTTGTGTATCCTTTGATCTCTATGATACATATATACAAGTGTAACTTAGGGGATTCCCGTGTACCCCATAAGTTTAATATATATGGTCACCATGACCAATCCTTTTATCAGCAAACATAAATTTCCAGTATTCGTCAATTGGACTCACACCTTCATGGTTAGCTATCACACCCCACCATTAATGACCAATTAAAACCTTTTGCATACAACCAAACTACCAATTCCATTTATTATTAACCAAGGCTATAAGTAGAGGTATCGTTATATCGACTATATTTTGCAAGCAATGTCCTTTACTATCCTTTTTAAAGAAGGGATTCCCATATACCCATAGATTACGTTATTAAATCACTTAGGGGATTCCTATGTACCTCACAAGATGATTATTATTAAGTTTTCTTAGGGGATTCCTATGTACCCCACAAGTATATTCAATTAATCCATAACCATGGCCACCAAGACCTTACCATTTAACCATTAAAGACTATCCAAACCTATTAGGGTTCCATTACTACTTTATATCATGCAAAGTTTTCAATGAAACTTCAACAATATTATAAAAATATTCTCATAGGCATTTTATTAAATATGTTGAGGGTATATAGCTTTCAAAACCAAAATCAAGTACCAATTGACTATTCCCATGCAACCACATATTCAAACCACCATTAAAACATGAAAACCTTAATTAAAACATGGGAAAAACATAACCAAACCCCCCAACAGATATTCAAAACCCAAAACCATACCACAATTATAAACTATACATAAAATATGCCTTTAGTTATAGCTAACAATGAGGTAGGAGTATCATGCCTTAGGAGGGAAACCATCCTTTTAAGTCCTAAATTAACCTTATTGAAGAAACCCTAGCCTTCCTTGACCGAAGAGCCTTGAGAGAATTTGAAAGAGTTTCTAAGTGTTTAAGATTAGAATAATAGGGTAAATGATATCCCAAGAGTCTTATAAGTCGTGGAGCCTTAAGAGGTTAAGAGGGAAAATGTCTAGATCACCCCCAACTTAAACTGTTTAAAACTTAAGTAAGAGGGTAGGAATACCCCCAAATCATACCCTAGGATTCGAGTAGTACATTTATCTCATAACCTAGACCTCTTCTTGGACCCCAACAATGTCCAACATATGACCACCAAGGCAAATTCATACCCAACCATATGACTAGTACCCTAAATTTGTACTTTTGGAAGAATAGGCCCCTCTAGGTTATACATAGGGCACCATACAAATGGCATCATGCTACTAGTACCCTAACATACGACTAGTATGATCCATTCATACCTTGGATAGAAACCATCCAACCTACACTAGTTAACATACGACTAAGACCTAATAAATTATATCCTATCATATGACTAGTACCCCCTAGTCGTACGATGTCCATAAGCCAAGACTAAGGAAATTTTTAATTATCAAAACCCAGGGTGTTTCAATTCTAGGAGAATGGTAGGGGGAGCTAGTTATTCATGAATTTTTGAACCTTGCATAATTGCATTAATTACCCTCAGTGATTCTCAATAATTAAGAAAATAGAGATGGCTATAAATCTTGAAAAGAAAAAAATAAATAAAGAAAAAGAACAATATAGTGCTAGACTAAACAGATTATTTCAGACATGTTTCTTAATAGCACTAATATAGTGTTGACCATTTTTTCTTTATGAAGAAAATGGTGCTGAGTTATCTATTTAGATAATACAAGATTTTTAATAAAAATAGTTTTATATTTGGGCAAAGGATTTAAGGATTTGGTCTCTACCATATAGATAATGCAATTAAATAGATAAACCAGATATCCAAATATTCTATCTCTCTAAATAAGATAAACAAACAAGAGTTACTTTGATTATAAAAATGTTCATACATAATGACATTTGCAAAAAATTAAGCTTTGTATTGGGCATAAATTTAACTTACAAATACATTATTCCTGTAATTAAGGAACAAAAGAAAAATAGTAAAGGGAGACTCCAAACTGCTATTATAAAATAGCTAATGAAAAGAAAATAATATAACTCTTAGCAAAATCCCTAATGGATAATTTTCCTCTTTTATATATAGACATCTTTTCAAGGTCCCAAATGTAATTTGACAATTCCCAATCATACTAACATTAATCACCTTAGTTCATTGATCACTAAAATAGATCACAGTATTTTTATGCTTTTTTGGTGTTTAGAGATTTTTCATAGATTTTTCAAGTCATTTATGACTTGCTAGGACAAATAATTTGTTTGGTTTTAGAAGTAATTCCCTATTTTGGAGCTTTCACTATTAAGAATTGGGTATCAAACCTAAACTTTAGTAAATTAGCCATCGATGCTAATTTTGACACTTTTGTTAGCTCCAAAAATATCAATTTCAAGCAAGGAGGACCCTTGGTTTGGGTAACAAGACTTCCTTACTCTTTTTGGGATTTTGGATGGAATTTGGTTAAAATAATCTTTGGGTATGGAACCCATGTTCAATCGAAATGCCCTCGAATGATAATTTTGATAGTGCGTTGAGTTTAAAATGTCAAATTTTGTGGGGTAGAATAGTTATTATTATGAGGGTCCAATCAAAAACTTGGCAAATTGCCTAGTTTTTGGTGCAACTTCAGCTAGTGTAGGATAAAAATGGCATTTGTATTTGCAAGGCTTCAGCTGCATTCACGAAGGCCAAGGTTATTGGTCATCATATTTATCAAGCCTTAGGATGCAATTACGAAGACCAAAGTGATTGGTCATTGCATATGAGAGACGACCTCTATGTTCATGATGAGTAAATCAAAGTCAAGCTCGCATTTGCGACGGTCCCCCCACAATCACGATGAAGGGCCCCTAACAATATTAAATTTCATAGAACCAGGTTTTCTCTCATTTATTTCAAATACCATATTAATAAAAACCCTATAAATATTAGAGAGAGTAGAGGTCTATCAATGTCTGTCGGCAGTGAGTTGGAGACACTATCTTGTTCATTTTCTCACCATTATTTTTGTAAGTTTCCTTTTAATTTCTTGATTAATTCACCAATTAGTTTTAAAGCCCCAATTTAAGTTGGGGATGATTTATGGGTTCATTGATGCTCAAATTTTACCCATTTTAAGGTTAAATGATCCTTGAGATTAGAGGGACTCATTGATGGTTTCAAATATGTGATTCGTAAGCTAGCTGCACATGAAACTTTTAGCTCGACTTTTGACCCATAGAATTTATACGCAATATGAGTATCATTATTATCATATCAATGTGTATATTATTATTTTTTATAGAGTGGCAACATTTGGAGGATTCTAAAAAGAAAAAAGTCTCGGTATAGAATTTCACGAGCTTACGTTGGCATTCAAGTAGGATAGGATTACTTTCCTCTGAGATTAAGCTTAATTATGATATTAATATGATATTATTCTAGATTTGGGTGGGTATTTACATCTTGGTTAATGATTTGGCAAATTATGGGATTAATTAGCCGATTTGACAGCATTTTAGGCAAAATTTGGCTCGTCCTTCCCCATATTGAATTAAATTGATATACTATGGATAGTTTAGGATTTTTTAGAACCGTGGGATGTAACTATAATGCCTTATTATTGGTTTGGGTAGGTGTTTCCCTTAGCATGGGTTTTAGGAATAGTAGTGGGCCCCACTAATCTTTCTCGAGGTAGTATGCTTAGCTTAGCTCCTTGTAGAATTAAAAAGAATTTTAGTCATAAACTTATAATAAATATAGGACCTAGAGATGACTCAACCAATTTAATGGATTCCAGTTAGTTTTCTTAACCTAGATAAAATTTTTAATCTTTGGACCATGCACCTAGACTTGTTTGTTACTATTACACCTCTTGTTGATTAGAATATATTACCTATTATTTATATTAAATAGCGTAGAAAGAAAGTCATGATTTTGGAACGTTATGACACGTCCTAATTATTGGTTCTAATTCGAGTCCGGTGATTGTAGCTCCCTTGATATTCATTATATTGGGCTCATTTATGGTATATTTTCTTTATGACACTTGTTTACTAGTTTTGGTTCAAGTCCGACAATCATGATCTGTATGTGGTACTTTATTATGATAATCCTATTCTTATCTTTGATTTAATTTCATCTTTCATGGTTTAAGGAAAGTGTCAGGTGTACTGTCACATTGAGAATACTTTAAGATTCTTACGATATACATTTCCTCCTTGTTTTCATCTTCCATGCTTATGGAGGCTCGGTTGGGTTATTTCTCTCTTGTCTATGCCTTCTAGGCTTATGGGGGCCTAGTTAGATTATAGTTCGATAGTATTTACTTTAAATTAATTATTCTATCTATTTACTACTTTATGCTGATTTAGAGTATTATTTTGGATTTAACCTTATCCTTGACTTGAGTTTATATTTTCACATTTTATTATACTTTTATTGTGATTTAGCATCCCAAGTTCACCGAGGACCGAGGACCTCTCCTTTTGTCTGACCGTACTGATCATACATAAATGCATGACATCAAATGAGTTAAAAACATATAACAAGATAGAGAAAATAGTGACTCAAAAGTCTATGAATGTCAACAACAAAAACCCGTCCACCATAATCCACAAAGCCTCTATACCATAAAAGTAACTTATGTCGGGACATGCCCTCGACTCTAACAATGACAATGACAATTATAATGTTAATATGATGTCTTTAATTCTAAATCAATGAATGAAACCAATGGAATGATAAGGTATTCCGGAGAATAGAATCTCACCACTTCATCGCAAAAGACCGACGAACTGAGCCGATCCACTTAACATTGCACATAAAAAGTAGGATTGCCTTCGGACTCTGTATCGCGTGGGGATAAAACGATAGGAGATGGTTAGAGGGTTAAGCACTAGCATGTAACTCAAGGGTACAGGGTAAAATAATGCCATGATAAATAGTTCAAAATCAATTAAATTTAATGCACATGATCACATTTCATATATATATATGTGTATCAAATGCTGGAATATGGTACAAACCTAGACTATGTAGCATAACCATCATAATAAGGCACCCACGGGCTATATGGGTCAAACTCTTCCCTAGATGAAAGGGCCCCAGTACATGTGGCCTCACAAACACGATAATAATAACATATACATATTCACTATGGGGTACTCGAACCTCCCGACATTTGTCAAAAGTGACTTAATTACTTAGTCATATAACATGGGTGACTCAAACCACTCAGTTATTTCTGCCCCCATGTAAGCAACCATAATTTCCTGTATTGGCTCCTCGGGACCTCCACTTTCACGACATAGATTCACAACCCTCATTATAGACCAATTAAAACACTTTTCACACATTCCCGATCATCAAACAAGGAGTCATTCGCTATGGCATTATCAGGTGTTATTGTCATACTGGCTGTAGCTTGGAAGCATATGTCACTTTGCATAATTAATTAATTTGCCTATGGGACTCTAACCCAATTAGCCAATGAGAATCGAAAGTTCCACGTATGAACCAAACTATCTAGCCAAAAGGGACTCTAACCCAACTAGCAAATGGGAATCCAAAGTCCCAAGTAGGAACTAAATCATCTAGCCAAGTGGGATTCTAACCCCTTTGTCAATAGGACTCCAAAGTTTTCAATTCAAATTTAATATATGGCCATCAAACCCTTTTTAAAGTCAATTTCAAAATACTTTTCAATAAGCATATTCTCATGTTCAAAGCCAATTTTACAAGATTGGGTTGAGGTTATTATAAGTTTCATCTCATTAGCTCATCAACCTTAGGGAAGACCACATTCCCCATTCAATTCTTACACCTATGCATAAAATTGGTTTCAAAACCACCATTTAAAAATAAACAATGCATATATAAACATGAAACATCATATAAACAATAATCATTCAAAACTCTGAACCCATATCCAAACACCAACAATTAAACCACATGAGTAACCACTTAAACACAAACTTTTAACTAAATAAGTTTTGGGGAAAATGGTATATGCCTGAAAGGATCAAAATTTTTGAGGTAATTTTTCCTTGGATGCCCTAGACAATCAACCTTGAGAAAACCCCAACGCTCTTGCTTAAGAGAATTTATGGTAAAAGAGAAGTTATTTTGGTGTGTTATGGATGGGAATAGGATCCCAATAAAGTTTATAAGTCATGGATTATGTTTAGGGTAAAAATGAAATGTCCAAAATACCCTTAATTTAAAAGTAAAAATATTATTGTTAGTGACTACGGATCATTATACGACTTGTAAGGACTCACTACGACTCGTAAGATTTGAGTTGTAATCAAGATAGAAAATTTTAGGTATACACTGGTGACCCTACGATTCATATCTAACAACTCGTATTGAGTCATTACAACTTTTTGAGTCTAGTCATACTAGAGGCAGAACACTTTGGGTATCATACTAGTTTGGCTACAGAAGGGGGCTATACGACACGTAATGAGTCATTATGACTCATTAACTTAAGTCATCACCAAGGCAGTAACTCAGGGAAAAATCACTGGACACCCTTTGATTTGGGTCCTACGACCCTTCAAGACACATTATGACTCATACGAATAGCCGTAGTCAGGGCAGTGAGTTTTAAAACTCCAAATTTTTGAGGGCCAAAAATTTAGGGTGTTACCTTCTGCTCTCTTAGGATCATTCATCTTCGAGTGATGTGTCAAGGTGTCCTTTCACACAATTTAACATAGAAACACACCCACACTTACCTTTAACAAAGACAAAAAACAAAGATATCAAATATCACAATTTTCTTTAACAAAGTCTGAAAACAAGAATGTTAAGATTAACACATACCTTAAGCACGATTACTAGAATAAGGAACAAGAAAGGGTATTTTGACTTCAAGTCCTCGTCGGATTCCCAAGTAGCTTCATCAACCTTATGATTCCTCTATAGAACCTTTACAGAAGCCACATCCTTAGTCCTTAAATGATAGACTTGCCTATCCATAATCTTAACCAGGACTTCCTCATAAGAAAAAGAATCTGAAACACCAACACTCTCTAAAGGAACTACCAATAAAGGATCACCCACATATTTCTTTAACATTAAAACTTGAAAGACCAGATGAATAGAACCCAAGATCACTGGAAAATCCAACTCATAAGATACATTGCCTACTCACCTCAAAATATGATATAAACCAATATAACAGGGAATAAGCTTTCCTTTCCTTCTGAACCGCATCACTCCCTTCATGGAAGAAACCTTCAAGAACTCCAAATCATCCCCATCAAACTCCAAATCCCTTCTTCTTATATTTGCATAGGACTTTTGGAAACTTTGGGCAGTCTTATGCCTATACCATATCACTTTCACCCTTCCCATGGCTTGGTGAACCAAGTCGGGACCATAATACTTATTCTTGCTAACCTTAAATCACCAAATAAGAGACCTACACATTCTACAATTAAAAGCCTCGAAAGGGGCCATCCCAATACTTGCGTGATAGCTATTATATGCAAAATCTATGAGTGTAAAGTGATCAACCCAACTACCACGAAAGTCAAGCACATAAGAACTTAGTATATCCTCCAAAGTTTGAATGGTCTTCTTGTCTTATCCATCCATCTAAGGGTGGAAACTGGTGCTAAGGTATACCTTAGTTCCCAAAACTCTCCATAAATAATGCCAAAAGTATGATGAGAACTGAGTACCCCTATTAAATATGATGGAAATTAGAGCACCATGCAACTTCACTACCTCCTGAATGAAATATTTGGCATAATCCTCTATTGAATAGTTAGTTTTCACTGGTAGAAAATGAGCGGACTTGGTTATCCTATCCACAATGACCTAAATCAGATAAAACTGATGGCAAGACTATTGAATATCCATAAATAAATCCATATTAATCACTTCCTATTTCCACACGGGTAACTCAATCTCTTGAGGCAAACCACTAGGCCTCAAGTGCTCTAGAATCACTTATTGACAAACCATACACTTGGCCAAAAAATTTACCATATCCCACTTCATGTTATTCCCCTAATAGAACTTTTTAAAATAATGGTACATCATCATTGAACTAGGATGAACAACGTATCTCGACTTTTGAGCCTCAGACAAGATCCTCTTCCACAGTCTATCAATATTGGGAACACTCAACCTACCTAGGTATATTAAGATACCATCACCACCAATCACAAAAACCATCACTTTCTACTGGACCACATCATCCTTAATCCACATCAAGATTGGATCCAAAACTTGCTTCTCCTTTACCTTAGCACCAAGAGATGACTTCACCACTTCTTGTACCATTATACCTTTATCCTCAGAGTCCAAGAGATGAACCCCAAGATTATCCAAATGGTGAATATCCTTCACCAACTCTTGCTTCTTCTCATCGACATGAGATATGCTTCCTATAGATAACCTACTAAGAGCATCAACAACTATATTTGCTTTAACTGGATGATAATAGCGACTTATGTCATAGTCTTTGAGCAACTCAAGCCACCTCCTTTGAGTGAGATTAAACTTCTTCTAGGTAAGTACATATGTAAAATTTATAATCTAATTTGATGTCAATATGAACCCTATACAAATAATGGCACCAAATCTTTAAATAAAAGACCACAACCAATAATTCTAAGTCGTGCATTGGGCAATTCTACTTATGAACTTCTAACTCTCTAGAAGCATATGCCATAACCTTACCATGCTGCATCAACACACAACCCAATCCCACATGGGAGACATCACAATAAATAACAAAACTCTCGGTACCCTAAGGTTGACTCAAAACTAGGGTTGAAGTCAACTTATCCTTTAACTTCTCAAAACTACCCTCACAAACATTCAACCATAAGAACTTTGCCTTTTGCTGAGTCTACTTAGTCAACAGATCAGCAATCAAAGAGAAACTCTCCACGAACCTCCTATAATATCTGGCCTAGCCCAAAAAGCATATAATATTAGTTGGAGTCATGGGTGTAAAACACGTCTTAACCACCTAAAAGTTTTGTTGATCCACCATGATTCCCTCACTAGACACAACATAACCCAGATTGGCCATAACATTTGACCAAAACTCATGCTTGGAGAATTTAGCATACAATCATTGATCTTTAAGGGTCGTAACACTACTCGAAGATGATTGACATGATCTTTCTTACTCTTAGAATACTCCAAGATATCATCAACATACATATTGACAAATAACTCTAGAAACTGACAGAAGACTCAATTTATAAGATCCATAAATGCTGTCGAGGCATTAGTCAAACCAAAAGACATGACCAAGAACTCATAATGGGCATATCGAGTATGAAAAGAAGTCTAATGGATATCCTTCTCCCTAATCTTCAGCTGATGATAATCTAATCAAAGATCAATCTTAGAGAAATACTTAGCACCCTAAAGCTGGTCAAATAAGTTGTCAATCCTAGAAAGAGGATATTTATTCTTCACATCACCTTATTCAACAGGTGGTAGTCTATACACATGCAAAGAGACCCATTCTTCTTACTCATAAAAAACATAGGAGCACCCCACGAGGAAACACTAGGAAAAATAAAACCCTTATCAAAGAGATCTTTCAACTGCTTCTTAAGTTTTTTCAATTTAGTTGAGGCCATTCTATAGAGAGGGATAGAGATAGGATGAGTGTTTGGAAGAAGATCAATCCCAAAATTAATTTTCCAATCGAGAGAAACACTAGGAAGATCATTAGGGAATACTTCGGGAAACTTACAAAACATAGGGATAGATTTCAATGAAGGACTCTCAAAACTAAAATCTTTAACATGCACTAAATGGTATAGACACCTCTTGGGGATAAACCCCAGTCTCTAAGATACAAAATAAACCTTTCCTAAGGCACTAGGGAACTACCTTCCCACTTAATCACTGACTCATTTAAGAATTAGAAACTGACCCTTTGGGTCCAACAATCTAGAGAGGCATAACATGAATGGAGCTAATCCATCCTAAGGATAACGCCAAAATTGAACATATCCAATTATATCAAGTCTACCAAGGTTTTCATACCACAAATATATATCACAAAACTCCTATAAACTCTTCTTGCAACCACAAAATCACCTACCAGGCTGGACATAGAAAAGGGGTTTGAAATACTCTTATGAATAAAGCCAAAATAAATAGCCATATATGGGGTCACATAAGAGCTACAACATCACGATAATTCCTAGTGATGCCTCGAGAAACATATGGAGATGCCTTAAATTCTTGGGGATTGGCAAGAGCATAAAGGCAGTTTTGACCAGTGCCAAATCCAAAAGTAGCACCCTTTGGTACAGGAGCTGAAGACGTAGAAATCAAAACCTTATTAGCCCTAGTAGCAACCCTGACTGAGATAGAATCCCATTGTATATGGCCTAATTGGACACAGTATTTATTTCTCCCATCCTCACAAAATCCATTATGTACCTACCTATAAAAATAGTAAGAGAAATAAGATGGGGATGACCGAGCTCCACTAGCTTGAGACTAGGCACACT
Source organism: Capsicum annuum (assembly GCF_002878395.1). Lineage (NCBI taxonomy): Eukaryota > Viridiplantae > Streptophyta > Magnoliopsida > Solanales > Solanaceae > Capsicum > Capsicum annuum. Next base: position 152,249,884 of record NC_061121.1, on the reverse strand, counting down.
ATGCCCTAGGACCATTACTATTCATAAAACAACAATCATTGAATGGAATAGGATATAGAGAACTTGCCGTAGAATAAGAAAAAAAAATTTCCCCAGATCTTCTTCTTAGACCACTGCCTGCTATCATGTGAATCACCTCAGATTTTTGGCTCTTGAAAATTCCTTGAGCTTTAAGCTCACTGCCCTGGTTATGACTTGACCTCACGAGTCGTAGGGTGTCCTATTGGATCAGGTGACCCTAATCATAAGGTGACCCATGAGGGGTGTTGAAATTTCTATTTTTGGTACTACTTTAACGAATAAGTTGTAAAGACGGGGGATGAGTTATTAGGAGGAGTCGTAACGAAATCATGTAAGTTTGTGACATTATTCAACTCTGAGTATGAGTGGCTCACTATGAGTCACAAGGACTTGTTACAAGTCATGGGATAAAATCGTAGGATGTCCAGTGTTTAACCCATTTGGGTTTTATGTTGACTATGACTTGACCCTATAAGTTGTAGGGTCTTATTACGAATGATTTGGTCGAGTTGTAAGGTTGATTGTGTATGCGGGTCCTAGTTATTCTCTTGGTTATAAATTGTGGTGATGAGTCATAAAGTGTGGTTACGAGTTGATGGTTGACTCATAAATAACGGCGACCCTTTTCCAGTTTTTACCTGAAGGGCATTCTGGACATTTTCTTTTTTCCCAAGTTGAAAATTATGTCTGATAACTATAACCCGTTTAGGGATATTAGACCTCAGAAATAAATCAAATAACTTCTCAAAACACTTTAGAATCCTCAAGGTCAAGAACACTTAAGGATTTCAAGAGGTTAAGCTATTAGGTCTTTCGAGAGTGATTTCTATCCGTACATCTTGTGATGGGGTGATGGGACAAACCCCCCAACTAACTACAACTGACTGAACATAAAGAAATACTGAAATAACTAAAATAACATATTACATACTTGATGGATGAGGACTCACCACTACTATTGTGGGGAGCTACTGAGCTGTCTAGGTATGGTTGGGAAATTATGCATCCGAACATATGTTATAAGACAACATAGGGCAAGAGAAAAGTATGTGATCAGTACTTTGAATATACTGGTACATGAGGTAAGGACTAACTAGAATACATATGATAATACAACATAGAAGCATGGACATACAATACTGAGAATGCTAGACCTAGTAAAGCATGAACTGAATTTAATCTATAAGACTGACTGACTGAATAACTGAGCATCTTACTACATGGTCAAGCAAACCTGAACTGATATAGTCTGAGTATTGACTGAAATTGTGGGAACTATCATGTAACCGACATGCCCCAATCTAAGCTAATCGGGGTCCAACCTGTGACCCCAGTTAGAAGGGTGTCAGTACCTCACCCTCTACTGGCAAGTGCCCCTAAGAGAATGTCAACCCTCAATTGGCAGGAAGACCTCTAGATACCTGCGTTGGCAATGTAGTTTTGGAACTCAGGGATTTCTACTAATATCATACCCTCTACTGGCAGGTAAACCTCCATTCATGAGTTTGCTCGGTGATAAATCCTACTCCCAACTAAACTAATAATAGTATTGACTTAAGTTAAACTGAACATCATAACTGGTAGTGCTTAACATGATCATAGTGACTGAGTATAATGATGAGAATCATGGTCTGACTAACTTATTACTTGAAAATCTAGAACATGAGTAAGCATATAGGTATCAAGTGTTCATAACCCGCCAGCACTGAAAGATACTTTAAATGTGATAACATCATCTAACATACTGGTAGGAATTCATAATTTAGGGGACCCAAAACATACAATATTTATATAACTGATAATTTTGTGAATTACAATATGCGGATAAGTTAAACCTGGGGGGATATCATGTTTACATGATTTAATACATGAGTTTGACAACTTGACATGATATTGTCCAAATATGACATGGAATTTTGGAATTAAATTCATATAGAATCATAATTCACATGTAAAATCTAATAGCATGACTTGAATGTAAAAATTCATAAGGAAACATGGATAAATTTCATAATTTCACTAGGTTAAATCATAATAGAGAGTAAATTTCATACTAAAAAAAAAGAGGATTTTCAAGACTCAATGGGTGGAAGGAACCCATTGATGAATACCCCACATACCTAGAATTGCTTGACTTGTCAAGGGAGCTTTTTTTCAGACTTGAAAGATAACTTGGTAAGGGAAACCCTAATCTGGGTGATCTTGAAGATGGGAGAAGGTAAGTGTTGTTAATCAATTAGAAAGAGAAGGAAAATAATGCCTCTTTAAGGGTTATAGGCCATTGGTGGAAGTTATTAGAGAGGAAAAGACCAAAAAGCCCTTAGCTGAATTTTACAAAAATTGATCGTTAGTCTTTACGAGTCAACCATACGAATTATATGGAAGGGTACGACTAGTCTTCATGACTCATAAATTTGGCAGCATCTAAGAGGGTACCTACTAGTCAATATATGAGTTCTACCTATGACTAGTATTATCTTAATACGACTCTTAGCCCTCACTCGTATCTTGGACAAAATCTCAAGAAGTCTACTCTGATGAACTTATGACATCTCTATACAGCTCACACCTTGATGACTTCTAGGGGTCAAGTCGTACCTACAACAAAATATCCATATGCCACACTATCTTGGATACAATTTAAACATACCACTCATTTGTTTTTTGTACGACTCAAGGGCATTTTTCATATGTAGTGTAGTGGCATTTAGGCATGGGGTATTATAATATCTCCCCCTTGGATACATTCATCCTCAAATGTGACTGGTTAGGATAAAAGTTCTAAGGAAACTAAGATCGTGTACTGAATTCTTATTAACTAAAATATGAATAAATGACTGAATCTGAGTCATGATACATGGACTAAATCGAATTCATGAATGCATGCTATGACATGAGGATGTCTATATTACTAATATAGAAAATAAGAGAGTCAAATTATGAGTAATCATTACCTCTAATTGGATTTGAGTTTGTGAAGAATGGATGAGGATATTTGGTTCATATATCTGCTTCTGCTTCCCAAGTAGCTCCCTCAACGGAATGATTTCTCCATAGAGCTTTAACCAAGAGGACCTCTTTATTCCTCAACCTACGAACCTGCCAGTCAAGGCTCTTAACTAAAATTTCTTTGATGGAGAGACTATCCTTCACCCCCACACTCTCTAAGGGAACAACTAAAGCTAGATTGCCAATACCTTTCTTTAGAAAGGAGACACGAAACACCGGATACACTGGTGCCAAATCTGCAGGCAACTCTAATTCATAAGATACCTTTCAAAAACAACTCACAATTCTATATGGGCCAACATAACGAGGATCGAGTTTCCCCATATTGCCAAATTCTTCACTGCCTTCATAGGCAAAATTTTCAAATAAACCAAGTCACTAACATCAGACTTAAGAGCCTTTCTCCTTACATTTGCATAAGATTTCTGATTACTTTGGGCTGCCTTCACCTCTATTAAATTAACTGAACTTTGTTTGTCACCTTAAACACTGAATCTGGATCTATCAAAGAAGCCTCACCTACTTTACCAACCAATAGGAGATCTACATCTTCTTCTATAGAAAGCCTTAAATGGAGCTATCTAAATACTGGAGTGATATCTATTGTTGTAGAAAAAATCAATCAAAGGTAAGTGGTTGTCCCAACTACCCTTAAAATCAATAAAACAAGCCCTCAACATATCCTCTAAAGTTTGAGTTGTCTGCTCTACCTGACCATCTGCTTGAGGATGAAAGATGTACTGAAATATACCTGGGTACCAAGGTCCTTCTGAAAGCCTTCAAAAAGTGAGAGGTAAATTGAGTACCTCTATTTGAGGTAATACTCAACGGAACCCCATAAAACTTTCATAACTACCTGATATAGAGTCTAGCATAATGCTCAACTGAATATGAGGTATGAACTGGCAATAAATGAGTTGACTTGGTCATTCTATATACAATGACTCATATCAAATCATGCTGACGATGGATACGAGATAACCCTATCACAAAATCTATGTTCACCACTTCTCACTTCTAAGTAGGGATGCCAAACTCCTGAAGTACACTACTACACCTTTGGTTCTCAACCTTAACCTACTGATAGTTCAAACACTTGGCCATAAACTCTGTAATAACTTTTTTCATACCACTCTACCAATAGATATCCCACAAATCATGATACATCTTAGTGGCCCCTAGGTGAATAAAATATCGTGCACCATGGGCTTGAACTGGTACTTGCTATCTCAGATCATCAACATACGGAACACATAATATTTCTTGACAACAAAGCACACCATCTCCCTCTAGGAGAAAACCTCTTTTTTATCTGTGACTTCCTCCTTAATCTTGACTAAACTAGGATCCCTATCTTGTTTTCTATTTACCTCAGCAACCAATTAACATTTTGAACCATTCTGAACCCATATGCCACCTTTGAAAGAATTAACTAACCGAACTACTAATCTAGCAAGCCGGTGAACCTCATAAGCTAACTCTTTCTTTTCATCCTCAATAAGCACAAAACTACCCATATACAATCTACTAAGGGTATCCTCCACTGCATTGTCCTTTCCTGAATGGCACATATAATACCCCAAAGTTTCCTAACTAATTTTGTCTCAAGAATATCTAGTATTATCTTCTAAATTGAATGATATTTATTCCATGAGGAATTTTTAAGATTTTCACTTTTTTCATATGGGAAATTCAACAAACTTTTCATCGATAGAAGATTTGCCCGAATCCAATAACCGAATAAAAAGTTATGACTATTTCAAGTTCCTATCGTAAAATAGTGCCAAATTGGTCTGTGGCGCACCGCGCCACAAGATAAAATGGCAATTGTATTTTTTTCCAGAGTCTCAGCATGATTTCTCCGCATTGTGCCAAACTTCTAGGTCTCAAATGAAGTGGCAACACGATGGCTCCGCATCGCGCCATCCCTAAATTTCTTAGTTGTCAAATTCCAGTGACACGGCGCGATAGCGCTGCATCGCGCCAGGGGTCTAATTCAGGAAAATTTCACCAAAATTAAAAGATGCGTCTAGGGTTAAAAGGGTCAATTTTCCACCTCTATTTAAACCCAATAACACACGATTTAGCCATTCTTCACCTAAAATGTACTAGTTTCTCTCAATTTTCTCTCAAGAACAAGCTACGATTCAATTGGGGATTCAACTTCAAGAAAGTCTCTCCATCAATTTTTGCTAAACCAAGAACTAAGGTTTGAGTTGTGTTGATTTATGGATTCCTTTCATCCATATAGCTCAAAAACCTTATTTTAAATTATGAATCATGATTATTATGTTATGGGTTGCTCGAGTTATGTGATGGTTGTTGTTTGATTCCCATGTTGGGATCCTTATGTGAAATTATGAAAACTACATTAGCATATAAATTAGAATCCATGAATTTGGTGGTTTATGATTTGTGAAATTTAATTATTTCACATATGCCTTAAGTTGTGCATGTAAGGTTTTTTATAAAATACCTAAAGGGATAGAAATTATGAACTATAGCTAAATTGTGACCCAAATGACAATGTATGCTTTAACCTTATGTTGAAAATGACTTCCATGTTATTCTTATGTATTGAAATTGCTTGTGGGATTGATTATGAGTTATCCTTATGAAATTATTCAATGTATACATCCTATCTTATTCATGTACCAAGCTATGATAATCTTATGCCCATTTAATATCTCTAACTATTGTATTATAGATTGTTGATGTTGGTCATGTATTCAATAATGTCATACCTTGTCAGTTTCCTTCCATTGAGTCTTAGGGGCATGTGTACCCAAAAAATATAGCTGCATGCTTAGATTTAGTGTCATGTTTTCACGATATCCTCGGTCAAGCCATGGTCCATAGAACCCAGTCAGTCATGTGACTTAGGAAAGCTCAGTAATTCAGTAATCTCAATAGTATTCCATCAGCTAATGGAACTCTATTAATTCAGTCTAGTCCAGTTTAGTTAATCATGTTAAGTGTGTATTTAGATGGGGGTAGGAATTAGCACTGAATGAACTCAAGGATGGGAACTCACCAATTATATAAGGGTGTGATTCTTAGAAGCAATCCTTGCATTCCAAAACTATGTAGCCAATGTAGGGTGAGACATCATAGCCTGTTGTATTAGGGTAGATGAGGTGGCTTAACCTGTTATATGAGGGTTCCCACCATTCTTATTAGAGTTACCTATTATATGAGGGCTACTCATAGATTGTCCTTACCAGTGGCATGGTGTTGACTCTTTTCCAATTGGGGTTACAGATGGGACCCCAACTCAGCCATAATGGCATATTAGGGGCATGTCAGTTAGATAACTACTTTCCACAGTTTTAATTACAAAATTTAGGACTATCATATACAGTTAACTCAGAACAGTACGAAACTCAGCTAGTTCCATCAGATTCAAGACTGTCATACAGTCACTCATTTTATCAGTTATAACAGTCATCAGAACTCAGTTATTAGTCAAGTTAGTTATCAATAAATTCATATCATCACAATCTCAGACATAGTTATTACGTATTCATACATGTATTCTCATGTTCATATTAGTTAATTAGCTAATATTGTTCATGCATATGAACCCAATGAATTCAGCCTACCTCACTTGTATACCAGTATATTCAAAGTACTAACGCATTTTTGCTATAGTGTCTTATACCATAGGTTTAGATACACGAGCTCTAGAACATCAGTAGATTCCAGCTATCAGTAGTCAGTCAGCAGTGAGTCCTCATCCTTCGAGAATGATATGATTAGTTATTTGATTATTTCAGTACTTGGTTATTTCAGTATTCGGAGTTAGTTAGGGACATGTTCCATCTACTCCTTATTCAGACTGTCATGTTTTAAAGGCTTTTCTGACTACAACATGTTTAGATAGTTTTGTTTTTGGTATTTATACCCCATCTAAAATGTTATATTTTATCGGATATTATGTTATAGTTTGAACCTTATGGCCTTTCAGTTTATAATTCCAAATTATACAGTATATCATACAGTATATAGGCACAGATATTAGTCATGGGTTAGCTTATGGTCCTTCGGGGTCATGAGCACTGTGTAGCATTCTGTGTACCAGATTTAGGGTGTTACAAACTTGGTATCAGAGCCTAAGGTTCAATAGTGTCCTAGAAGTTTGAAAGCCGCATCTAGTAGAGTCTTGTGCATGGGTGTGTTGCACGCAACATTAATGTATAGGAGGCTATATGATGTTTTAGGAACAGTTTCCCATCTTTCAGTATTTATGTCGTGCCAGTGAGGATAATCTTAAGTCAATATCTTAGTCTAATCCATTTCTCCCTTTATTATACAGAACATACGTCCTAAAAGAAGAAATAAGAACCAGTCAGCCTCTCAACCCGAAGAACCTTTGGGCGAACATGTTTCTCATGCAGAGTTTAGAGCTATATTCACTACTCTTGCTCAGTTAGTTTCCGCTCAGAATGAATGACCAGCTGTCGTTCTATCCAACCCAATGACCAATTCAACTACAGCCAGGATTCAGGAATTCACCCGAATGAATCCTCCATCATTTCTTGGGTCCAAGTCAGATGAGAACCCTCAGGAATTCATTGATCAGGTTCAGAAGGTTACTGACATTATGGGGATGTCAACTGTTGATAGTGCTGAGCTAGTTGCATATCAGTTGTAGGATGTTGCTCACACGTGGTACAAGTAGTGGAAGTCAGAAAGGCCAGATGATGCAGGGCCTATTGAGTGGGAGGATCTTGTCACCCCATTTTTAAGAGGTTGTATCCCCTAGAGCTGAGAGAGGCTAAGGTGTTAGAATTCATCAACCTCAGGCAGGGCAACATGATGGTGAACGAGTATTCTCTTAAGTTTACTCAATTAGCTAGATGTACCCCACATGTAGTTACAGACAGCAAGGCCAAGATGAGTAAGTTTGTTTCTGGGGTGAATGATTGTATGGTCAACGAGTATAGGTATACAATGCTAAATAGTGACATGAGTTTAGCTAGGCTTATGACTCATGATCAGCAAATAGAGGAGCAAAATATTAAGATGAGGGAGAAGCAGAATAAGAGAGCAAGGATAGGTAGTTTCAACTTTGCTCATCCCAAATCAGAAGGAGGAAGTCATTCTCAGTTTCTTCCTAAGTCATCAGTTCTAGCTTCTTCTTTAGCTAGTGCTCCAGCTCCTAAGTTTAGGGATGGTAATAAAGATAGGGTGCCAGGCTCTAAGTCTCAGGGCAGTATTAGCAATGCCCGCACCTATCCTTTTTGCCATACTTATGGCAAGTACCATTAGGGTATTTGCAAAGCTGACAGTGGTATTTATTTTGGATGTGGAAAGCCAGGCCACAGAGTCAGAGACTGTCCTCAGCCAAGTCCTAAGGGTCAGCAGAACCATTTTTCAACTCAGTTTAGTCTCTCAAATTAGTAGGGTTCCATTTTAAGTGCTACTACTGGGCAGCGCCCAAATTGACATTATGCTCTCCAGTCCCAGAAAGATCAAGAAAATTCTCCTGATTTGGTTACTGGTACGTTACAGATCCTTCATGTGCATGTTTACGCTTTGCTAGATCCAAGAGTTTCTTTGTCTTTTGTTACTCCCTATATAGCAGTTGATTTTAGATTCAGTCCTAAAATTCTAGCAAAGCCCTTTTCAGTCTCTACCCTAGTGGATAAAAATATCATATCCCGGTGGGTATACAGGAACTGCCCGGTTATGATATTTCAGAAAGTCACTTCTGCAAACTTAGTTGAATTAGAGATGGCTGATTTTGATGTAATTCTTAGCATAGATTGTCTTCATTCCTGCTTTGCCACAGTTGACTGCAAACACAGAATAGTCCAATTCTAGTTTCCAAATAAACCCATCCTAGAGTGGAAGGGTAGTGTATTTGCTTTCAGAGGTCAGCTTATTTCCTACCTTCAGGCATGAAAAATGATATCTAAGATATGTGTATATAATCTTGTTCAAGTTAAGGACATTAGTTTTGAAACTCCCAGCCTTGATTCAGTCCCAGTCGTGAATGAATATTCAGATGTCTTTCCTGAAGATCTTCCAGGAATTTCTCCCTAAAGGGAAATAGACTTTGGCATCGATCTTCTTCTAGATACTCAACCTATATCTATTTCTCCATACAAAATAGTACCAGCTGAACTCAAAGAACTAAAAGAATATTTGAAGGATCTCTTAGATAAGGGATTAATCAGACCTAGTATGTCTCCGTGGGGTGCACCAGTCTTATTCGTACGAAAGAAAGACGGTTCTCTCAGAATGTGCATAGATTACCGTCAACTCAATAAAGTTACTTCAAGAATAAGTATCCACTTCCCAGAATCGATGACTTATTTAACTAACTTCAGGGTGCCAGTTATTTCTCTAAGGTAAACCTCAAATCAGGATACCATCAGCTTAGAGTCAGAGAATGTGACATTCTGAAGACAGCCTTTCGTACTCGGTATGGTCACTTTGAATTCCTAGTCATGTCCTTTGTTCTTACTAATTCCCCAGCAGCTTTCATGGACTTGATCAACCTGGTGTTCAAGTAGTACTTGGACATGTTCATTATAGTCTTTATAGATGATACTCTGGTCTGTTCTTACAGTGAGTGAGATCATACAGACCGTCTCAGAATTGTACTTCAGACTCTCAGAAATTATTAGCTGTTCTCTAAATTCAGTAAGTGCGAATTTTAGCTAAGGTTAATAGCATTCCTTGGCAATATCATTTCCAGTGATGGCATTAGAGTAGATCCTCAAAAGACCAAAGTAGTAAGAAACTGGCCTCGTTCTATATCTCCATCAGATATTAGGAGTTTCTTGGGTTTGGCTAGCTATTATAGACGGTTTGTTAAAGGATTTTCTTTTATTGCATCTCCTATGTCCAGATAGACTCAGAAGAAAGTCAAGTTTTAGTGGTCAGATCCTTGCAAGAAGAGTTTTCAGGAGTTGAAGACTCGACTCACCTCTGCTCCAGTCCTAGCTCTTCTATATGGTTCAGATGGTTTCATAGTGTATTGTGATGCATCCAGAGTAGGTTTGGGTTGTTTCCTCATGCATCATGGTAAGGTCATACCCTAATCCTCCAAACAACTTAAACCCTATGAGAAGAATTATCCAGCTCATGATCTTGAGTTAGCAGCCATAGTCTTTGCCTTGAAAATTTGGAGACATTACTTAGACGTAGTTCATGTAGATGTGTTCATAGATCATAAGAACCTTCAGTATGTCTTTTCTCAAAAATATCTCAATCTTCATCAGAGAAGGTGGTTAGAGATCTTAAAAGATTATGACATGAGTATCCTTTATCATCTAGGTAAGGCTAATGTAGTGGCCTATGCTCCAGTAGACTGTCTATGAGTAGTGTTGCTCATGTAGAGGACAGTAAGAAGAAGTTAGCTCAGGAAGTCCATCAGCTTTCCAAAATAGGTGTTCGCTTAGTCGATATAGAAAAGGGTTAAATTTAGGTTCAGAGTAGTTCAGAATCATCTTTAGTTCCTGAGGTTAAAGAAAAGCAAGATAGAGATCCCAGTCTAGTAAAGTTGAAAGAGTCAGTCAAGGATCAGAAAGTAAAGGTTTTCTCCCAAGGGGGAGATGGTGTATTGCTTTGTCAGGGTCATCTCTGTGTTCTAGATGTAGATGACGTAAGGCAGCAAATTTTTGTAGAAGCGCATGGTGTGTGCTACTCTATTCATCCAGGGGCCATAAAGATGTACCGTGACTTGTAGGAGATCTATTAGTGGAGTGGAATGAAGAGAGATATTGTAGAGTTTATGGCTAAGTGCTCTACATATCAGCAGGTTAAGATAGAGCATCAGAAGACTAGTGGGTCCATAAAGGAGTTCAGTATTCCTACTTAGAAGTGGGAAGAAGTGAACATGGACTTCATGATGGGTTTTCCTCGTACTCGTCATCATCATGATTCAGTTTGGGTCATTATAGATAGAATGACCAAATCAGCTTATTTTCTTCCAATTCATACCTCTTATTCAGCTGAGGATTATGCCAAACTCTACATCAGAGAGTTGGCTAGATTTACACAATGTTCCATTATCTATTGTGTCAGATAGAGGTACCCATTTCACTTCTCATTTCTAGAAAGCATTCCAATAGGGTTTTGGTACCCAAATTCATCTTAGTACAACCTTTCATCCTTAGACAAATGGTCAACCAAAAAGGACCATTCAGACCCTAGAAGATATACTACGGGCATGCACAATTGATTTCAAGGGTAGTTGGGATGACCACTTGCCTTTGATTGAGTTTGCATACAATAATAGCTATCATTCTAGTATTTAGAAGGCTCAATTCAAAGATCTCTATGGTTGGAGGTGAAGATCTCCAATCGGTTGGTTCGAAGTTAGTGAGGCCTCAGTTATAGGGCCTGACTTAGTATTTGATGCCTTAGAGAAAGTCCATTTGAGTTGATCTCACAAAACCACCTCTTTGGACGTCCTTATTGAGCAATCTAAGCTACAAATACCCCATCCGAAACTGATGAATCTTGATAAGCCTAAAAAGGCTATTATTGAGAAAGTTGTTCACCTTGAGAGTGCACACTCAAGAGGTCAGAATAAAAAAGAAGATAGCCTCCAAGTAGGAGAAAATGGATGATGAAAAATGGTTAAGCATAATGTGGGTCGTGCCGCGATACTAAATCAGGTGTGGCTTGGGAGGAAACCAAGTTAAGGTAGTTTTTATTTTTTGAATTTTTAGTTTTTACTTTAGTAGTTTTTGTTTTTGTTAAGTCATAGGTTGATGGGAAGTCTGAGTACCCGAAACCTATTCTGAGTACCCGAAACCTGAGTTAAAGAGCATGCTGAAGACTAAGTGTGGGGTCCCCGGACCTCCTTGATGTGTAAAGATGCTACTAGCTAGGCCTAGAGGCCTTGGGGAGTATTTTCTATCTCTACTTTTAAGTATACTTTTGAGACAAAATAGATTTTTAAGTGTGGGGTAGAGGAAATTCCCATTTTTAGGGTAATTTTATAATTTTTTATGTTAGGAATAGGTGGGATATTCATGTTAGTGCTAGATTTAATTACATGATGAAAGTGTTTTGGTTGTAAAAAGCATTTTGATTGTGTGAATTATTACTTTTGAGACTCCTAGGCTTATGATTATGACTCTTGTACTTGTTGGCTTAATGTTGAATTCATGCTATTGTTTGGTTGAGAGTCTATGATAATCCTTCTTGAGTTGAGCATGTGCCATGTGTGTGTGATGTTTTTGTATATTCCTTATTGCATTTGATGCTAGAACTTTCCTGGAGTGTATGTAAAGCAAAACAAAGAGTATGGGTTTAGGAGATGATATAGTCATTTCTTTGATAGCCTTGTTTCATACCTTCTTTTGACCTACCCTTTTGTATAATCTTAGTAAGCCAAGTTGAGCCTTTAGCTTTTTCTTTAGTATCCTCATTTGTTGCCAAAGCCCCTTCTTTTATAGACCTTAATTTGATCTAAAGCTCCTAAGCTCTTTAGTATTAAATTATTTGAGTAAGGAGTTTGGAATTCTAGTAGGAGTAAGGTGAAAGTGAAACCCCAAAGTAGTAGTTATTAGCATGTGCAATTGATATATTGTTGATGGGAGTTAGAGAAATTTATTCTAAAGAAATTCCTATTTTAACCCAATAGTGTTACAATGACCTATTTTGGCCCTGATCCTCCTTGGACATTGTGCACCCCAATAAAGAAAAATCACTTAAGTTGAGGGTGGCTATCATAGGGGTGAATATCATGAAGTTAGTGTGAACAAGGTTAATATTGAATAATGAGTACATAGCATACTCCCACCATACTAAATGTGGATAATCTTAATAAGATGGGGTAAAATAAAAGATGTGTGAAGGGAGTGATGGTGAAAATTGGTTATTGGATATTGGTCTTAATTGTATAAGGTGATGTATTAAATAGCTTGGGGAATATAGTCACCATTACTGACCAGAATAGTTCCTACCCTTCACTTAGCCTACAGTACAACCCTTAAGACCTACTTGATCCCAATCTTTAACATGATGGTATTAGTGGAGTAATACACTAAGGACAATTCTATGGTTTATTTTTTACAACTTGTTAATTTTTTGTGAGAGTGAGCGTAATCTGATTCTTATACCTATTCTATGATAAATTGCATTTATGTGAGTGTTTATGGGTAACTCTCTTGTTATGAGGGAACATATTTAATGAATGTTGGGTGAATTATATGATATATTTGATTGATCAATATGAATGAGTTTGCCAACTTGTGAGTCAGTTCTTGAGGATAGGATATTTTGAAGTAGTGTTCTTGATATTCAATTGTGTACATAACATGCTTAGAATAGAGACTTGCAAATTGTGTAGTCATTATAGTACTAGCTTAAGTTTTATGCATGTAGTATAAGTGTAGAGTCATCTAGGCTTATGATTTTTAGAGTAAAGATTTTTTAGAGAACGAGCAAGGCTTTAAGTGTGGGGTGGTGATTTGAGGTGGTTTTATGCACCTCAGTGTTGTTATCCTAGCTTATTTCGCCTTGTTTTGAGGAAAACTTGTATGCTTAATGTGTGAATGATAATATAATTGAGCATCTAAGTTTTTAATAACTTGATAACAATGTTTATGGTGTCTTTCAAACAAGTTTGTACTTAAACTGGTCACTTAGAGTTCAAATGTGAAAACTAGTGTTACTAGCTTGAGCTACGTGTTTGTCTAGTTGATCTCAATGGATTATATTATGTTTAATAAGTTTATAATGGTATTATTGTGTACTTATGTGTGGAAAAAATGTTCATAATTTTCAAGGGTCAATTGACTCAGGCCAAGAGTCAAAACAATAAGTTAAAGATCAACGTTGGCAAACCTAGTATTAGCTCGAGTTTCTAGTTCACCGTTCTTGATATTGTGTTGTTTTGAGCACTAATACGTGGTGTATGATAATTTAGGATGATTGGTTAGTTTTTATGGTGATATATGAATGATATAAAAGCTTTAAATCAAGTGAAAACAATACCACAAGGCTAGGAATGGATCAAAGGAAGCACAAGACATGACTTGACGTAAAATAGATATGTTTGATGTCTTTAGCGCTTGTAGGACTTTAGAAAGGGATGTGGGGGCGTTATATGAATATAAATATTCCTAAAGACCCAAAATAGTGTTCCCTCAAAATGAGGATGCATCGCGACCCCTACTTCCATGAAATGACCCTTGCACCGCAACCCATATTCCACACACGGCCAAAAGCCTTGTCCTATAAATAGGACTCTTGTACTTTTTGTTATACACCTTGGATGTCTTGGATCTTTGGACAGGGGTTGATAAACAATTTTATTAGGGTTTATTTCTATTTACTTTAGCTTTTTAATATATTATATCATGTATTCAATAATCTTGATTACGGTTATGTCTATTAGTGATTAAATGCTGCCTTTTTGGGGTTAAGGCAAAGAGCATGTTTACTTTCTCTTTTAATTGAATAGGTTTAGATTTCTTATCATATTTGGTTATTTTTTATGCTTGTTTTAACTATTTTAAGGATTCATGACCCTTAGAATACATATATTGTCAACCTTGTGAGCTCGGGAGGGGGAATACAAAGATAGAATGTGGGGATAAGTAGAGTAAGGTTCTTATTCTTTTCTGAAATAAGGAATTTGAATTAGAGACTAGGATAGGGATATACCTAGAATCCTTGCTTGGTTCACATGTAGGATTACATCGTAATGCATCTAAATGGATTATTATATCCCTGCTCAATGATATAGTTGTAATGTCTAGTTAGGTAGAAGGTTAGAGGTTGGGAGACCATGATCATACAATAAACCCTTCTAATAAAAAACTAAGATAATAAATCTAATGAATGAGGTTCATTAGCATAGTACGATTGTCTACAGTGCCTTAACCTCGGGTTTTTATCCATTGATTTTTCAAAGTCTTTACCTTTTCAGACTGTTTTAGTTAACTTTTAGCTTATAAGCTTTCAAAACTCTTTTGGTTACAATTACATCAATTTAATCTCAATAGTTAAACTAGAATTGTATATTTTGTCAACACAAGTCTCTGAGGGATCGATATTAGGCTTTATTTAGGGCCACTGTATTACTTGGTGAGACCACGCACACTTGTGTGTGCACTTGAGCGTAATCATCACGCTTCAAGAGGTATTCCTGATTATTCTTTAGTAGCCTTTGCATGAAATATGTGTTTATGTTGGTTGTCTATATTACATGTAAATGATCCTATATATTTGTTTCCGCTGCGTATGTCGATCTTCCAATATTATGTCTATTTGATGATTTCAATGTGTTTCATTTTATAGGAACAATATCCATATGTATAGTGATGGATGATGAGGATGATAAAGACTTTAGATGATTTAAAAATGAGTTTATGTGTAAGATTTCTTCTTCTCTTTTATTATTAATTATTTTTAAATTTAGATTTTATTTATTTTGACAGAGTTCTCTGTGATCTTTTAATTCACAAAGTATTTGTTAAAAGATCATTAATGCTCCTCGGATTTCTTTCAATAACTACAAAGGTATGTCGTTCATGTTTAATTTAATTTTTAACATTATTTATTATTTATGATTAATATTACATATTTCTTTTCTCATACACGTTTGTAATGAAGCCGAAGTTTCTACAAATATGATTTACATAAATATCTAAAAGAAACAAAAAGAATATTTGAGAAATCAACAAATACAATAAAGAATCGAAATATATAAAGGAGATTTACTACATAATTTGTGGAAAGAAAGAATGTGAATATATATATGTATGTGTACAAAGTTATTATATATATATATATATATATTATCTTAATAAATTTCTCTTAAGCATGAAGATGACTCTAGAACAATATTATCATATTTACATATTTACTCTCTTCTAAGAGGAATAATAAAATATATTTGTAGGTATTTATATATTTTAATTTATTTATTATTTTCATGATTTTACTTGCAAATTTATATTTATGTGTAATTTTTCTTTATTTATTTTCGTGTCATTTATATTGTATCAACAAGTAATATTTTACGGTCTTTCTTCAATATTTCTAATTTCCTATACATTATTAAATTCTTTTCCATTTAAAGACAAAGTTAATAAATATGAATAAAAACTTGAATATTAAATAAGATTATCTTCAATAAGGGTGAATGTGTGTAGCTTCAACTTTAAACCATATGTACTTCTAACAGACAAGATTATAGTGGAGTCTTCTTCTAATCTGCATACTTATCTTATCATGTTTGTTTTGCATGACAAAACTGTAATTTTTACTTTATACAAAACTTACTAATTATAAAATGTAAATAGATAAGTAGTCATAACAAGTTTAGTAATATAAAGTTTGTAATTTAAAATAAAATATGATAGATAAATCTAAACGATAAAAAAATTATAAGCCATACAAGTTTAGAAATAAATTTAATTAATTCCAAGAATTAGAAAAATAAATATATCTATTTCATGAAATAAGAAGAGCACTTGATAATATATTAAGTCAAGTGATAAACTATTAAAGATTAATATTAACAACCTAATAAATTTAAAAGTGAACAATCTAATAAATAAATATATAAAACAAAAAAGATTCATTTATTGTATGGTTCGTCATCTTTATTCATATAGATCTACTTATGAAATTATAGGGAGGATAGGGGTGGGGAGGTGGGGGGTGGGAAGAATATGATAATAATGATATTTGGACTTTTATAAGATAATAATATAATAGTTGAACATCTTTAAGGTAAATATAATTTAACATGCTCGAACAAGACATCATAATTTGAAAGATTATTATTCTTCCTTATCCTTGCTTTTTCAAATACAATACATAATTATCTTATGATCTATATATTTAAATTGAGAGAAATATTTGAAATTAGTGAAATCAATTTGGGATGATGGTTGTAGATGGGGTTGAGTTGAGTAGAGTATAAGAAAAATATTTTAAAAATCTGTGTGTGTGGCGTGGGTGGTTAAGGTCAGGATAGGGGTAGGGGGTCAGAGGTGGTGGTAGGAAAAACTCTTTAATTTTTTTAATGAGTAATATAACAAATTGTATGTGCTTAGTTTTTCAATTGAGAGGTAAATTCTAAAATTTGGAATAACAAGGTACTTTTTAGTGATGTTGTTGATTTTGAGTTGATACACAAAAATTTAAAATTTAATATGAAAGATAAATATTAATCACATATCTTAAAAATTCATGATTGAGTGGAATTGCCTACGATCACTGTACCGGGATCGTGTTAAATACACCGCGATCGCGGCCTAGTGGGATTTCATTCCAAGGACAAAACTGTAAATGCATGAAGCTTCCCAATTTGAACAAAAAGACTCAAACCCTAAGGGGATGTATCATTAATTCCATCACATTCCTTCTTCCCCAATTTTCTAGCTTTAGCTTGAGACTTTGTAGCCTCCATTTTTGGAGAAGAAAATATTGTATAAATTTTGGCTGAAAAATACATCGGAGACCTTCCAAGTTGAAGGTTTTCTCACTTCCATTGTTGATGTTGCGGAGGAGCCAAGTTTGAAGTAACATTCACTTAGATCTACCACAAATTAATTCAATTGGTGCCAAATTGACGTCTAACATCTACACTAGGCCCATTTTGTTTCAAGATTCTTTATGATAATTTTTACATAGTATAGCAAATACGTGAAGTACTATAAATAAATAGCTACACTTTTAAAACTTACATTTTATAACTATACTTCACTTTTTAGCATCTCCCCCTTCTCTCACAAATTTTGCTCACCTTTCCCCCCTTCCGTATCTCACTTACCTTTCTTTTTTTTCTCTCCCTCCTTTATCTCTCTTTCCCTTCCTCATGGCCTCTTTTCTCTCTCACTATACTATTTCCTTCTCTCTGTTGACTCTCTTTTCTCTCTTGCACACTTTATCTCTTGTAACAACTCTCATACAAAATTTGATTTTTTTGGTTTAATTTGTGTTTTACTCATACAAAATTTGAATTTTTAAGCATGTTGACTGTTTTATCATTACCTATAGTTGTATTATGATCTTTGTTGGTTGCGAGAGTGGGTGACAAGGTTTGTAAAGTAGTTGGTCGACTTCGAGTTGAGATTTTAATTTTTGAAGGTTTTGAAGTTCATAGGTTTCAATTTGAGATTTTTAGACGTTGTATGGGAATTTTATTAGTTTCTTTAGCTCCCGATTGTCATTTTATGTTAGCAGCATTATTGGTTAGGATCTTGTAATGTACCACCCTACTCATGGATCATGCAAACACTTACTTAATACCTACCCCAGATAGGAGAAACCTTACAAATCAACATTCAATTAATGTAGAAGTTAAAAATTTGTTCATTTTCAACATCATAATCCACTTAACATCATAAGAATAAATTTTGTTTAATATATTTGATACATAAAAGTGACACAGAAGATAATCAGTAATAAATCCCTAGAAATTAGCTTAAACCATTATAAGAGCAATAGACAATGAAAGGAGAATCCATGGAACAACATCCATGCAAAATAAATAGGGTAGGAGTAGTTGCTGAGTGATCATCGTCGCTGCTATAGAAACTCCAACTGACCTTCACCATGGCTATATCTTCACTTGGAGATATAGTAAGTGTAGCATCAGTACAAAACACGTACTGATAGACATCATCGGCCAACTAAGGTTAGGAACAAATGACATTAATGATAAATAGGGAGAAATCATAACATCAAGTAAAGTTTAGGTTTCTAAATCTCGGGTTATGAAATCATTAACACCACCCTTTTTAACATCTCTATGACCTACCTGTCATTAATAATTTTGTATATTTTTTCCTTAACTACCCACTCAAACTTACACCTTTATACCTTTCACTTATACTTTACCCTTATTTCTATTAACTCCTAAATTATGCTAGATAGGGTCTTCTCGATAATTCACCATTACATCGCACCATAGGGTTTACCATCACCAAGGCATAAAATTTTAACAAACCTGTAAAGAGGGACAATATTGTACAATATGTTCCCATAAATATACACTTAGAATAGTTAACATTAAACATGAATTAAGACGTACCTTAGATTGACATTGCGCTACTATATTCTGTCAATACTACCAATGGACCGATCAGCTCAAGAAATTATCGATAATATATAAAACATAATTAAACATCAAGGAATATAAATGAATGTATGTATACAAGATGTGAGCATCATCTCTTCCGCTCCTAAACCTCATTAACATCATAATCACTACCAACCTCATCATGAACATCATGATTCAAAAATAAAATATCACCACCATCATTATAAATGGTATCATGATCATCATGATTGCAATCAACATCATCACTTTGACTCCACGACATCAAAATGTATGAATATACAATACAACCAATAATCATAAGAGTTATAAGCAATCACAATCACCATTTCATATATAAACATAAAGACATCAAATGTTAGTTCCACAAATATCCTTAGGTATATACATTATCAACATCATTCATGTTCACAACATTGTACTCAAGCTCCTTTCTAAGTAATTCTATTGAAATTATCATATTTGACCTTTACAATCTTACCCCAATCAGTCTATGATTCTCACCTACTTACCTATTCTATCATGTACCCTACCACTAAGTAGCCTCTCAGGCTGATCTACTCATCTACTTCCACTCATAGGTATCCTAAAAACATTCTTAGGTTGTTAACCCTTACTTTCCATTTGCATTTTGTTAACCTTTTTTAATGTATGGCGTAACTAACTAGTTCACTTAGAGAACCCTTTATCATACCCTATCTTAATCGTACCTCACCTTTTTTATTGTACTTACCTCACATCATGACTATGGACTACGGTATTTAGTAACTAGTCAAGATTTCCACAAGATTCATCCTATTCCATACTACGAATATTACATCACTTGGATACAATAACAATTAACACTATTATTAAAGCATAACTAGATTTTTAGCATTTACCTCCTTCTAAATACTGTGCCTAAAGGTCTAATGCATTAAAACTTCTAATATTACTATCATTTTTATCATTTTCCTCTTAAGTATAATTGCTATGATAAATAAACTATAACCTACCTTATAGACGCACCATAATGCTAGTGAGAGAAGAGAGTTGTCCCGTGAGTGCTATGCATCTTCCCAGGTCCGGCTTCTATCTGGTGTGCCTCAAAACTACCTCACGAACCCTAATCTCTAAAATATCATGGTTGGAGAAGTAGGTTTTTCATAGTGTTTGTAGAAAAAGTGGGCGACCTAAGGAAATAATAAAAGAGTGGATTTTTAAAATTTCTTTGGGTTGGCTACTATCAGGTACCATTACAATTATTATTTAACCACTGTAGTGCAGTAATAGGCAATAGATCAACCCAATTTCTTTTAAACCTTTTGTCTCTATCACTTTGGGCCTCATTTAATCCTCCTGATTAATTTTTCTTGGATCTAATTTGTGCATAATATTTATCATAAATTAGTTCTGATACCAATTTACCCACTGTTCATTCTCAAATGATTTTAGGGTGAGATCGAACACCTGCACGATCACTTAAGAAATTGTTGACAACATTATGTCATTAAGAGGGATATTACAATATTCACTAGCTCATTAACGTTCTAAATTACTGATAGCTATTACATTGCCTAGTCTAGGCATGAAAATTATTTCCATATTCCTAGAGAAGGTTTTCATAATTAATCCTCATGATCACTATCTATTACGATTACCAAAAAAAATGGTACTACACCATGATGCATGAAAGGTTGGGATAAAACTTACCTCAAAAACATTTTACCACTATAGTGTAACCAACCACTATAGTAGTTTGGGATACTTCAAATAAGGGGAACTGAACATATCCCTTTTTTAAGTCTAATTTCATGAAAACTCTCTCAACCCTCTATTCAAAATCTCTCTTCAATGACCAACATAAGGTGATTTCTTTACCTCTCCTACTTAATACATTTGTCATTGTAGAATTGAGAAATTCTAGGTTATTATTAGTGCAACTCTTAGAATTTGAAACTTGGGATGTTCTTGAACAAAAGGACAAACATGTTAGATTCTCTTAACATTTCAATGCCTGGAACATTCAGGATGTAAGATTAACATAGTTCATAGAGGATTTTAGCCATGAAAGAGGTAAAAGATGGAGGATTACCTTCCCCATTGAATTTGGGTGAACTAGGGTTGTATTTTAGTGTTATACACTCCCATTTTAGTGTAAAAAGGCTCATACAAACTTTACTAAGACTGATATACCATTAATTCTAAAAAGGTAAAGAAAAAATGAAAACCTTCCATTGATAGGGAGGTTGATAGGTTGGGGACGATGAATTGCTATAGCGATAAGTTTTTCAACTACAATGGGATCACCATAGTGGTATCGCTATTGCAGTACGCGACAGTATCTTCCCAGTTGCTAACACCCAATTTTGGCTCTCTATGCTTCATTAACGTCTTAAGTCTTCCTGATCGTTGAAGGGCACAAAATATAATTTCGACATCTTTTTTTCAATTATTGACAAATTATTCCTTACTTTAGGATTTTATCAATTTATTGTCATATTCTATTTTTCATAATTTATTGATAATTCTATGTTCATTAGCATTTTTAATCAATTCAATATTGTTTTTAACATTTTCATAATCATCTGCACACGTACATGATATGACATCAGATTTATTAATTTACAATATTTTAAAGTTAATTATATTTTTTCACTTCTTTTTACATTTTGTAATCACATATCAATACCCATATTTGTACATTGTTTAATACTGTCCGCAAACGCTAAGTTGGATTAATTATATATATATATATATGCCATATGCCAGGATAGGGAACAAGGCTTAACATGCATTTCAAAAATTTTAGCCTAGATTATGTAGTTCAACCATTATATAATAGTACTCACGGGCTAAATAGGCCCCAACTCACACTCCCTGGTCAGGCCCCAGTGCATGCAGCTGCACGAACTGGAGAATCATCTCATATATATGAACACGGGGGACTCGAACCTCCTAACATATACTAAGGTGACTTAAGCACCCGATCATGTAATGATTTATGGGGTACTCAAAACTCTCTAATCATGAAATAATAATATGGGTGACTCGAACTCCCTAGTAACTTTGACCCCTATGTCGGCAAACAAAATTTCTAGTATCGATCACTCGGAACTCCATTTTCACGACTCAGCTACATAACTATTATTAGAGCCCAATTAAAAAAAGTATCACACATTTCCATTCATTTAGCCACATTACATATTTAGGCATTTATTGTTGGTATCGTCATACCAACTACACTTGCAAGGTAACAACAACATGCCAAAATAATTCTCATTAACTTGGAGAAAACAACTCCCTTTATTCATTAATACAAGGTGATAATCACCGACTCCCTCACATCATTGTATTTCGAATACGTCCTTATAGCATGCAATAGTTCAAGACTAGTTCAATTTTACAAATTCCTATAGTTCTCATAATTAAAATCGATCGCCAACCTTTATTTCAAAACCAACAAAAAAAATCACACAGATAATACTTTACAACACATGCTTTTACAAAATTAACAATGAGGGAAGAGTAACATGCCTTAAATACCATGAAATTTGGAGAGAAATTGACCCTTGGGCCCTTAGATGACCAATGTGATAAAACCCTAAGTGTTCTTGACCTTGAAGATTTTGAGAGTGTTAAGAAGTTTCTTTGATTTGTTTATGAGGGCTAATGATACCCTAAAGAGGTTACGAGATGTGGGTTTCAAGTTGGGTAAGAGGGGAATGACTAGAATGCCCTTAACTTACAAGCTGAAAAAGGGTTGTCTTTGACTACGAGTCAACCATCGACTCATAAACATTCCTTATGAATCATCATCATGAGTCATAACCAAGGAAGTACTACTAAGGCACCCTACCTTGTTATCCCTATGAATCAACTACAAGACTCGTAATAGGACCTAACAACTCATAACATATCCTTACAGCTCTTAGTGAGCCACTCATACTCAGAGTATAATCAAACCACAAACTTACTAATTTGGTTATAACTTATCCTAATAATTCATCAGGACAAGCTACGACTCTTAGGTTTTAATCATAAATGTCCATTTATCTCAAAGATCAAGAAATTTTCAAGGGACAAAACTTGGGGTGTTTCAATTTTTCCCTACTTGGATCACTCATCCTCGAATGATGGGTCAAGTCAATTTCTAGAATGATTTGACACCATATACCTCTACTATTACCTTTAACAAATATAGAGAACAAAGCTGCCAAGGAAATCACTCTTTCCTTAACAAAGTCATAGAACAAAGATGCTAAGAATAACACATACCTTAAACATGATTATTCAGAGCGAAAAATAAAAATGGATACTTGGACTTCATATCCTCTTCGGCTTCCCAAGTAGCCTCTTCAACCTTTTGGTTCCTCCATATAAACTTTACTGAAGTTACGTTCTTTATCCTCAACCGATGAACTTTCCAATCCAAAATTTCAATCGGGACTTCCTCATAAGATAAGGAATCCAAAATACCCACCTCCTCCAAAGGAATAACTATTGAAGGATCACCCACAAACTTTCTCAACATTGAAACATGAAATATCGGATAAATGGAGCTCAAACTAGGAGGCAACTCAAACTCATATACGACACTACAAACCCTCTTCAAGACCATGTACGGTCCGACATACTGAGGACTCAGATTCCCCTTCTTTCTAAACCGTATTACTCCCTTCATGGGAGACATCTTTCGGAATACGCAATCACCAATACTAAACTCCAACTTCCTTTGTCTCACATTCGCGTAGGACTTTTGGTGACTTTAGGTATCTTTGAGTATATCCCAAATTACCTTCACCTTCTCCATTGCTTGGTGAACAAAATCTGGGCTAAACATCTCAAACTCACCAACTTCAAACCACCAAATAGGAGATCTACACCTCTTACTAGACAATGCCTCAAACAAAGCCATTGCAATACTAAAGTGTTAGCTATTATTATACACAAACTTTATAAAAGGCAAATGAACGAACCCAACTACCACCATAGTCAATCAGGCAAGCTCAAAGAATATCTTCCAATGTCTAAATAGTCCTTTCCACTTGCCCATCCGACTGTGGGTGAAAAGAAGTACTAAGGCTTACCTTAGTTCCTAAATCTCTTTGAAACGAACGCCAAAAGTGTGATGAAAATTGAGTAGCATGATCTGACATGATAGAAACAAGCGCCTCATGAAAATTTACAATCTCTTCGAGGAACAACTTTGCATAATTCTCATTCAAATAATTAGTCCTCGCTGGCAAGAAGTGAGCAGACTTAGTCATCCTATCCAAGATAACCCAAACGAATCAAACTGATTCCGAGATCGACGAAGACCGGTAACTAAATCCATATTAACCATCTCCCATTTCCATACTAGCAGTTCATTCTCTTGAGTCAACCTACCAGGCCTCAAGTGATCAACCTTCACTTGTTGACACACCATGCATTTATCCACAAAACAGGCTATATGTTGTTTCATATTTTCCACTAATAAATCTCCTTAAAATCATAATACATCTTTGTCAAACTGGGATGAATGGCATAACGCGACTCAGGATCCTCAACCAAGATCCTCCCCCGTAACCCATCTACATCGAGAACATATAATTTGCCTTGGTACCTCAAGATACCTTCGCCACAAATCTCAAAAGCTACAATATTTTTTTGTCGCACATCCCTCTTAATCTTCATTAAGATAGGATCCAGTACCTGATTCTCCTTTATTTCAACAACATGGGATGACTTTACCACATCTTAGAAAAATACATCACCACTCTCAGAGTCCAAGAGATTAATTACAAGGTCAACCAAATGATAAATATCTTTCACCAACTCCCGCTTATCCTCATCCATATGAGCTAGAATCCCCATGGATAATCTGCTAAGAGAATTAACAACTATATTAGCTTTACTTGGGTAATAGTGGAGGCTCATACCATAGTCTTTCAATAACTCAAGCTATCTCCTTTGCTTGAGATTCAGCTTCTTTTGGGTGAACAAATATTTCAGACTCTTATGATTAGAAAAGATATCTATATGGACTTTATAAAAATATTGATGCCAAATCTTTAGTGAAAGCACCACAACTAACAACTCCAAGTCATATGTTGGATAATTCTTCTCATGAACTTTAACCTGCCTAGAAACATAGGCCACCAGCCTTCTATGTTGTATCAATGCACTACCAACTCCCACACGGGATGCATTACAATAAACAAAAAATCCATCATTTCCTTCAGGCAGAGTTAAAATTGGAGCTAAAGTCAACATATGTTTCAGCTTCTCAAAACTATGCTCACTAGCATCAGACCACAAGAACTTCACCTTCTTCTAGGTCAACATAGTTAGCGGGGCAACTATAGTCGAGAAATTCTCCACAAATCTCCTATAGTAGCCGTCTAAGCCCAAGAAGCTTCAAATATCAATGGGGGTCATAGGCCTAGGCCACTTCTTAACCACTGCAACTTTCTGTGGGTACACCATGATCCCTTCACTAGAAATGACATAACCCAAAAAAGTAATAACCTTTAACCAGAACTCACACTTCAAAGACTTAGACTACAAATGCTGACCTTTAATGATTCTCAACATGATATGGAGGTCATCAGCATAAGCCATCTCGCTTTTGGAATACACCAAAATATCATCTATAAATACGATAATGAACAAATCTAAAAACTGATGAAAAACTTTATTCATCAAGTCAATAAATATTGTTAGGGCATTAGTCAAACCAAGAGACATGACTAAGAACTCCTAATTACCATATTGAGATTTGAAGGATGTCGTAGGGATATCCACCTCCCTAATCTTTAGCTAGTGGTAAACTGACCGAAGATCAATATTAGAGAAACATCTAGCACTCTAAAGCTGGTCTAACAGATTATCAATCTGAGGAAGAGGATACTCGTTCTTTAACATAACCTTATTCAAATGATGGTAATCTATGCACATTTGAAAGAAACCATCTTTCTAAAACATGAAAAAATAGGAGCATCCCATAGAGACACACTAGGACAAATAAAACCCTTGTAAAAGAGGGTTTTTAACTGCTTCTTAAACTCTTTCAACTCAATCAGAGCAATTCTATAAGGAAGGATGGAAATATGACGAGTGTCCAAAACAAGGTTAGCCTAAAATCAATCTCCCTATCGGGAGGGATACCAGAAATATCATCAGGAAAAACCTCATAGAATTCATTAACCACGAGAAGGGATAATAAGAAAGGACCCTCCAAATTAGGATCTTTAACCTAGACCAAATGGTAAAGACATCCCTTAGAAATCAATTTCTAGGCTCTAAGATATGACATAAATCTTTCCTTAGGCACCAGAGAACCCCCTTCCCACTCAATGACTGGCTCATTAAGGAATTTGAACATGACTATGGGTTTGATAATCTATGGATGCATAATATAAGTGCAACCAGTCCATACCCAATATGATATCAAAATCAACCATGTCTAACTCTATCAGATCAACCTAAGTTTTTCTATCACCAACAGATACCACAAAACCCCTATAAATTCTTCTAGCAACCATAGAGTCACATAAGGGGTAGAAACAAAAAAAGGATTAAGGATACAAACGGGACCAAAATAAAAATATACAGCTACAAATGGGGTCACATAAGAAAAAAAGAACCTAGATCAAATAAGCAATACACATCATGAGAAAAGAGTCATAATATACCAGTAACGACATCAGGTGATGCCCCATAGTCCTAGAGGGTAATAAAGGCATACAAACAATTCTAGCCAATATTGGTACCAGAAGTAGAAGAAGCACCATTTGGTGCAGGATCTGATAATATGGCAACAGGAATCTTACACTCCCTAAAAACAACCTTTGAAGGACAATCCCTCTGCAGATGACAAGTCTATCAATATTTAAAACACCTGTTCCTCCCCTTTGAAAAAAAACCCATGGTGCGCCTGTTCGTAGAATCTACAATAAGGATATGATGGAGCAAATGATCCCCACCAGCTTGGGATCAGGCACCCAATACCTTAAACCCACTATTATGCTAAGAACAATGATCACCCAACAACTTTGGATAGGGAGAAATAGCCACAGAGTAGGAGCCAAAACTCTCACGCTTCTTCTTAGAACACTTTCCACCACATCCCAAGGTCAGATGAATTCCAAACAAATAACAAGATAGCTTACAATAGCCTAAGAAAATTTTAAATGCTTATCTATAACTGACCACCGACGACTGTCAAATCAATCGACCGACATCACCCAATAGCCTCAGTAGTTTAAATAAAGCCTTATAAATAATGATCCAACAATGAATATCAATAAAGTATTAGGACATGACCCTAACAATGGCAATAAAAAGTCTAAGACATCAGAGGAACAAAATAAGAAATACATACTTCCAAGGTATGGAAGCTCGCCACTTTAATGTCAACTCACGAGCTGATCTCAAATCCTAATCACTGAGAATGAGATATGGAAGTACAGACAGTTCTTATATCATGTGGGGATACAACTTACGAAGACAATTAGCAGGGTGAACGCTAGTATGTAACTCAAGGATAAGGATAACATAATGACATGATTAATATTTTAACATCATTTAAAAACAAGTGCATATAATCAAATGTATATATACATATATATATATATCACATGTCAGGGTAGGGAATAAGGCTTAACATGATTTTCAAAACTTTTAGCATAGATTGTGTAGCTCAACTATTATATAATAGTACCCACGGGCTATAGGGGCCCCAATTCTCATCCCCTAGTCAAGCCCTAGTGCATGTAGCCGCATGAACCAGAGAATAATCTCATATATATGCACATGAGGGACTGGAAACTCCAAACATAACTAAGGTGACTTAAGCACCAAATCATGTAATGATTTAACGGGGGACTAGAACCTCCCTAATTATGAAATAACAAAAATAATGGGGACTCAAACCTCACTGGTCACTTTTACCTCCACATTGACAAATGCAGTTTCACGTATCAATAACTCAGACCTTCACTTTCATGACTCAGCTACACAACCCTTATTAGAACCCAATTAAAATAATATCACACATTCACATTCCTTGAACCACATTCCACATTTAGGCATACTGATATCGTCATACCAACTACACTTGCAAGGTAACAATAGTATGCCAAAATAATTCCCATTAACTTAGAGAAAACAAGTCACTTTGTTCATTAATATAATATGTGAAACATCTATTCCCTTTGTTCATTAAATCATACCATTGTATTTTGAATACTTCTTTTTATTATGTAGTAGTTCAAGACTAGTTTAATTTTATAAATTCCTAGAGTTCTCACAATTAAAATTGATTTCACATTATAGGGTTAGGGACATAACCATTTCAAAAGTCACAAGTTTGAGAAAATCACAATTACCAAGTTTATTCACCATATCCATGCACCCACAAGTTTAAAATCATAATTAAAGCATGAACATCATATATAAACCACGAGAAGAATTGTTCAATTCACAATCATTTAAAACCCCCAACTTTTGTTTCAAAATAAACATAAAAATCACATGGATAATATTTTAAAGCACATGATTTTACAAAATAAACAATGAGGGAAGAATAACATGCCTTAAACAACAACAAAATTTGGAGAGAAATTGACCCTTAAGCCCTTAGATGACTAACATGATGAAACTCTAAGTGTTCTTGACCTTGAGGATTTTGAGAGTGTTAAGAAGTTACTTAGATTTTCTTATAAGGGATAATGATACCCTCAAGAGGTTATGAGATGTGGGCTTCAAGTTGGGTAAGAGAAGAAATGTCTAGAATACCCTTAACTTACAAGATTAAAATAGGTCATCTTTGACTACGAGTTAATCATCGACTCATAACCACTCCTTACGACTCGCTATCATGAGTCATAACCAAGGAAGTACCACCAAGGCGCCCTACAATATTATCCTTACTACTCAAATACATGACTCATAGACCCTATGACTCGTATAGTCCAGTCGTAGTCAACACTGAACCTAAAATTGGGACTTACACTATATACCCTATGATTAAACCTAACGAATCGTAATGTATTCTTAGGGATCTTAGTAAGCTACTCATACTTAGAGCAGAATCAAGCCACAAACTTACTAATTTGGTTATGACTCATCCCAACCACTCGTTAGGACACCCTATGACTCATCGGGTCCAATCGTAACTAGGACAGTAAGCTCAAAGTTCAAGAAATTTTCTAGAAAAAGAATCCGAGGTATTTTATAGAGCATGATAGAATGGCAACTCTCTAAGAATTCAGCAGGTTCTAACCATGATAAACTCAAAATTTTAACTGACAAAAGGATTTTAATATTTTTTGCATATGCTAATTCTTTGATTATTTATCTATTTCAAAGTGCGAATTGTGTAAATTTTTTCATAAATTCCTTACACTTTTTGTGCAAATTAGTTTTGTTGTCTTAGCAATTCTTTTATTCATTACCTGTTTAGTATGCTATATCTGTATATTGTAAACTCTGCTACATGATATATTTTACTTAGTTTAATGGTAATCACAATTTCATTGAGTCTTTGGCTATACACTTCACACACTGTAGTTCATATGGGGAGTGTCTTACACTCTCCCAAACCTTCTTTGAATTTTATATTTTTTTAGAATTGATGCATTTAGGTTAGTGTGTCTTTTCATAATTATTCAGTCCCTCTCTCGATTGTTTAAGAAAAATTCCTATTCTAGAAATAGGTTATGCCATATATAAAATCACAAATCTGTTTGAACTATGTTTTGACCTGATTCTTATCCTGACATAATACGTAGGCAACCCTATATTAGGGTTTGGTCTCAACTATTTCAGAATTTTTTTTTTGGTTTTCAAATTGGAGTTATTTTTTGGAACAATTCAAAAACGCTCTCCAAAAGGTCTCCTAAGAGTGTAAATAAATTACTCCTCAAATACAAATCTCAATAACATTAGTGCCTATTTGGCCAACCTCTAAACCCTCACCCGATTTTAGTTTGAGAACAAACAATTTCATGTTTCGAACATTGTAAACCATTAAATTTGTAACGTATCAATCTTCACTTTCAAAAGAAAGGGTTCAAAACTCTTTCAATCATAACAATCCTTCCAACTGTGGCAAAATAATACCATAACTTCTTCAATGTCTTACCATCTCAGTCTTTTTGACATATTGAAGTAGTGTCTAAGATCTCCTCATGCTAGACATCTATCCTCTCGGTCGTCTGATAGAAATAATTTTAATGCTACGAGCACTTTCTCCCTAATCATCTGTCACATCATTTTCAAGGATGACCATCACTTCTTAGCAATCATACATGTAAGGTCACCTGAACTACAGATACCTAATTCTTGTTTTTACAAGATACATAGGCAACCTTTATTTGGGTTCAATCCTATTCTTTTTCTAAGTAAATAAAAGATAAAATTTTTTACTCAGTTGGTACCAACATTAGTTACGAGTGCATGAGAAAACACAAAGTGGTATGATGGAGAGGACAAACCTCATGGTAGACCATAGATTCATTTGGTACCTTTTAGTCAAACTTGAGCGATACTTGGAAAATTCTTTTGCATACATCTAAGAAAAGAACGAAGTGTAACACCCCAGATTCTAAACCCCGGACGCTACACGGTGCTTATGATCCTGAAGGACCATAAGCTAACCCATGACTGATATCTCTAACTGAACATTGAATAATATATTATAAAATGCAAAAAACTGGTGGAAAACTTGCCATGAGGTTTAATACTGAAATAAAACTGAATAAAGTATAACAATACCAAAATTAAAACAACTATCTGAAAGTACTCTAGTCGGAAAATCCTTTAAACTACTTTAATAAGAAGTTGATAGGACAATCTCCCAACTAAATCCATCTACTGAAATGCTAAATCTAAGGAAATAATAGAATAAGAAACATCCTCGAATAATAAGGACTCACTACTAAGTCTACGACTAATAGTTGAATCTGAACTGCTAAGGGTGCTTGGGATCCCGTGCTTCTGAACCTATGGTATAAGACACCATAGCACAAGATAAAAGTATTCTTTAGTATATGATAATGTACTGGTATGCTAGATAAGGTTATGCTGAATGCAAGGGTTCGCATGTATGAACTATAACTGACTACGTAACGTGCACATAACTGAGTGGGAATACATGCATGAGTGCATAAACTATAACTGAAATGGTAGTATCACTGAGTACTGAATTCTAATAACTGTATTTATGATAACTGAGTCTACTGATACTGATATCTGATTGACTGAAGTTGAGATTAAGCCTATCTAGCGAGTGATCTCTAAATCTACTGATAATAAAAATGATTAACTGAATGTGAGATCAAGCCTATCTAGCGGGTGATCTCTTAATATATATACCTATCTAAGGTCTTTACTTAGCTGAGTGACTATTTCTAAATATCCTAATTTCCATAATACTATTCTAAGTTCTATTTTGAAAACTGAGACTCAAACTGTGGGAGGTAGTCATCTAAACGACCTGCCTCTTTCTGAACTAATTGGGGTCCAACCTGTAACCCATGTCAGTACCATGCCATGGGTAAAGACAACAACTATGGAGTCAGTCCTAATCTAATGGGTGACCCCTGAGATCAGTCCTAAACTAGCGGGTGATGTCTGAGTATGTCAGTCCTATTAACGAGTGACATCTCATACCTACGCTGGCTATATAGTTTTGTAACTTAGGGATTTCTTCTAGAGACCCAGTCCTCACTAACCGGTGTTTCCCCCACCCTTGGCTCGCTCGATGTTGAATCCTACTCCCAACTGAAAGAAATTAAACTGATTTCCTAGTTCATACTATGCCTGACTGATCTGTTACTGATAGTACTGTTTAACTAAACTAAATTGAGTTACTGAGTTCCGTTGACTGATGGAATACTACTTAATTTTGTTAACTGACTGAATACTACTGGGTTCTGAATTAATTTACTAATCTGGACTGGACTGATACTTAGGTTACTGAGTTATCCTAAATTTTGTAACTGAATGAGTTCTACTAATTATGGAACAACTGAGATTATCTTGAAACTGACACTGGCTCTAGGCACACAGCTAAATTATCAGGTATTAAATACCCCAGGACTCGATAGCATGGATAATATAAATCATGACAATTCCTGAATAACATGACAATGGTCTATCATTCACAATACAATAAATGAGCATTTCATCTAGCACTTGAAAGTCATAAACCTGTAAATGTATAGAGAAGCATATTAATGTCTCATTATTCCTTCAATAAGGGCTTTCACCAAATACTTGGCATGCATTAACTTATACATAATTGGGGATTTCTTGACAATATGCTATAATGACTCTATCTCATTAATATTGGCCTTTTATCAAACATATGACGAGCATGCTTTGGTCAACAACAATCAATATATCTAAATCATCATGGCTACATCAACTCACTTGCAAATTTAAGGGTTTATCCTGAACATTATATAAGTCATCACATACTAGAATCAAATCTTGAAACTTGTCATCTAAAACATGAATCAACACCCAACAACAACCTGAACATGAATATCAATTCACATAATTCATGAAAACTCAAATATATATAATCTTTGAATTTAGAAAAGGATTCTTGAACTTCATGGGTGGAAGGAACCCATGAATAAACATCTAACATACCTTAATACTTGACTTAGAAGATTGATGGTGAAATTCTTGAGTTTCGTGCCTTGAACTAAGAACCTTAATGCTTGGTCTAGAGAGAATTTGAGAGAAAACAAGTGTACTTTGGTGAATAATGGCTTAATATCGTGTTTTAGGGCTATATAGGGGTGGAAAAAAAGACTAAAATAACCCTGGGGTCGCTACTATTTTAATGACTGAAAACTAGGTACCGATGCGCTGGTCAACATACTGCATCATTGGCATCGATGCAATAGCGAATGAGCCACATCAACAATACGTTGGCTCACTGGAAATTGCCTTGAGCTGAATAACATTTTATCTATTGATCCAATGGATGACGCGACGCGCCAACATCGTGTTGACTCACTATTTTGAACACTAGAACTTGGTCTAAACCAGGTCCAAAAATTCTGAAACTCGTTCGAGAATCCTTATTGAAATCCTTGATCATGAATTAACTAAGATATAGACATTTAAAGGACTTTAAGGTCATGAAATGAGATGTCCAACTTTTGAAGGCTAAAAATAAACTAAGTCTGAAAACTTAGCTGGAATTTTCTAACTCTGGAACCCTTTGGCAAGCATTAAAGGACTGAATTAAGCATAGGATTTTGCGAGGTCTTACAATATCTCCCCCTTAGGAACATTTGTCCTTGAATGAGACTGACTAACCTAAGATTTTTGATAGACTAAACTTACTTACTGGACATGAATATCTGAATCATGACTATATAACCAAAATTACTAATTTACTGAAATTTCATACTGGATATGCATCTCTAATGCATGGATACCTTACTCATGAATGCATGACTGAATATGCAATGGTGACTCATATCAAGTTTGTAAGGAAAATTTGAGCGTGAAACAAGACGGGTTTAAGGACATGAAAGCACCGGGGAAATCATAGGGTATCTCTCCCTTGGGACACTATGTCCCTCTAAGAATGCTTACTTCACTAAGATACTGGGGTGATGCACATGACACCTACGAATTAAATCGTGATTGAATATCTAAGATCTAAAACTAATGCATAGTTCATGAACTGAGCTGAAATCGTAACCACTACGATGTCCTATCTGGGAATAGTTACATTCTTGAGATTTATAATAATATGACTACATGGAAAGATGGGAAAAACAAACCATACAAATTTGACTGCTAAACTGAATTGCGACTTTGCTGACTGACTCATGTTGAGAACTTAAGCTGAACTAAAAGCAAAGGATATAACAAAGCGTATAATAAAGATGAAATACCCATTACATACCCAAATCTATATTAGGGGAACCTTCCTGGTCATGGCGAGCCTGAAGTGCATAGAATCTATTCTGACGTTGACCACTAGTGGTACTAGAAGTGGCACCCTGCTGAAGCAAATCTCTACCCCTCTGCACCATTACTTTACACTCCCACTACTTATGGCCAGGATTACCATATCCAAAATATACCTCGCTGCCTGCTCTACATGCACCTAGGTGATTTTTACCACACTCGTTACAAAATAGATAGGTACATTCAGTTCTAACACTATCCTGGGCTTTAGAGCCTGGCGCCCCATCATGATTCTCATTCTAGAACTTTGGTACTGGTGCACTAGCTGAAGATGGAGCTAGGACTGAAAATTTCTGACTATGATAAGAACGGTTACCACTCTGTGACCCTGGCTAAGAAAAACTAAAACTACCTGTTCTAGATTTCTTACTTACCCTCTCTCTTTCCTTAGCTTTCTCTACTATGATCTACTGAGTGTGCATTATCAATCTAGAAAGATCCATGTCTCTATTGAGCATAACAGTCCTACACTCCTTAACCACCAACCCAGACACACCGGTCACGAACATACTCAGGCTTGCTCTAGGGTCAGCCATTTGCTCAGGGGCATGCTTAGACAATTGGTTGAACTTGAGGCAATACTCCTTCAATGTCATAGAGGTCTACCTTAGGTTCATGAACTCTCCTATCTTAACCTTCCTTATCTCAAGTGGGAAAAACTTATCTAGGAACGCATCCTGAAATATCTGCCAAGTCATAAGAGTTGCATCTTTCCCTCTACTCTTCTTCACATCACTACCCAATCATAAGCAACATTCTTCACCCTATAGGATGCCAATTTACACTCTCCTCTTAAGAAATATGCATAATCTAGGTGATCTTCATCTCATCAAGATTAAGATATAGGTCTCACCTGTCTGTGACCCAAAGAATTCTGGAGGGTTTATTCTCTTAAAATCTCTAATTTTGGCTGTTGCTAAATCCCCATCTTGCTGAGGTGGGTCTGCAGCCTAACGATTACCCTGAATATTAGTTGTCATATCTCGGGATAACACCTAAAAAGCTTCCTGAAACTCTGCATATGACAGATTCTCATTCAAAAGATCTGCGGAATGAGGTGGTTGGTTATCATTCCTACAGGCATTAGCTCTACGAGGAGGAATATTCTATAAATAAAAGGAAGAAACAAATTAGAGGAGGGTTTTACTCGAGCTCATGCTCACTCACATGACATGAATATGAAAGAACGAAAGTTGTTCCAAAAATATCTCATAGCCTCATGTACATAAATAAGGCGTGCAACACACCCATGCACAAGACTCTACTAGATGTGGCTTTTTAGACATCGTAGGAAACTATTGAACCTGGCTCTAATACCAAGTTTGTAATGCCCCAGATTCTAAACCCTGGATACTACACGGTGCTTATGACGCCGAAGGACCATAAACTAACCCATGACTGATATCTATAACTGAGCACTGAATAATATACTGTAAAATGCAGAATACTAGCAGAAAACTTGCCATAAGGTTCAATACTGAAATAAAACTGAATAAAGTATAACAATACTAAAACTAAAACAACTATTTTAAAGTACTCTAGTCTGAAAAGCCTCTAAACTGTTTGAATAAGGAGTTGATGAGACAATCCCCCAACTAACTCCATCTGCTAAAATGCTAAATCTAAGGCAATAATTAAATAAGGAACTTCCTTAAATAATGAGGACTCACTACTAAGTCTACTGCTGTTGGCTAAAGCTGAACTGCTAAGGGTGCTTGGGATCCCATGCTTCTAAATCTATGGTATAAAACACCATAGCACAATAGAAAAGCATGCGTTAGTATGTGAGAATGTACTGGTATGCTAGATGAGGTAACGCTGAAAACAAGGGTTCATATGCATGAACTGTAAGTGACTATGTAATGTGAACATGATTGAGTGGGAATATAGGCATGAGTGCATAAACTATAACTGAAATCGTAGTATCACTGAGTACTGAATTCTAATAATGGGATTTTTGATAACTGAGTCTACCGATACTGATATCTTATTGACTAAAGCTGAGATCAACCCTATTTATGCGGTGATCTCTGAATCTATTGATAATGAAAATAATTGAATAAATCTGAGATCAAGCCTATCTAGCGGGTGGCCTCTGAATCTATAGAACTATCTACATTCTTTACTGAGTTGAGTGACTGTGTCTAACAGTCTTGATTTTCATAATACTGACCTGAGTTCTATTCTGAAGACTGAGACTGAAACTATGAGAGGTAGTCAACTAATCGACATGCCTTTTTCTGAACTAATTAGGGTCCAACCTGTACCCCAGTTGGAAGGGTGTCAATACCATTCCATGGGTAAAGACAACTACTATGGAGTCATTCCTAATTTAACGAGTCACCCCTGAGATCAGTCCTAAACTTGTGGGTGATCTCTGAGTATGTCAGTCCTATCTAACAGGTGACATCTCATACCGATGCTGGCTACGTAGTTCTAAAACTTATGGATTTCTCCTATGGACCCAATCCTCACTAATGGGTGTGCCCCCATCCCTAGGCTTGCTCGGTGCTAAATTCTACTCCCAGCTGAAAAACAGTGACTAATTTCCTAGTTTATACTAGGCCTGACTGAGTTGTTACTAAACGTACTATTTAACTGAACTGAGTTACTGAGGTCCGTTGACTGACACAATAATAATGAATTTTGTTAACTGACTTAATGCTATTAGGTATGAATTAATTTACTGAGTTGGACTAGACTGATATTGAG
The DNA here is from genome assembly GCF_002878395.1 of Capsicum annuum. NCBI lineage: Eukaryota > Viridiplantae > Streptophyta > Magnoliopsida > Solanales > Solanaceae > Capsicum > Capsicum annuum. The sequence continues at coordinate 152,213,130 of NC_061121.1, read as the reverse complement.
GTTACTGAGTTATCCTAAGTTCTGTAACTCGCTGAGTTCTATTGATTGTGGCACAACTGAGATTGTCTTAAAACTGACACTAGCTCTAGGCACACAACTAAATTATCAGGTATTAAATACCTCCAGGACTCGATAGCATGGATAATAAAAAGCATGACAATTCTTGTATAACATGACAATGGTCTATCATTCACAATAAAATCAATGAGTCATTTCATCTAGAACATGAAAGCCATAAACTGGTAAATGTATAGAGAAGCATATTAATGTCGCATGATTAATTCAATAAGGTCTTTCATCAAATACTTGACATGCATTAACTTATGCATAACTGGGAATTTCTTGTCAACATGCTAAAATGACTCTATCTCATTCACATAGTCCTTTTATCAAACATATGGGGAGTATGCTATATTAATGCAGCAATCAATACATCTAAATCATCATGGCTACATCAACTCACTTACAAATTCAAGGGATTATCATGAACATTATGTAAGTCATCACATTATAGAATCAAATCTTGAAACTTGTCATCTAAAACATGAATCAGCACCCAACAACAACATAAACATGAATATCAATTCACATAATTCATGAAAACTTAAATATATATAATCTTTGAATTTAGAAAAGGATTCTTGATATTCATGGGTAGAAGGGACCCATGAATAAACATCTAAGATACCTTAATACTTGACTTTAAGAAGATTGACGGTGAAATTCTTGAGTTTTGAGTCTTGAACTAAGAACCCTAATGCTCGTTCTAGAGAGAATTTGGGAGAAAACAAGTGTACTTTGGTGAATAATGGCTGAATCTCGTGTTTTAGGGCTATATTGGGGTGGGAAAAAGACTGAAATAACCCTGGGGTTGCAACTATTTTAATGACTAAAAACTGAGTAACGACGCGTTGGTCGATGCGCCGCGTCGTTGGGACCAACGCTATAGACAATGCACCGCATCGTTGGCACCGATGCGATAGCCAACGCACCGCATTGACATCGCGTTAGATCACTGGAAATTGCCTTGAGCTGAGGAACATTTTGTCTATCGATGCGATGGACGACGCGACACACCAATATCGCATTGACTCACTATTTTAGAACTAGAACTTGGTCTAAACGAGGTCCGAAAAATCCAAAACTCATTCGGGAATCCCTATTGACATACTTGACCATGAATTAACTAAGATATAGACATTTAAGGGACTTTAAGGTCGCGAAATGAGATTTCCAACTTTCGAAGGCTAAAAATAAACTAAGTCTGAAAGCTTAGCTAGAATTTTCTAAATCTAGGACCCCTTGGCAAGCATTAAAGGACTAAATTAAGCTTAGGATTTTGCGGGATCTTACAAGAAGCCAACCTTATTGTTTCATGTGCATTGTGTGGTGATATTTAGATTAGTTCATTTCATTGCATTGTTGATTTAGAACATGGCCTAAGTGTCTGTTGAGGTAAAATTCTTAGTTACACTTCGTTTGGGAAAGGATTGTAGGCCTTCTTTAACCCAATTGTGCCTTCCACCACCCACTAAATGACATTATTCCCTAGAATTTGCCTCCTTTAAGCCTAAAACCTTTTCTTTGGAAAACCACATCTAAGCCTTTACCTTTTGAGTGCTTACATATACTATCCTTCTCTTGGCTCACCTCCTTGAGCCCACTAAATATGTACAAATTACAAACTCCAAAGAAGAAAAAAAAAAAAGATAACTTCAAAGAAGAAGGAGTAAAAGCCCCCACGAAGAAAAAGCGAGAACTCCAACAAAAGTGGAGAATCATCAAAAAGAAAATAAAACATATTTATCGAAAAGAAGGGGAAAAAGACTCCAGCACAAGATTCAAAAAAGTCAAAGTATAGAATAATGGGAAAAGAAGCACAACAAATAATATCAAACGTCAAAACTCAAGAAATATCAAAAGCACAAAAATAATGCAACGCTTATCAAGGAATTAGTCACTTTCGTCCCAAATATCATCCTACCTATTCCTAAGCCTACATTACAAGTTGATAACAAGTCTGACAAGATCCTACTATAAGTGTTCTCATATTAGTGGATACTTACATAAAGTCCTAACCTATAGTATCACAATTGAATTCATTGAAATTCTTTCTGAGTGTGAGTGTAAATCTCTAGTTGTCCCTAAATTCAAAAATAAAAAAAATACTCAAATAGGTGTGAAAATAGTACATTCTTTCTGGATAGGTTACTTGAAACATTAGAGTAACCATAATTCAAAATCTTTATTTGAAGAAAGATGAATAAATCATGTCGATACTTAGGTATGTCTAAGATAACACTTAAAACTATAGGTGTTACCCTAAAGTCTATTTCAGTTAGATGGAAATTCATATACACACTACTAATTATTGGTACCAACTATAGTGGAGCTACGATCATAACTTTTACAACTTTCCATATTTCTTACAAAGAAAATACAAAATAATTTTCTACATTTTCACCTTTCAACATCTCTTACAAAGAAAATACAAAATAGTTTTTTGCATTTTTCACTTTTCCTATTTTTTACAAGGAAAATACAAAATAATTTTTTGCATTTTAACCTTTTCAACATTTCTCACAAAGAAAATACAAAGCAGTTTTCTGCATTTTTCACCTTTCAACATTGTTGCAAAGAAAATACAAAATAATTTCTTTCTTTATCATGACATTCACCTTCAAATAAATGCATTATGCTTTTAATTCAAGGCACCCACCTCTAAATATGGGAAATTGACTTTCCTTTTCAAGATTTCACCTTCAAACACAAATATTTTGCTTTTTTTGTAAGGTGTTCTCCTTCTAATTTAGATATCTTACATTTTAATAGTGTTACCAGTCAAAAGGCTATTATCTTTTAGTAGATCCATCATTTGAGAGCTCTCATATTTACATAGACCTACTAGTCAAAAATTTATTACCTTTCAGCTGCTCCACCAGTCTAGAGCTCTTACATTTTGTATCTCGCCAGTCGAGAGGCTATTATCTTTTAAGTAGCCTAGATAGTCTAGAGGCTATTACCTTTCAAATTGCTCTGCCAATGGAGAGATCTTTAATTTTTACAGCCCCACCAGTTGAGAGGCTATTATCTTTCAATTGATTCACTAGTCGAGAGCTCTTTTATTTCAATAGCCCTACCAGTTGAAAGGTTATTACTTTTCAATTGCTATGCCAGTCGAGAGCTTCTTTATTTAATAGCCCCACCAGTAAAGAGCTTCTTTATTTAATAGCCCCACCAGTAGAGAGGCTATTACATTTTAATTACTTTTCTAGTCTAGAGCTCTTACATTTCCATAGCGCCGCCAGTCGAGAGGCTATTAACTTTTAATAGCTCCACTAGTTGAGAGCTTTTTAATTTCCATAGCCCCACTAGTCAAGAGGCTATTACCTTTCAATTGCTCCACCAATTGAGAGCTCTTTAATTTTGATAACCCTGCCAGTCGAGAGGTAATTACCTTTTAATTGCTTTGCCAGTCGAGATATGTTCAATTTCTATAGCCCCTCCAATCGATAGCCTATTACCTTCTAATTGCTCTTCCAGTTGAGAGCTCTTTTATTTTAGTAGATCCCCAAGTGGATATGTTACTACCTTCCAGTTATTCCACCAATTGAGAGGCCATTAGAATGAACTCACCTCACTAGTTGAGGACCTTAGTCTTCATAGACAATTATGGATGACCCTTAACATAGTATACGTAGACAATCAGATATGTCAATCAACATCAAATCTTTGTAGAAAATCGAATACATCATCATTCAACATCAGTCTCCATAGACAATCAGAAATAGTAATCAACATTAGTCTCCATAGACAATTGGAGATGCATCAAATCTTCGTAGAGAATTAAAGAAATCATCATTAATCACACAATCTTCGTAGATAATCGGAGATGAAAATCAACATCAGTCTTCATAGATAGTCGAATACATCTTTCATTCATCACATAAGTCTTCATAAATGATCAAAGATAACATTCATCCCAAGTTCTCATAAATAATCAGAGTCGTCATTCAACCTCAAGTCCTTGTAGACAATCGGAGATATCATGCATCTCTTCAACCAAAAATACAATTCAAAACAACAAGATATTTTTTTCAAATTCCATTTAAAAATCCAAAAGTTAGTCATAAATCATACAATAGGGCAAATTTTGAGAACTGCCTCCAAATTTTTCCTACTTTCTCATTTCAATATTTATTGATCCGATTCTAGTGACACTCGAGATATGTAGAAAGATCAATGTAGAGTCCAATCATCACAACACCATAATCATTCTTTCTCCCCAACAAGTATATAATCTTGTATCCCCAACATCTGACAGATCGATACTGGGGCAATTTAAAAAGGAGCATCGGGAATACGCGAACACTTTTATTCTCAAACAGTCCTCTCAATAATCATCTCACATGATAATCCAACCTTAATAACTAGGAAAGAGAAAATTTTCTCTTGAACTACACCCAACTTGATCATCATGCAACTCGAGGTACGTAGGCAATTTTGAATTAGAGTTCGGTCAAGTTTTCATAAAAAGTTAATTTTTTGTCTAGCAAAATTTGCTACACGTTAACGTTTTCATTTGAAGACTTCTACATCATCTCCAAACGAAAAGAAAAAATTATTGACACTCAATTTTGACTCTCCATGATTTATTAACATCTTTAGGCTTCCTGATCATTAAAGGACACAAAATACATTTTTCACATCTTTTTTACAATTGCTGACAAATTATCGATAATTGTTCTTACTTTAGGATTTAATCAATTTATTGTCATATTTTATTTTTCATAATTTATTAATAATTCTATGTACCTTAGGATTTTTTATTAATTATTTATCATTTTTGATATTTTCACAATCATCTGCACACGTACACGACATGACATCACATTTTTTAATTTACAATATTTTAAAGTTAATTACAGTTTTTCAATTTTCTTTACGTTTTTGTAATAACATATCAATATCTATATTTTTATATTATTTAATACATTCTAAAAATTATAAGTCTGATCAATTATTTTTACACAGCATAATTGTCTAATGTCTTGTCACATCCATCAATAATCAGACAATAATTTCTTGTCACATCTAACAATGACCACCTAATGATGTCTTATCATATCTGATAATGAACATACAATGACACTATTCTTTGGACAATAACTTTGCATGGTGGTTAAAAGGACAAACAATTTGTTGGTAAAAAACACAAGGTACAAAAGGTGTTCCAAAATAAAAGGAGGGGACACCCTTTTATCCTTTGGATAATAATAGGTGGCAATTTTCCTTATAAATAGTGAGGGGGGGAGACCAAAAAAATACACACATATATTTTTAAAATTATCCACACATGTTTTCCCACTTTATCCTCTCCCTCAAATACATAAAACTAATATACTTTAACATAAAATTCACAAACACACATGCTAATACACCCTTAAAAATTCGACATCTCATCTCTCTCTTTTCACTTTCTCTCACTACCTAGCAGTCCACCACCGCCGAAGCTCTAACAGAGAAAACCCATCAACTTTTTCCACCCTTCTTCTATTTCTAACGACTATGCCTCCCATCACCACCCAACCCCGATGAAATATCCATCTCGTCGCCCCTTTCCCTGTATCGCTACCTCATCGGAGTTGATTATCGGTGGCTATAATGCATTACCATTGCTACTACCCATTGGACATAGGCCAAATCTGGCTGAAAAATTCTTATCTTAGGTGTTGCTCCGGCATCCTAGCCATGAAAGCCACCTTCCCGAATCCTCTTATAATTATTTACTATTTTTTGATGAGTTTTAATTTAGCGACGAGATCTTTACCTTCTCTGATAAATATTTTGAATTTAATTTTGGTTGATCTTTTTGACTATTTTGCTACTGCTGGGATTATCACTTCACATTATTTTTTAGATCATTGATGTAAAAATCTTACTCTGCTAACTTGGTTCACGGTTCACTATATTTCAATTGATTTGCTATTGTCTTGCACTTTTTGGAATTGCATTTAGATCTTTTTCTCCTTCATATTTTATTACACTGATAAAGAACAAATACTACACTGATATTGGCCAATGACAATATCTCTTCATTGGATTTTTGAGGCACCCCATGACAAAAATAGATTTTATTTTCTCAAATTTACCTATTTTATTTCAAGTACCAATACATGGCTAATGAAGACTAAAAAAGGGACATTAAGTATACAAATATATAACAAAAATAAATAAATTTGGGCAATGACGAGATTTTTATAATATCACGATAATAGAAAGGATTTTACGATATACATCTTGTCAAGGCGACTTAGGATGGCTGATAAATTGAGCAACCACTTTGTAGGCATGGCGTATCTAAAATATAATTTGAGCCCACGCTTTAATGAAAATTATATTTATATATATATATATATATATATATATATATGCATACATAGTTCTTAATTTATTTTTCTTTGTCACTAACATATTTGTACAGGTTCTCAGGTACGCTTGCCAAAAAATGGCGTTCAAAAGGAGAATTTTATACTTGTTCTTTTGCTTATAATTGTATACATTAAACATAGTAAAAACTTTACTTTTTGGTGTGTCGGGCAGAAACATTCTTACATCACACACATTTAGACAAAATTTAGGCCGTTAATAATTACATAAAATAACTGAGTTAATCGATTAATTCACACATTTACATTATAAATATTATGTAGTCTTTTCTTCTCAAACGAATTAATAATTTTCTCTGTAATTTTAACCAAGTAAAAAATATTATTTGTAAATACTTTTTCTTTTCATAGCACATCAAAGATACTTTTCTTTTCATACATTACAAAATATTTTTTTCACATGTATCTTATATATTTTTATACATATCTTTTATAACAATAGATTCATACTTAATATGCATACATCTTTACATTATTTTAAATACTTATATTTTTCAAAAATAAATTTCTTCTCTCCTCCTTCTTTGATAAAGTTAGTCTAGCTGTGTACCACATTTATGGATCCTAAAGGGTGTCTAACCCCTTTCCTTCGGGATGATTTAAACCCTTACCTAGAATCTAAATTGGTTTTCGCAGACTAAAACACAAGTCACATATAGTAAAAAATAAATAGGATTCCTTATTCTTCTTAAAAAAGATTAGGTGGCCACCCTGTACAAAAAATTCTATTCTTTGAGTCTACAAGGACACCAGTTTTTTTATTTTCGTGCAATTTTGCATTTCCTCCCTTCCTTTATTACCCAATCTTGGTTTTAACCTAGTTTTGTGGTGTTTTTAGGTTTATCATGAACCAGCAACCCTACAACTACAAATTTCCCAACACCAAATAACATGACTAGAATAAGAAAGAGTTACATAGTAGGGGTTTCCTTCTTGAGCCTAATATGGTGATGAAGACTATAGGGGAGAAGTTGTTGGGTCTACAACTAATTAAAGCCATAGGATTGGGGTTGTTGACTGAGCCAATTCCATAATACAATAGATCATTCATGAGTTTTATTCTAATCTTCCTTCTATGGAATTGTTGGTACCTCTGCCTACTGTCTGCATCCAAGCTAAGAAGGTTTCGGTAGATGTTTCCACTATCAATGACACCTTAGGGGTCCCAAATCCTTCTAAAATGTTTTTGAGGTGAAAATTATGAATTTTGTTCGAAATGTGGAAAATTTCTTGGCGATGAAAGGTAGAGATATTGATGTGAAATGCTCCACTATTCGGGGTACTAAGAAAACCTACGGGTTGGCCAAGGATAGAGTATGGTTACAATTGGTTTCCTAGAGGATTCATCCTTTGGAAAATGTTACAGACGTGGTTTTTAATTGAGCTATGGTTATGTCATATGCTCTTGCGAGGATGGGGTAAATGTAGAGGGATAAATTATGCATAAGTGGCAGTATTACTTAAACATCCTGGGTTTTGACCCTTAGAAAATTTCTTAAAATTTCCATTCTCTGGACCCAATATGACTCATGGGTACGACCCGTATTTTGGGGTATGTTTGGTATAGTCCTATCGTATGCTGACCAATATTAGTTGGTGGGATGGTTTTGGTCACTGGAAATGGTATGACGTAGGGGTATGAGTCATAGGGCTTGGTACGAGTCTTACCAGGGACTCATATGGTGGATAGTGTTTGATCCTCCTGGTATTTTATTCTATCAGGGATACGGGTTATGTATATGGGCCGTATGTTATGGTTATGGCTTGGTTAGATGAGTCGTATACTGGATAGTGTTTGGTCCAAGGTTAAGGCTAGAATACGAGTGGTGGGTACCAATCGTATTGGGAGGATATGACTCGTATAGGTCAGTCGATCCCTGTGATGGGATTTTGTACAACTTAAGTAGGGGTATTCTGGATATTTTCCTACTTACCCTAATTAGGAACCATGATTTCTAATACAGTTAGGAGGTTATATACCCTATTATTCTATTTATTAAAACATAGAAACTATTCCAAAAAACTCCATAATTCTCTCAAGAGATTTTAGGGCAAGAAGGCTAGGGTTTCATCTTAAGGATTGCTTTGGGGCTTGTCTTAGTGATTTATTTTCTTAATTCTTCGGTATAAGGCATAATTTACTTCCCTCATTATAATTTCCACTAAAGTCATAGTTTATATGATTGATTTCATGGTTTTACTATTTCATGATTTTGGCTTTCAATTATTATTTGGGGGTTTTGATATTAAATAATTGGTTATGGTTTCCTATGGTTTTAATTATGCTTTTATATGCATTAATGGTGGATTTGGACAATTGTATTGCATGGTAATGATTTAATGATCTTTGGAATTGGTTTTGGTTATATTATGCCCCCAATGTGTTTGATATAATGCTTATAAAGATACGTTCATTGCATTGACTTCTTCTAATGGAATTCTTGGATGTTTTAAACTTGGTAAAGGAATCATACATGGTTTAAATAGGTTGAAAGGCTAAAGGCTAAATGCTTATGCTTATAGGGAATATGGAAGTCTCCCAAGTAGTTTAATATGGTATATAGAAGGGAACTTGAAAGTCCCCTTAACCTAAGTAGTTGGTTATAGATATTACTTGCAAGTAAGGGGTAGTTTGATGATACCACTAATATTAGCCTTGGTTAATAAAATAGTAAATAGATTGGTTGGTAATTTGGAATTGGCTTTAAGGTGGCTTTAATGGCGAAATGTGTAGCAAAGCCATGGAAGGTGGCAGTCCTAGGGGGACCAAAATTGGAAACTCATATTTGCCGATATAAGGATTGGTCTTAGTAGACCATGTTCATGATGTCACGCTACTGGGGATGTACTATTCATGCCATGGGATACTTTCCTAGTCGTACAGCTACACGTACTGGGGCCCTTTTAACAGGGGGAGCTGAACCCATATAGTCGGTATATGGTTTAGGACAACCAAGCTACACAACCCAGATAAAGGTTTTAAATGCATGCTAAACCCAAATCCTATTTCCTAACACTTATATTTGTACGTTTATATGCGTTGGATGGTTTTACTTTATTTTATAACTGGCATTATTTTATCCTTATCTTGAGATTCATGCTAGCGGTCACTCGCTTACCCGTCTACCGGTGGCTGTATACCCACGATATATAGGAACCGATTGTTCGACTCCTTCTATATAGTGATTGATAAGTGAAAACATTTGGACTGAAGTCGTAGGTTCTATACTTTTGGAAGGCATCATTTTATTTTATGTATATTGTTAGATATTTTAATTTTATTTTGGATACTGGTTTTGGCCATGGTTGGGGGTATATCCCTACTGGATTTGTTTACTCTTTTGGATAGAGGCTTTGTGGTACTTTTGAGGGTTGGAATATGTGGGATCGGTATTGGTATTTTCTTTGGCATCGGTATTGGTGTTTGATCCTACACCCTTGGAAGATATTATTGGTTGTTCTATCGTATTACATTTTGGGATTAATTATATTATGTTTTAGTATTCTTTTGGTTATGGCCTAGTTTATCACCTATGGTTTGGTCGGTATGGTTGGGCGGTTGATTTTGTATATGTGGACTTGGTTGGGTCGGTCATGGTTGAGACCCTATCCAAGAGTCTTCATGAGTGCATTTATGCTATCTTGCTATATGCTAAAAATTTAGCCTATCTAAGGCTGGATATAGGTGGTTGGATTGGGAAATAGAGGGCGGTCCCTGGTCCTGGTTGGACTTGGGATTCCCATTATTATGAGGAACGAGGGTCCGGTCGTGTCAAGTTAGTATCAGAGCCTAGGTTTATGGTCTTTTGGGAGTTCACAATGTTATGTCTAGTAGAGTCTATTTTAAGGGTATGAAGTGCTCCACACTCATAAGAGAGAGGTTGCAAGACATTTAAGAATGTTTCACTTTCTTGGTATTCTATCTTTAAGCTTGAGTTGTCAATCCTAGAATTTTTTTTAAATCCTTCTTTGCTCGTCTTTCAGATTATGCCTCTTAGATCTAGATTGTAAGAAAATTCTTTTGTCCCATCTAGGAATAATGCTGAAAGGGTATGTCTTATGTCTGGAGTACATCTTCAATCTCATGTTCCTATTCCTGCTGGTGTTGGAGTCCCTCTTATTCTGGCTAGCTCTCCTCAGGTCCATCAGGGTAACGTGACAAACAGAGAATTTTGTCAGTCTATTCATGTTATTACCCAACTAGTTGTTGATTAGGCTGAACGAGGTGCGGATGGTGCTTTATCTACTGAGGCCATAAGGGTTGGCCTATTTATGAAAATGGATCCTCCTAAATTTACTAGAGTAAAGGTGGAGGAGGATTCACTAGGCTTCTTAGATAAGAGGGAAAAAATCTTTCGAGTGATGCAAGCTACTAATTTAAAAAGGGTTAACCTTGCAACTTATTAGCTAAAGGATATTGCTTATTAGTGGTATGAGGAGTAGGACAGGGATAGAGGTGATATAGAAGAGGAAGGGTTGTGGGAGGATTTTTCTAATGCCTTCTTGGATCATTTCTTTTCTCAAGAGTTGAGGGAAGCTATGATGGATAAGTTTGTGATCCTCAAGCAGGGGAGGATGTTAGTAAGGAAATATGCTTTAAAGTTCCATCAGCTATCAAGGTATGCTCCTAACATGGTGGTTGATATAAGGTCGAGAATAAGGAAGTTTGCTTCTGGGTTGAATAGAGATTTTACTCTGGAGAGAGAGATTGCCTTACTGATTAAAGATCTAGATATCTCGAGGTTGACTCTTCATATGCAGTAGGTTAAGAATGAGAAGAGAATATAGGTGTAGTTTATGGATAAAAGAGGAAAGAGGAGTAGGTTTTTTTAATTAGGGAGGTGCTCGGTCTCAGGGAGGTAGAGATGGTGGAAAGTGGCAAAAAAAAGTGGGGGAGTTCTGGCTCCTATTCAGCTTGTGCTTCTTACCAATTGGGAGACAAGTGTCATCAAGGTGGTGATGATTCTCAGGTATTGGTTGCCCAATCTCAATCAAGTGAAGGTCAATCAGTCTCTTTGTGTCCTTCTAGTTGATTTTGTGGTCATCCTTATCGGGGTTATTGTGAAGACGGTAGGGGAAAATACTTTAAGAATGGCCAAGCACGCCATCAACTCAGGGATTGTTCGGTTAATAAGGTTTCTACGGGGGAAAATAAGATTCCTATGGCTTTCTCTTCTGCTCCTACATATGGTGGTATGGTATCTGCTTCTGTTACTGCTCCTAGTTCTCAGGTTAGTTAGAAAAGGTTGTATGGTTTGGCATCCCGATGGGAATCCGAGGCATTACCTGATGTCATTACTAGAACGTTACAACTTTTCTCTCATGACATATATTATTTGCTTGATCTGGGATCCACTCTTTCTTATGTGACTCCATATGTGGCTGTATCTTTTGGTTTCGATCCATAAGTTATTTCATATCTTTTTTTATTTTCTAGCTCGATAGGTGACTTAGTTATTGCTAAGAGAGTCTATAGAAGGTGTATGGTATCTATTGGTAGAAATCAGACCTTGGTGGATCTGATTGAGTTGGATATGGTAGATTTTTATATCATTCTGGGTATGGACTAGTTACACTTTTTTTACACGTCCTGGGATTGTCGAACCCGTAGAGTTCTTTAGGTTCCCTGGTGAACCGGTTATAGAATAGAAGGGTGTTTCTTTAGCTCCTATGGGGAGTTTTATTTCTTATCTTAGAGCTAATAGTTTAATCTCCAAGGGTTTTCTTTATCACTTGGTCCGAGTTAAAGATCCTATAAGGTCCTTTGTTTTCTTTGATCCCTGTGGTTAATGAGTTTCTAGAGGTCCTTCTAGATTATCTTCCTAGTGTTCCTACGGATAGAAAAATAGTTTGTTATTGATTTGCTTCCAGACACTCATCCATTTTCTATTCCTTCATATAGAATGGCTTGGACTAAGTTGAGAAAACTCAAGGAGCAACTTAAGGATCATCTAGACAAGGGATTATTCGTCCTTGTGTATTTTCTTGGGGTGCACCGGTGTTGTTTGTGTACAAGAAGGATGATTCCCTTTGGATTTGCATTGACTACAGGCTATTGAATAAGGTAACAGTCAAGAAAAATATCGTCTACCTTGGATAAATGAATTTTTTGACCAGTTGGAAGGTGCCATGTTTTTCTCTATGAGAGATCTTTGGTTTGGGTACCATCAACTTATGATTAGGGAGGTAGATATCCCAAAAATGACTTTTCATACTTGGTATGGGCATTTTGGGGTCTTGGTAATGTCATTTCGGTAAATCGATTCTTTAGCAACATTTATAGACTTAAAGAACAGGGTATCTAGGCAGTATCTGGATCTCTTCGTCATTGTGTTTATTGATGACTATAATACCCCAAAACTTCAAACATTTTTAGGATCATGCTTCGAACTAATGAGTAATAAATTTTAGTTCTTTGGTAGTTCTATGGTCAAGTTTGATGCATATTAAGGCCTCAAAAGTGTCCTAGCTAATAGATGAATCAAAACTTTTCCATACCGATTGAATTCTTAAGAAGGATATTAGTATAGTCAACTTCAAACAAGCATATCTTTCATTATGCTATGAATTTCTGAGCTCATGACCCACCAACACATAGATAATTGAATTATATTTCCAACGATACCAATTTCGCCTAAATCCGATATCGGAGAAAAGAGTTATGCCCATTTTACTCCAGCATGTCAGGCTAGGAAATCGAGTGATGACATTCGTGATAAGATGTCACAAGCGTGATGACTTATCACCAATGTCATCAGACCTAGGCAGATTTCCCCAATGATGACATTTTGTGATAAGTCATCACGCCCGTGATGGCCTATCACCAATGTCGTCAACCTTAACCAGAAAATCAAGATTTCACCTTTTTATGACAACATTTCACTACGACTTATCACCAGCTTGACGACTTGTCATGAATGTCGTCAGCTATTTTTATTCTAGCAATTGAGGGACATTTTTACAAGGGTATTTTGGTCTTTTCCTCCACTTTCCAAGACTTATAGCCCTCAAGGAATGTATTATCTTCCATTCTCTTTAGTTAAATATCTCAAAAAGATCTCTCATACACTCTTAACCACAAGATTAGGGTTTCATCTCAAGATCATCTCCTAAATAACAAGAACATTCTAAACACTAGTCAAGAAAAATCAAGAGCAATCCTAAGGATTTCTTCAAGAACCCTCAGAAAAATTAGATCTCTTTCAAGATTCAATCACTAAGGTATGTGTAGTGTTCATCCATGGATCCCTTTCATCCATGGAGCTCAAGAATCATGTTTTAAATTATAAATTGTGATTTCCTTGTTGTGTTATGACTATATTCATGTTGATGGTTGTTGTTTGGATTCAAGGTTGTATCTTTATGTGTTTTTCATGAAGCATATGATTAGGTTAGTTGAAACCCATGAATTTTGAATGGATTAAGATTGTCAAATTGATAAGTACAACTATGCGCAAAGTTGTGCATGTAAGGTGTTTAAAAAATTGCCTAGAATGATTGAATCCATGTTTTTATGACTTAATAGTCCTTAAATGACAAGCCCATGTTCTATTCTTTATGACTCCGCATGAACTCAATGTTATTATTGTGTGTTATTTTTGTGATATGGAACGAGCATGATATTGAAGCAACACGAGCATATACATGTTGTTCGCATCCCCTTCCATGTATAAGATGTTGAGAACCAAGTGTATTATGAAATCCCCTATTTATGATATTATGAATTGTGGACTCTATTCTTATGATCAAGTCAGTCACGTGTGTCAGTTTCCTTCCATCGAGTCCTGGGGGTACTTGTACCTGAAAAATATAACTATGTGCCTAGAGCCATGTCATGTTATCACGATACTCTCAGTCAAGCCATGATCTATAGAACTCAGACAGTCATGTGACTCAAGAAATCTCAAAAATCTCATGATCTCAATTAATTCTCAGATAATAGTACTATTCTGTCAGTCACCAGAAGTCAGCTACTCAGTCCATGTACAGTCAGTTAATCAGGTTTAATCTATTCTGATAGGAGTAAAATTTAGCATCGAGTGAACCCATGGATGGGAACTCACTTGCCAGATAAGGGTTTGATTCTTAGCAGTCATCCTTATGTTTCAGAACTACGTAGCCAGCGTAGGTTGAGACATCTTAACCTGTTTGATTAGAGTTGATAAGGTGATTTGACCTGTTAGACTAGGGTCCCACCATTTTCATTAGAGTAACCTATCAGATAAGGGTCACTCACAGCGGTCCTTACCCATGGCGTGCTATTGACACCCTTCCAATCAAGGCACAGATTGGACTCTAGCTCAGCTATTACAGCGCATTTAGGGCATGTTAGTTAAACAACTACCTCCCACAGTTTCAGTCTCCATCTCAGTAAAAGAACTCAGATAGTTCTTTAGATTTTAGTATACCAGGATTGTCAGATATAGTCAATTCAATTACAGTACGAAACTCAGTAGTTCCATCAGATTTAGGACTGTTAGACACAGTCATCCATTTTATCAGAAATCCCAATATTAGTCATGTTATATATCAATAAACCATGTATTAGCGTATAGATCTACATATCACGTATTCACGATCTCAGTTACTATGTATGCATGTTTGCACTCTCATGTTCATATTAGTCATTCAGTCAGCACTGCTCATGCATGTAATCCCTTTTGCGTATATCCTACTTCACTCATATACTCAGTACTTTCAGTTGTACTAGCATTTGTGCTATGGTTCTTTCTTTTATGTTACACCATAGGTTCAGAGCCACGAGTTCCAGATTAGCAGTAGCAGTCGCATTTTAGTTCACAGAGTTGTAGTGAGTCCTCTTCATTCGAGGATGATATGATTTGACTTCATTTATTTTCTTAAGTTATCTTTCAGTTTATGGAGTTAGTTGGAGACATGTTCCTTCAACTCCTTACTCAGATAGTATTTAGAGGCTTTCAAATTTAGTTTAGACTTTAGTTGTTTTGGGTATTTGTTACCCCATATGGATGTTATGATTTGTCAGATATTTTATTCAGTTGTACCTTATGGCCTATTGTTCATGTTTTCGACATTTTACATGTATATTATGCAGTTTAAAGGTACAGATATCAGTCATGGGTTAGCTTGTGGTCCTTCGGGGTTATAAGCACCGTGTAGCATTCCGGTTTAAAAAATTGGGGTTTTACAAACTTGGTATCAGAGCCTAAGGTTCAATAGAGTCCTAGGAAGTCTGAAAGCCTCATCTAGTAAAGTCTTATACATGGGTGTGTTGCGTGCCACATTTATGTGCAAGAGTCTATGAGATGTTTTAAGAATAGTTTCCCCTCTTTCAGTATTCATATCATGCCAGTGAGCATAATTACAAGTCAGTCTCTCAGTCTAATCTGCATTTTCTCTTTATTTTAGAACAAGCCTCCTAAAAGAAGAAATCAGTCAGCCTCTCATCCCGAAGAACCTTTGGGCGATTATATTTCTCATACGGAGTTCAGGACCGCATTTACCACTCTTGTTCAGTATGTGGCTGCCCAAAATGAATGGCCACCAGCTATTCCGGCCAATCCAATGACCAACTCAGCCGCAGCTAGGATTTAGGACTTCACCCGAATAAACCCTCCATCATTCTTCGGGTCTAAGTCTGATGAAGACCCCTAGGAATTCATTGACCAAGTCCAAAAGGTCATAGATATCATGGGAGTTACTTTTTATCAGAGTTCCGAGTTAGACGCATACCAATTATGGGATATTACTCACACTTGGTACAAACAGTAAAAGTCTGAGAGGTTAGAGGATGCAGGTCCTATAAAGTGGGATAAATTTGTCACAGCTCTCTTAGACAGATTCTTTCCCCAGGAGCTGAAGGAGGCAAAATTTCTAGGGTACATCAACCTCAAGCAGGAAAATATGACGGTTAAAGAGTGCTCTCTCAGATTTACTCAGTTAGCCAGATATGCCCCTCATGTGGTTGCAGACAACAGGGCTAAGATGAGCAAGTTTGTGTCAGGGGTGAATGATAGAGTGGTAAATGAGTGTAGGTCGATGATGCTGAACAATGATATGACTTTAGCTAGGATCATGAAACATGATCAGAAAATAGAGGAGAAGAAGATTAGGACTAGGGAGAAGCAGAATAAGAGAGCAAGGTCAGGCAGTTTCAATTTTGCTCAACCCAAATCAGAAGGAGGAAACCGTTCACAGTTCCAGCTCCTTCTTCTGCCAGTGCCCTAGTGCCAAAATTTAGAGATGGCAACCAAGATCGAGCACCAGGTTCTAAGTCTCAAGGTAGTGTCAGCAGTGCCAGAACTAACCCCCTATGTCAGACTTATGGTAAGAACCACAAGGGTACCTGTAGAGGTGATAGCGATATTTATTTTGGTTGTGGCAAGCTAGGCCACAGGGTTAGAGAGTGTTCGCAGTTAGGTTTGTAGGGTTAGAAGAATCGTTCCACAACCTAGTCCGGTTGCCCAAATCTGCAGGGTGCTACTTCCAGTGCTACTAGGGGCAACGCCTAAACAGATTCTATGCTCTTCAAACCCTACAGAATTAGGAAAATTTTCCTGATGTCGTTACTGGTACATTGTAGATTTTCCATGTTCATGTTTACACTTTGCTAGATCCAGGTGTATCCTTGTTTTTTATTACTCCTTATATAGAAGGTAATTTTGGAATCGGTCTCAAAATTTTAGCAGAGCCCTTTTTAGTCTCTACTCTAGTGGGCAAAACCATCATAGATCGGTGGGTATACAGGAACTACCCGATTATGATATTTCAGGAAGCCACATCAGAAGATTTGGTTGAGTTAGAGATGACTGATTTTGATGTCATTCTCGGCATGGATTGGCTTCATTCCTGCTATGCCACAGTCGACTGCAGAAATAGGATAGTTCAGTTTCAGTTCCCAAATGAGTCCATCGTAGAGTGGAAAGACAATACTTCATCTTTCAGGGGTCCGCTTATTTCCTGCCTTCGGGCAAGGAAAATGATACCTAAGGGATGTGTTTATCATCTCTTTCATGTTAAAGACTCTGGTTTCAAATCTTCTAGTCTCGAATTAGTCCCAGTTGTAAATAAGTATTAAGACATATTTCCCAAAGATTTTCCAAGCATTCCTTCCAAAAAGGAAATAGACTTTGGTATTGACCTTATTCCAGTTACTTATCCTATTTCAATTCTGTCATACAGAATGGCACCAATAGAACTCAGAGAACTGAAAGAACAGTTGAAGGATCTCTTAGATAAGGTATTCGTTAGACCCAGTATTTCCCCGTGAGGCACACCAATCTTATTCATGTGTAAGAAAGACGGTTCTCTCAGGATATGCATTGATTACTGTCAGCTTAATAAAGTCACGATCAAGAATAAGTATCCTATTCCTATGATAGATGACTTGTTTGACCAACTTTAGGGTGCCAGTTATTTCTACAAGATTGACCTCAGATCAGGCTATCATCAGCTCAGAGTTAGAGAATGTGACATCCCAAAGACAGCTTTTCATACTCGGTATGGTCATTTTGAGTTTTTAGTCATGTCCTGTGGTCTTACCAATGGCCCAGCTACTTTCATGGACTTGATAAACCGTGTGTTCAAGCAGTACTTAGATATGTTATTCATAGTCTTCATAGATGATATCTTGGTCTATTCCTACACAGAGCGCGATCATGCAGACCATCTCAGAATTGTTCTTCAGACCCTTAGAGATCACCAGCTATTCGCTAAATTCAGTAAGTGCAAGTTTTAGATAAGGTCAATAGCATTCCTTGGCCATATTATTTCCAATGATGGCATTAAAGTAGATCCTCAGAAGACCAAAGCAGTAAGAAACTGGCCTCGCCCTGTCTCTCCATTAGATATCAGGAGGTTTTTGGGTTTGGCTGGCTATTACAAATAGTTTGTTGAGGTATTTTCTTCTATTTTACCCTTATGTATAGATTGACTCAAAATAAGGTCAAGTTTCAGTGGTCAAATTCTTGCAAGAAGAGTTTTCAGGAGTTGAAAACTTGACTCACCTCAGCTCCAGTTCTAGCTCTTCTAGATGGTTCAGATGGATTCGTAGTATATTATGATACATCCAGAGTGGGTATAGGTTATGTACTCATCCAGCATGGTAAGGTCATAGCCTACGCCTCCAGACAGTTAAAACCCCATGAGAAGAATTATCCTAGTCATGATCTTGAGTTAGCAGCCATAGTATTTGCCTTGAAGATTTAGAGGCATTATCTATACAGAGTTCATGTAGATGTATTCACATATCATAAGAGTCTTCAGTATGTCCTTTCCCAGAAAGATCTCAATCTTTGTTAGAGAAGGTGGTTAGATTTCTTGAAGGATTATGATATGAGTGTCCTTTACTATCCGAGCAAGGCCAACATTATGTCCGACGCTCTCAGTAGACTCTCCATGGGCAGTGTTTATAATGCTGAGGATAGTAAAAAAAAAGATAGCTCAAGAAATCCATCAACTTACCAGACTAGGTGTTCGCTTCGTCGATTCTTCATAGGGTGGAGTATGTATTCAGAGTAGTTCAGAATCATCTCTAGTTTCTGAGGTAAAAGAAAAGCAAGACAGGGATCCTAGCCTTGTCAAGCTAAAAGAGTCAATCAGTGATCATAAGTTTGAGGTTTCTCCCAAGGAGGATATGGTGTCCTTCGTTGTTAGGGTCATCTCTGTGGTCTAGATATGGATGACTTGAGGAAATGAGTTCTTGTAGAGGCACATGGTACACGATACTCTATTTATCCAGGGGCTACTAAGATGTACCATGACTTACGGAAGATCTATTAGTGGAGTGGGATGAAGAGAGATATTGTAGTTTTTATGGCTAAGTGTTTTATATGTCAACAGGTTAAGATAGAGCATCAGAAGCCTAGTGGTTCCATGCTGGAGTTCACTATTCCTACTTGGAAGTTAGAAGAAGTGAACATGGACTTCGTGACGGGTTTGCCTCAAACTCGTCATCAACATGATTCAGTTTGGGTCATTGTAGACAGGATGACCAAGTTAGCTTATTTCCTTTCAGTCCATACCTCTTATTTAGCCGAGGATTATGCCAAACTTTATATTAGGGAGTTGGTCAGATTACATGGTGTTCCACTATCTATTATCTCAGACAGAAGTACTCAATTCACCTCTCACTTCTGGAAAGCATTACAAAAGGGTCTTGGTACCCAAGTTCATCTCAGTACAACTTTTCATACTCAGACAGATGGTCAAGCAGAAAGGACCATTCAGATTCTAGAAGATATGCTAAGGGCGTGTGCAATTTATTTTAATGGAAGTTGGGATGACCACTTGCCTTTGGTTGAGTTTGCATACAACAATAGCTATCATTCCTATATTTAGATGGCCCCGTTCGAAGCTCTCTATGGTAGGAGGTATAGATCTCCAATTATTTGGTTCAAAGTTAGTGAGGCCTTAGTCATGGGGCCTGACTTAGTGTTTGATGCCTCAGAGAAGGTTCAGTTAATCAGAGAAAGACTTCGGGCTTCTCAGAGGCAACAGAAGCCTTATGCAGACATTCATAAAAAGGATCTAAAATTCAAAGTTGATGATTTTGTCTATCTCAAGATCTCTCCAATGAAGGGAGTGAAGAGATTCGGCAAGAAGGGAAAGCTCAGTCCCCGATATATTGGTCTTTTTAAAATTCTTAGTCGCTTGGGAAAGGTAGCGTATGAGATCAAATTGCCTCCAGATCTAGCTTCAGTTCATCCAGTATTCTATGTCTGTTTGCTCAAGAAGTGCGTAGATGACCCTTCATTTGTAGTCCCTACTTAGAGCATAGATATCCAGAACAGCCTCTATTATAAAGAGATTCCGATCGAAATTATAGACTATCAGACTCGTAGACTGAGGAAAAAAGAAGTCCCTCTAGTCAAAGTTTTTTGGTGAAACCAGTCCATTGAGGGAGCTACTTGGGAAGCAGAAGAAGATATGCATACCAAGTATCCCCACCTCTTCTCCGTCAATTCAGATCAAGCTTAAGGTAATAGTTCTCCTTAAGCTT
This sequence comes from Capsicum annuum, assembly GCF_002878395.1. NCBI lineage: Eukaryota > Viridiplantae > Streptophyta > Magnoliopsida > Solanales > Solanaceae > Capsicum > Capsicum annuum. The sequence goes on along the minus strand of NC_061121.1, from coordinate 152,192,703 downwards.
ATTTAGTTTTATGTTTAGAATTCCATTTACAAATTTGGTACTAAATATCATTGCATTCGCTCATGCATACATGTAACAGTTCAGTCACGTAATCATGCATCAGATATGCATGAGTTTAGCTTGTCAGTTATGCATCAGATATGCATGTTTAGTATGTTTAGATATATTCAGCTTATCATTTAGGTCAGTCATGTCATCATGTTTTACATGTTGCATCCCTTAAGTAAGGCCAGTACATTAGTAATCTCAGCTTAGTCAGTCTCATTAGAGGATGAATATTCCCATGGGGGGATATTGTAATACCCCAAAGACATTTTTAGGATCATGCTTCAAACTTATGAGTAATAAATTTTAGTTCTTTGGTAGTTCTATGACCAAGGTTGATGCATATTAAGGCCTCAAAAGTGTCCTAGCTAATAGACAAATCAAAACATTTCCTTATCGATTGAATTCTTAACAAGGATATTGGTATAGTCAACTTCAAACGAGGATATCTCTCGTTATACTATGAATTTCTGAGATCATGAGCTACTAATAGATAAATAATTGAATTATATTTCCAAATATATCAATTTTAGCTAAATCTGATATCGAAGCAAGGAGTTATGCCCATTTTACTCTAGTATGTCAGGCTGGGAAACTGAGTGACGACATTCGTGATAAGCTGTCACAAGCGGGATGACTTATCACCAATGTTGTCAGCCTTGGGAATATTTCCACCCCCAGTGACTATATTTTGTGATAAGTCGTCACGCCCTTAACGACCTATCACCAATGTCGTCAACGTTAACCAAAAAATCAAGATTTCACCTTTTTGTAAGGACATTTCGTGATGACTTATCACCAGCTTGATGACTTGTCACGAATGTCGTCAACTATTTTTTTCCAACAATAAAGGCACATTTTGCAAGGATATTTTAGTATTTTCCTTCACTTTCCATGACTTATAACCCTCAACAAGGGTCTTCTCTCAAGATCGTCTCCTCAAGAACAAGAACATTCTCTTCCAAAGGGGTTAAACGCTAGTTAAGAAAAATCAATAGCAAGCCTAAAGATTTCTTCAAGAACCTTCAAAAACATTAGATCTCTTTCAAGATTCAATCACTAAGGTATGAGTAGTGTTCATCCATGGATCCCTTTCATCCATGGAGATCAAGAATCATGCTTTAGATTATAAATTGTGATTTCCTTATTGTGTTATGACTATATTCATGTTGATGATTGTTGTTTGGATTCAAGTTTGTATCTTGGTGTGATTTTCATGAAGCATGTGATTAGGTTAGTTGAAACCCATGAATTTTAGATGGATTAAGATTGTCAAATTGATAAGTATACCTATGCCTAGAGTTGTGCATGTAAGGTGTTTGATAAAATACCTAGAATGATAGAATCTATATTTTTATGACTTATTAGTGCTTAAATGACAAGCCCATGTTCTATTCTTTATGACTCCACATGAACTCCATGTTATTGTTGTATGTTATTGTTGTTATATGGAATGAGCATGATATTGAAGCAACACGATTATATACATGTTGTTCGCATCCCCTTCCATGTATAAGATGTTAAGAACCAAGTATAGTATGAAATCCCCTACTTATGATATTGTGAATTGTGGACTTTATTCTTTTGATTAAGTCAGTCATGTGTATCAGTTTCCTTCCATCGAGTCCTGGGGGTACTTGTACCCAAAAAATATAGCTGTGTGCCTAGAGCTATGTCATGTTATCAGGATACTCTTAGTCAATCCATGATCTATAGAACTCAAACAGTCATGTGACTCAGGAAATCTCAAAAATCTCATGATCTTATTTAATTCTCAGATAATAGTACTATTCCATCAGTCAATAGAAGTTAATTACTCAGTTCATGTACAATCAGTTAATCATGTTTAATCTCTTCAGATAGGAGTAGAAGTTAGCACCGAGTGAACCTAAGGATGGGAGCTCACTTTCTAGATAAGGGTGTGATTCATAGAAGTCATCTTTGTGTTCCAGAACTATGTAGCCAACATAGGTTGAGACATGTTAACCTGTCTGATTAGGGTTGATGAGGTGATTTGACCTGTCAAACCAGGGTCCCACCGTTCTCATTAGAGTAACCTGCCAGATAAGGGTCACTCACAGCTGTCCTTACTAGTGGTACGGTATTGACACCCTTCTAATCAGGGCAAAAATTGGACCCCAGCTCAGCTATTATAGTGTATTTGATGCATGCCAGTTAAAAAACTACCTCCCACAATTTCAATCTCAGTCTTAGTAAAAGAACTCAGATAGTTTTTTAGATTTTAGTATACTAGGACTGCCAGATATAGTCAATTTAGTTACAGTACGAAACTCAGGTAGTTCCATCAGATTTAGGACTATCAGACACAGTCATCCATGTTATCAGAAATCCCAGTATTAGTCATGTTAGATATCAATAAACCATGTATTAGTATACAGATCTAGATATCACGTATTCACAATCTCAGTTACTATGAATGCATGTTTGTACTCTCACGTTCATATTAGTCATTCAGTTAGCACTACTCATACATGTAAGCCCTTTTGCATATATCCTACCTCACTAGTATACTCAGTACTTTCAGTTGTACTGATGCATTTGCGCTATGGCTCTTACTTTTGTGTTACACCATAGGTTCAGAGCCACGAGTTCCAGATCTATAGTAGCAGTCGTATTTCAGTATATAGAGTTGTAGTGAGTCCTTTTCATTTGAGGACGATATGATTTGACTTCATTTATTTTCTTCGGTTAACTTTTAGTTTATAGAGTTAGTTAGAGATATGTTCCTTCAACTCCTTACTCAAACAATATTTAGAGTCTTTCAGATTTAATTCAGATTTGTTTAAGACTTTAGTTGTTTTGGGTATTTGTTACCCCATATGGATGTTATGATTTGTCAGATATTTTATTCAGTTGAACCTTATGGCCTATTGTTCATGTTTTCTACATTTTACATGTATATTATTCAGTGTACAGGTATAGATATCAGTCATGGGTTAGCTTATGGTCCTTTGGGGTCATAAGCACTATGTAGCATTTCAGTTTAGAAAATTGGGATTATAATAACATTCTAGTTTATTCAAAGAGAAAAGTGAATCATGCTAATCACCTCTGTATGGTGTTGTAGACCTTAAAGGAACAATAGTTGTATGGAAAGTTCTCTAAGTGTGAGTTTTTGTTGAATGCTGTGACTTTTTTGGGTCATATTATTTTTAGTAAAAGGATCATGGAGGATCCATAAAAGGTGGTTATGGTATTATAAGTGGTTTATGGAAAGCTTTTCTTTGATAGCTGCTCCTTTGACTAAGTTGACTCAGAAAAAAGTTAAGTTTTCTTTTTGGGATACAAGTGAAGGGAGTTTTGAGAAGTTGAAAGATAAGTTGACTTCGGCTCCAATACTAACTTTGTCATTGGGAAATGATAGGTTTGTGGTTTATTATGATGTATCTCGGGTAGGCCTTAGTTTTGTGTTGTGTAGCATGGGAAGGTGATTGCCTATGCTTCCAGGAAGTTGAAGGTATATCAGAGGAATTATCCTACACATAATTTGGAGTTGTTGGCAGTTGTGTTTTCTTTGAAAATATGGTAACATTATTTGTATGGTGTTCACGTGGATATCTTTTCTAATAATAAGAGTCTTTAGTACGTATTCACTCAGAAAGAGCTTAATCTCAGGTAGAGGAGATAACTTAAGCTTCTCAAAAGCTATGATATAATTCTTCACTACCATCGAGGTAAGGCCATTATGGTTAATGATACTCTTAGCAGGCTGTCTATGAAAAGTTTGTCTTATATGGAGAAAGGAAAGAGGGAATTGGTGATGGATATTCACCTCTTGGACAATCTTGAAGTTCATTTTTTAGACCCCAAGGATGGTAGTGTGATGGTGCAAAAATTGATTTTATCGTCTCTTGGTTCAGAAATTAAGGAGAAGAAAGTGCTGAATGTTGTCTTGATGAAAATCAAGAGTGGCGTTGGTAGGCAAAATTTAGTGGTGTTTGAGATCAATGGTAATGGTACACTATGGTAACAAGGGAGGTTGTTTGTTCTTAATTTCGATGGGTTGCAATAAAAGGGTTTTGGCTGAGGTGTATGAGTCATGCTATGTTGTTCATCTCAGCTCGACTAAGATGTATCATAATCTCAAGGATATCTATTGGTGGAATGGCATGAAGAGAGAAGTGGCAAATTTTGTCGTCAAGTGTATCATGTGTCAATAGGTTAAGGTTGAGCACATGAGTCCATGAGGGTTGTGGTAACGCCCACTTACACGTCAATTTGAGTAGAAGGCGATCGTTGTCAATATATTTACCCAACAAGAGTCGGGGTCGAATCCACGAGTAATAATGTGAGTGGAGATTGAGTAAATTTCGAATAAGTGTTACTAACTAAATTCAAACATGTAAGTAATTCTTAGGCTTTTAAGGGACTAATTTGAGACTAAGAATAATTAGAGTGCAATCAATTGGGAACAGATCTTGGGACTATGCTATCCTAGGGTCAAGATATGCATAGGTATGTAATGATTCAATGCAAATTCTAGTTGTTGATAATATGGGAGGCTAGGTTTAAAGTCCTTGAGGGTGATTTTTCAACAAAGCCACAAAAATGTCACTCATTGACCCTTTCGAGTACTTAACGAGTGTGCAATTAAAGCCAGTCAATACCTCAATTAGGCACCCGCTATTTCTAGGATGGAACCCGAGGGACAGTCAACCTCTTAATCATCCTTATGTCTAAGATAGTGAAAAATTGGCAAGACACACCCATGAATGGTTTGCTATTTCTTTAGTTCCCACATTCCTCTTTCAAGGATGATGTGGGTTCCTAAAGTTCACCCAAAACCCCTCTTTCAAGGATGGCTAGGGCTTTCAAGAGCTTGAGACTTTCATCCATCAAACCCATTTAGGAATTTAGGGCCTTGACCCACAAATCCCTACCTATTTAATCAAGCAACAATAGAATCCATCATCAACAAACTAAATTCCACATAAATATATAACAACCCATGCACAATTGCTTCCTATTCAAACATAATCTCAAGAGGTAGATTTTGAAAATCATAATAATAATCAAAACAAATAAACCAAGATGTCTATTAAATTTATTCATAGGAAAAATAAAGAAAGGAAAAACCACTTTTTAGACTCAAATGAATCTTTAATAGACAAAGCCAAATCTATACTTGGAAGTTAGTCTAATGTCTTCTTGGCTCAAATTAGTACAAATTTCAGCTCCAACCTCCAAGAAATTATAGAACCCTAAACTAAGGATAAGCGGTAGGGTTGTGGAATGATTGATCTCCATATTGAAGGGGTTTTGAGCCTGAAATGGGATTTATGGTCAGTTGTTTAGAATGACGTTTTTGCCCTTGGGCCATTTTCCAACCTCACCTTATCGCGAAAGATTGGTAGTAATCTTAATCACCGCGATCACGGTTAGTCCATTGTGATCGCATTTGGCTGACTAGATTGAATCGCGTTAGCCCACTATAATAATAACTGAGGTCTAGATCCTGATCCTGCATTAGCTCGTCCAGCTTTTACACTTCAATTCTCTTTTTAATCTTTTTCAGCTTATATTTGCTTCTTTTCTTCTCAGCACTTGTACACCTTAAAATAATGGGAATTAGGATGTTTAACCCTAAATATGTCTTACTTTTACATTCAAATCATAGTAGTGTGCAAGAATATTTAGTGTAAATAAGTGGTAAATTCACCCCTTTATCGGGTTGTATCAAGAAACTTATTTGCCCAAAGTAAAGTAGGAAGTGATCAATATGGACTTTATTATTGGTCTTCCTCAGTCTCAAAATTAGTATGATTCGATTTGGGTCATCGTGGATAAGATGACTAAGTCAGCTCACTTCTGGCCAGTATGGACCACCTTTTTGGTTGAGGATTATGTGAAGTTGTATCTTCAAGAGATCGTGAAGCTGCATGGGGTACTTATTTCAATTATTTTTTATCATTCTACACAATTTACATCTCATTTCTGGAGGTATTTCCAGAAAGGGTTGGGGACTAAGGTTAGTTTGAGTACTGCTTTTCATCCACAGTCGAATGGGAAAGTGAAGAGAACTATTCAGACATTGAAGGATATGCCTATATGATTGACCATGGTAGCAATTGGCTTAAGTATCTACCTTTGGTGGAGTTTTCTTACAACAATAGCTACCATTCGAGTATTGGTATGGCTCCTTTCAAGGCGCTATATTGTATGAGGTATAGATCTCCTATTGATTGGTTTGAGATAAGAAAGACAGACATTTTTGTCCTAGATTTGGTTTATCAAGCAATGGAGTTTGGGATAGGCTTAAAGCTACCGAAAGTTGCCAAAAGTCCTATATGGATGTTAGGCATAGAGACTTGGATTTTAAGATCGGGGATATGGTGTTCCTCAAGGTGTCTCCCGTGAAGGGAGTGGTATAGGTTGGAAAAAAGGGAAAACTCAATCCTCTATGTTGGTCCTTATGAGATTTTTTGAAAGGAGGGAAATGTTACTTATGAGTTGGAGTTGCTATATCGATTAAGTTTGGTTCATCTGGTATTTCATATTTCTATGTTGAGGAAGTGCATTAGTGATCCTTCTTTGTTTTTTCCTTTGGAAGTATTGAATATTTTAGATTCTTTATCTTATGAAGAGGTCTCGATTGAGATATTAGTTAGGCAAGTTTGTTGGTTACGGACCAAGGATATGTCTTCGGTTAAATTTTTATGGTAGAACCATAAGGTGGAATAAGCTACTTGGGAAGTGAAATAGGAGATGAAGTTCAAATATCCGTATTTGTTTTCTTCTTCAGGAACTCATGCGGAAGATTTGTGTCTTCAACGCATCTTTATTTACTGAGTTTGTTAAAGGAAAGATTAACATCTTAGCCTATTCATTTTCAAACTTTGTTAAAAGGATATTTGATAATGCAAATGACTCTGTGTGTTGTTAACCCTACCTTTTCCATCATTCAGGGACGAATGTTCCTAGTGGGGGAGACTGAAATATCTTGGGTTTTGACCCTTAGAAAATTTCCTAGAATTTTTGCTCTCTAGTCCCAATACGACTCATAGGTACGAGCCGTATATTGGGGTACAAGTGGTATGGTCCTGTCGTATGCTTACCAATATTAGTTGGTGGGATAGTTTTGGTCACTAGAATGGGAACGACTTAGGGGTATAAGTCATAGGGCTTGGTACAAGTCATACCAGGGACTCGTATAGTGGGTAGTGTTTGATCCTCCTAGTATTTTATTATTCCAGGGATACGGGTTATGGATATGAATTGTATGTTGTGGTTATGACTTGGTTGGATATGTCGTATGCTGAATAGTATTTGATATAGTGGTTGAGGCTTGGATACAAGTGGTGGGTACTGATTGTATAGGGAGGATACGACTTGTATGGGTCAATTGTATCCCTCTGAAGGGATTTTGTGCAACTTAAGTGGGAGTATTCTGGACATTTCCCTGCTTACCCTAATTAGGAACCACTACTTCTAATATACTTAGGAGGTTATTTACCCTATAAATCTATTCATTAAACTTAGAAAATATTTCAAAACACTCCATAATTCTCTCAAGAGCTTTTGGGGTAAGAAGGTTAGGGTTTCATCTTTTTGATTGCTTTGGGGCTTGTCTTGGTGATTTCTTTCCATCATTTCTTCAGTATACGACATAATTCTCTTCCCTCATTGTAATTTCCACTAAAGGCATGGTTTATATGATTGATTTCATGGTTTTACTATTTCATGATTATGGTTTTCAACTATTATTTAAGGGTTTTGATATTAAAGTCTTGGTTATGGTTTCCTATTGTTTTAATTATGCTTTTTATATGCATTATTGGTGGATTTTTACAATTAGATTGTGTGGTAATGGTTTAATGGTCTTTGGAATTGCTTTTAGTTATATTATGCCCCCATGTGTTTGATAAACTACTTATAAAGATTTGTTTATTGCATTGAATTATTTTGATGGAACTCTTGCATGTTTTTAGCATAGTAAAAGAATAATACATGGTTTAAATGGATTGAAAAGTCTAAAGGCTACATAATTATGCTTGTGAGGATCCCAAGTGGTTTAACATGGTATATGGAAGGGCACTTGAAAGTCCCCTTAACTTAAATGGTTGGCTATGGATATTACTTGCAAGTAAGGGGTGGTATGACGATACTACTAATATTGTCCTTGGTTAATAAAATGGTAAATGGATTGGTTTCTCATTTGGAAATGGTTTTAATAGGGCATTAATAGTGGGATGTGTAGCAAAGTCGTGGAAGGTGATGGCCCCGGGGGAGCAAAATAGGAAACTTGTATTTGCCAATATAAGGATTGGTCTTAGTGGACTGTGTGCATAATGTCACACTATTGTGGGATGTACTAGTCATCCTATGGGATACTTCCTTAGTCGTAAGGCTACACACACTAGGGCCTTTTCAGCAGGGGAAGCTGAACCCATATAGCCCGTGGGTGGTTTAGGACTGCCAAGCTACATAGCCTAGATAAAGGTTTTAAATAAATGCTAAACCCGGATCCCCGTTCCCATAACTTATATATGTATGGTTGTGTGGATTGGATGGTTTTACTTAGTTTTATAACTGGCTTTATTTTATCCTTATCCTAAGATTTGTGCTAGCAGTCACTCATTAACCCATCAATGAGCGGTTGTATACCTATGCTATACAGGAACTATCTGTTTGACTCCTCCTACATAGTGATTGATTCTAGGAAAAGACTGAAGTGGTGAGCTTCCATTCTTTCGGATGGAAACATTTCATGTTATGGATATTGTTAGAAGTTTTGATTTTGTATTGGATATTGGTTTTGGCCATGGTTGGGACATGTCCCAACTGAATTTACTTACTTTTTTGGATAGAGGCTTTGTGGTACTTCTGGGGGTTGGAATGGGTGGAATCGGTATTTGTGTTTTCCTTGGTATCAGTATTGGTGTTGGGGTCTATAACCATAGAAGATATTCTTAGTTGTTCTATCATATTACGTTTTTGGATTAATTATATTATGTTTTCATATTCTTTTGGTTATAACTTGGTTTATGGCCTACGGTTTGGTCGGTATGGTTGGGTGGTTGATTTGGTACGGATGGACTCAGTTGGGTCGGTCATGGATGTGACCCTATCCCAGAGACTTCATGAGAGCATTTATGCTATCTTGCTATATTCTAAAAATTTAGCCCATCTAAGGCTGGATATATGTGGTTGGGTTGGGTAACAGGGGGCGGTCCCCAATCTTGGTTAGACTTGGGATGCCTATTACGATAAGGCCCAGGTGTCGGGTCATGTCAATTTCTAAGCTAGAGAGAGGTATGCAAGAGATATCTTCCTTCGTTACTTCCTTAGTCAGTGCATTATGTTCTAGGATGGATGTTCCTCAAGAGACTCAAGACACTATGGAAAAGTATGAGATGGTGTACAGACCGTTGAGGGGTAGGGACATACGTGGAGTGAGAAAAAAAGAAAGATTAGGAAAGAAAGAGAGAGTAGTCAGAATGGCAACGGTGAGGAGTCAGGTTCCCCTTCTACTTAGTCTTCCTTATCTCTCGATAGTTAGGAGTACGAATTTTCTGCCATTTGGAGATAACTAGAGAGGACTCAGCTACTCTCTCCTAGGTTGTCTCATTCGATCTCAACTTCCTTCTTGTATCCATCCTATGCATATGCTAAGTTTAGGAGTAAGCTAGATGCAGACGAAGAAGAATTTCTCTTGAATTGTATGCTAGAGGGGATGTAGAAGGAGGTCCATGTGATCTTCAAGTGTGCCTCACCCACTAAGAAGCTCCCCAAGCTGACCAAGAAGGATGTCAAGGAGTTCTCCTTCCTTAGTGGGACGGAGTAAGAGAGTTCAGATGAATTGAGCCTCAGAGAAAGTGCCACCAAATAGATCTCCCCCTTTAATTGTTATTATGATTTCTAAATTTGGATTGCCCTAATTTGTAGTTTGTAACAAAAAATCACTCTATTTATTTTCTTTTATTTTTAGATATTTTACTACCACGGTGCTTGAATACTAATTATTTTATCTTACACTAAGTGTCAAATCAGTTTTTCATTTTATTATCTCAAAAATAGGGTTCCCTTCCAACAATTGCAAAATCACAAAACAAGGGAACCCTGGCAGGCCACTGCACGTAGCCACTGTAGCAGTTAATTTTATCATTATAGTGGTAACCTCCAGTAGTTTTTCCTTTTCCCTTTTCTTGTTAATTTTATCATTATTGTTCTTGGTTAGGTTTTGGTTTTGTTATTCAATTTAAGACTTTGAAATTTCTTATTTCATTATTATGAGATTGGTTCTATAATTTTTTCTATGAATTCTATGAATTACCTTTCAACTATGAGCTGCTAATTCTCTTGGATAGGGTTGTGGGAACCCTGCAGGATTAACAAAGTAGAGACAGTGTCAAGTCATTCTAGATAAATATTTTTTCATGTATTGGGTTTTGTTCGTTCTTATTAATTTCTTAGCGGTGGCCAATATTAAGATCCCACGTATATTCACTACTTGCTTCACAATAGAGTTAGTGAGTAGGAAAAGATGATCACAATAGTAATTTAGAGATTAATTATCAATCTAGGCTAATTAGCATCATCCACATAAGATGATTATCTTTTATCTAATAAGTTGAAACTCAAAAGGTGATAGTTCACTAGGATCTAGGATAAGGGATAGTAAGGCAACACTCTAAGACTCAAAAGCTAAAAAGTGAAATCTATCAATGAGGCCATAAGACAATTGATGTTACATAACTTACAAATTCTACATGCAAGGCATTACAGTTTATCGATAGTGCACGATAAATCTATGGAGTTAGAAACCAGGGGAAACACAAGCCAAGTGTTCGTCTTAGATTGCTTACAACCAAAAGCATCCAATTCTTGTTACTTCTTTCTAGTTACTATAAATTCCCTCTTTTCACTTTTTTGCACTGCCTGGTGATTTTAACAAGTTCAAAAAAGATATCTGATATATTCCTTGTAAGATCGACCCCAACCTATTCGGTTTACTATATTTTGACAACAAATGCTTTATCCTTAGAAGGAGGTATAGTTTAGGCATTATAAAATTTTAGCATTGTTACCGAGGAATGCGATTGTAGATTGACTGATTGAAATTGTTGAAGTTGTCAATTTTTTCTTTTCTAATCTACTTTGAGAATACGCTAGTGTTTGACTACTGTTCTTGATATGACAACATATCCGGAGAAAGTATGGAGTGATAAAGAATTCTTAATTATTGATCGTTATACTTTTGACATTATTCATTAATGTAAGAGTGTGGCTGATATAGTGTATAAACACATTGATAGCCTGTTGGAAGCATTTACACACCTTGTCCATAATAATCATGAGCTTATTCAAAAGGTTGATAGGTTTGTCATAGATATTTACCACTTACAAGTAGAGTTGATGTAAAAGCTACTGTGTGTAACGTCCAGCAACTTAGTTAGGGGTGGTATGACTAAAAAATTTGTGAGAAGCTAACTTGTAGAGCTAAAATTTAAGGAGTCTAAAATTTCTCATACCCTTATAGATAGTGTCACTCTTAAGGAGAGTATACTAGAGTTATCTAGGGATGTAAATAAGACTGCAATTCCTAACTTGGGGCGTATTGGACCTCATTCGAAGCATTTTCCACATTGTGTTACTATAGTCAGATCTTGGTTGAGCCATCTGGACCTGAAGAAGTGTGCAAGAAGGAGGAAACACATGTCTACATTCTTTAATTTGCTAAGCCAGAATCAAAGAATTACATTCCTCGCATAAGGTTTGAGAAGTAAGATATGCCACATCTATTCCTTACGTCCTTTATTTTTATAGCTCCGCCCCATGAGTATAATGAAAAATCAAAAAACAATTAAGGGTGAAATTCATAAGTTAAAAGTGGAAAAATAAAATTAGAGACCAACTTTTAGGACACCATGATGAAGTCTGAGTAAGCAAGGTACCCATGGGCTTATTGGTGAAGTCTGAGTAACCAACCCAGCCTCGTCATACTACAACATCAAATCAGGCGTTGTTTGAAAGGCAACTAAAGGTATTTTGTTATTTGTATTTGTCTTCGTGGTTGATGTTAGATCTCCACACCTATGGTGCCAAAGGTATTTCCTAACTCTTTTGTGTTATAGCGGTTTGATGCATTGGGGACAATGCATGATTTTAAGTTGAGAGAGGTGCTACTTATGGGTTTTAATATCCTCATGGGGTATTTTTTGTTGTGTCTCTTTTCCTCAGAGTTCTGTTCCTAGTAGAGCCTGCATGTTTAGGCGTATTGTATTTTGTTTTGTTATGCTATGTGTTTAACTAGGAGAAAAATGAGTATCTAGGGCAGTTGACTTATTTTAGAACTATATGATATGTATATTTATGTGACCATTATGGATCTTATTATGGCATTAGAATTTGGGAGATGATAATCATTGCTAACTTGTGCATGAACCAGATAGGTGGTAGCTTATGATGTGACCCTATGCCATGTGTGAGTAAGATGCTACTTAGTCCCTTTGTGTGTTGAATCTATAACTTTCCCGGTTATCTTGCCTAAGTTGTAGGACAGTCGGTTAGTAAAGGATTATTGGTTGTTTTTTATATTAGTCTACTTTTAGCCTAAATGACCTTCCCAATGTGCATAAGTATCCCTTGATCCCTGTCTTTGAGCTTGTATAGGCTATTTCTTTGTTTTTACCTTTCACTTTCCTATTTGGTAACAATGAACCTATTTTGGCCATAGTCCTTCTTAGACATTGTGCACCTCAACTTAGGAAAATCGGTAAGTTGAGGGTGGCTATCATAGGGGTGTGTAATGTAAAGTAGGTATGAATAAGGATAAAATAAGAGAAAAAGAAAGTAAGGTTGGATGTGGTAGCAAAAGAAAAGAAAGGTTGAAAATTTTGAAAAAGAAAGAATAAAAGAAACCACACTTAACCTGAATGTGTAATAACATAAAAAGGGAGAAATAAGGGTAAAATAAGAGTATATTGATTAATAAGTGGGAGCCCAAAGTGAATTTAGTGTCGAGGAGGCTTAGTCACTTGATATATCCATATATGCCATACCAGCCCCCAAGCCTACATTATAAGATAAACAAAGTTCCATAGTGATCCTAACTTACTATCTAAAAGTTAAGGTAAAGAAAATAAGGGCAAGCCTATGGTGTTCCATGTGCATTGGTGGAACTTCTCTTGTGAGTGTATCTTAAATGTCTCTGCATTGACATGCATGGTTTCATATGTGTGAGTGGGATTTCATTAATGTGAGGGAACATGGGTTGTATTGCTAGTTGCTTACATATTTGGGTAGTGTGACTTGTACATAGGCATGTTTATATGTTGCTAATGTAATTACCATACCTTGATTTCTTTGTGTCACACAGTTGCGTTTCATGTTTACACATGATTGGTCTTTGAATTGTTTTTATAGGAGAGGGTAATGTATTTAGAGCTAAATTTGATGATTGAATGCCATAGGTATCTTAGTTTTCTCTTGGTTAAGCATCATCGTATACTGTGTTGTGTTTTTGTTGCCTGAGGACATGTAATGTTCTATGTTGAATTTTCTTGATGTGCTATGAACTTATAGCACTTATGATGCTTAAACTTGGAGAATATGCATGTACTTAAGGCTATTTTGTTGGATATGATATGTTTTTGGAGTGATTTACAAAAAACCAAGTTTTGGATGCTAAAAGGAAGAAAAAGATGGTTGTGGATGCTAAATGAAAGAAAAGATGGTTTTAGATGCTAAACAGAAAGAAAGTTGAAAAGTAGAAGTTTTAGGCTACTTACTTAGGCAGTTTTCGGTGTACGTACCACTTACGGGACATAGGTGACCAAAGTAGTTCCAAAACTTGAAGTCTACAGGCTCATTAGTAGAAAAAATGAGGTTTTTTACTTACTAAGACCAAATAATGGTCTGTATGTGGTACATACGATACATATGTGATCTTAGTAAGTGGCCACCAATGCAAATTTTTCTAGATCATTATGAAATTGTTTCCTAGGGTTTTCGTGTAACCTACATACAGGCATATGATTTTTTAGTCCTTATTATGTACATTTAGTCATGTTTTCTTATTTTATTTAGGATTTGATTTCTAGGGTTCTTATAATCTATAAATACCCTTTAGACTTTGTTTAGTGGGGATACACTAGAGAGGGCCACATATTGAGAGATAGGCCCTTGGGGGATACCATACACTTATTATTCTTGGTTTGTTTTTTGGTTTTTTTATTCAATTTAAGACTTTGAGATTTCTTATTTCATTATTACGAGATTAATTCGGTAATTTTCTCTGTGAATTCCATTAATTGTCTTGCAACTATGAGTGGCTAATTCCCTTAGCTAGGGTTGTGAGAACCCTAGCAGATTAACGAAGTAGAGTAAGTTCCAAGTCATTTAAGGTAAAGATTCTTGCAAGTATTGGGTTTTCTTCATTCTTATTGATTTCTTAGCGGTGGCCAATGTTAAGATCCCGTCTATATTTGTTGAGTTTATTTAAGTTGTTGGTTTTGTTTGTTGATTTTGGGTTTTCTACTATTTTAAGGCACACATTTATGTATTCTCAATACTCAAAGTCAAAGTAATCCCCTGATTCTATTGAATCCTGAGCTTGAATAAACTTTATGATAGAATACTAAGATGGAGAGAAAAAAAATATATGATCAAGAAGCCTTGAGAGAAGGGGTTCATGATGACACAACAACATTGAATTAACTACCTCGACACAGTGTTTATGAATCTGTAGAGCATGTCACAACTTGTTTAATAGCCATAGAAAATACTAGGCAGGCAGATGCCTATTGTACAGCTATGAATGAAAGAGATAGATAAGAGAATAATAAATGTCGAGCAACACTTGACAGTTGGAATTAGAAGGAATAGAGGTCAAAGATGATTCAACAGTACTTGCCAGTGCATAATGATCCAAAAGAAAACTTGGTTTATGTTGATCCAATTTAGAAAGGTGCAATATGTCCACTAACATTTCCCTAAGATAAAATCCAATATGCAATGATCTAGTTGCTGAACTTGAAAAGAGTATTTTTTAGTTTGCCTAATGATGATGCAAACATGCACCTTATGAACTTTATGTGGATTTTCACTTCAAATAAGTTGCCTGGAGTGAGTCAAGAATCTATACGACTCAGGTTGTTCCAATTCTCACTAATAGGAGAAGCGACTTTGTAGTTAGGAGAGCTTCCTCGTTGGTATATTACCACATGGAATGAGTTGGGGACGTAGTTCTTGCACTAATTCTTTCCAACCCCTCAAATATTACAGTTGAAAGATTAGATCTATAATTTTTGATAGTTATATTCAGAGGCACTATATGAGACATGGTTGAGGTTTAAGAAGAAACTATTGAATGTTGCAAATCACAAAATCATAGGGAAAAACTTGTTTGAGATATTTTATAGAGCCTTGAATACAAATACCAAGGTTATAGATGATACTATTACAAGTGGATTTTTCATGAGTCTCTATTAGAAGCAGACCGTAAAAAGCTTAAATCAGGTTACTAAAACCAATTAAGGGTGTCATACTTGGGAGGCGAATAGATCAACTGGTACTTATACCAGTAAGTTGAGAGCATTTGATGAGATACTGGCTCAAGAGGTAGCATAATTGAGAACTGAGATTGGTCGGCTTACTATGCAGTTTGTAGAAATGGGAGAAGAAAAGGTAAATAAAATGGGCTCTAGAGGTAAGTCCTCTAGACATGAAGAATCCAATTTTGAGGAAGAATTATAGTATCTAGACAAAGAGATAGCAAGTTTCTGAGCCAAGGTCTTAGGGTCTAATCAAGACACTTGGAACTCAAGGCAAGGGAATCAAGGTCGAAACTACTATGGCAACAAGTATAAGGACAAAAATAGACAATGTGATTGTGACTAGAAGAGGAAAGAAGATTATAAGGATAAAGTAGCCTTTATGTTCCACCGGGGAAGCATGATGCTGAGTCCAAAAGTTTGAGAATTGAAGAACTGATTGTTAAGCTTGTGAAGGGTTCAAAGAGCCAAGAGAGTTGCTTTAAGGAAATTAAGGCGGATATTTCAAGGTTGGGCCCGAAAGTAGAATCGTATGAATCAATAATGAAGTAGCTTGAGCAATAGTTTGGGAAGATGTCTGCTACATTGAATTAGCATCAATCGGGCACTCTTCCTAACAATATTATTTAGAATCCAAAGAACGATAGTCACTTCCTAGATATTACTACTCAAAGTGGTAAGGCTACTATTTATCCACCTATGCATGTGGTTGATGACGTGAGGAATAACAGTGTGGATGCGGATAAAATTAAAACTAAAAAGCCAATAAGTGACGGTGAGAAATCTTAAAAACTGATAGTTGTAAGGAAATAACCAAATAATGATAAAGAAAAGGGTAAGGACCGCACCTATATTGAAACCCATACCACAACCTCCTCCACGTTTTCCTAAAAGGTTGAAGAAGAATGCTAAAAAGGGGAAATATCACAATTTTTTTATGTTAAAGAAATTGGCTGTGAATATCCCTCTTGTGGAAGATTTGGAGAATAAGCCTAGATATGCAAAATTTTTGAAGGATTTAGTGACTAAAATTCGGATGGTGAGTTTTGAGCCTACTAATAATTTGCACCACTATAGTGCTATCACCTCATGGTCTTTAGTTGAAAAGAACGAGGATCTAGGAGATTTTACTATTCCTTGTACTATTGGATCTTTCTACTTTGCATGAGCTTTATATTACCTAGGACCTAGCATTAATTTAATGTTTCTTGTTGTATAAAAAAAGTTAGGGTTAGGGTTGCCTAAGCCGCCTTTTATAAGACTATTAATGGCAGATTATACTGTGAAGAAGTAGGTTGGTATTTTGTGTTATGTATTGGTGAAAGTGGCTTCTTTCATATTCTCAGCTAATTTTTTGATTCTCGATTCTAAAGTTGATTTTTCTATCCCTAGAATGTTGGAAAGGTCTTTCATATCCATAGACAGGGCATTGGTTGACATGGAGATCAGATAGATAAAATTAAGACTTAATAATGAGTAGTTCATATTCAACGTGTGTCAGTCGATGAGGCAACCCAAAGATATGCAAGTAGTTTCTTTGGTAGACACTGTAGATAAAAATATGTTCGTTGTACCCATTTAGAAGAGGTTCGATATCAATTCTTAAGAATTCATGATCATGAATTTCTATAGTGAGTGTATTGATGAGTATGATAAAATGGTGAGTTCATTTGTCAGTAGAGGTTTATACACTTATGCGCTGAAGAAGTCTGACCTTGATTTGAAAAATAGAGCAACCCAGTCGATGAGACCATCTATTGAGGATCCATCAATTTTAGAATTAAAGGCCCTCTTCTCTCATTTGTGTTATGCATTCTTAGGGGCCAACAATACCTTTCAAATTATTATTGCAACAGATTTGTTAGAGTAGCAGGTTGAGGCCTTGATATTCTTGTTGTAGAGGTTTAAAAGGGATATTGATTGGACTACTGCTGGCATCATCAGAATTCTACCTGGAATTTATACTCACCAGATTCAGCTTAAACGAAAATATGTACCTAGCATTAGAATCAATGTCAATTGAATCCACCTATGCAAAAGGTGGTGAAGAAAAAATCATTAAGCAGTTAGATGCAGGTATAGTTTACCCTATTGACGATAGCAAATGGGTGAGCTCGGTTCAGTTTGTGCCGATTAGGGTGGGATAACTGTAGTCCCTAATGACAAAAATGAGTTAGTACCCATGATACTAGTCATGGAATGGTGAGTTCATATGGATTATTGGAAACTAAATATTTCGGCTTAGAAGGATCATTTTTCTATACCATTCATGGATCAATTATTAAACCGTGTTGCAGGTAGAGAATGGTATTGTTTACTTGATGATTATTTAGGGTATAATTAGATTTTATATTGCTCCCAAGGACCAAGATAAAATCACTTTCACTTTTTCATATGGTACATTTTCATTTAAGAGGATTCATTTCTATCTTTGTAATGCTTCTGCCAGCTTTTAGTGTTGAATGGTTGAAATGACCTGTAATACCCGTGCTTTTTATTATCTTGAAAATCATCTCAAGAATGTTAGAACTTTCTTATAAATAAGAATTCATTCTTATACATGAGTTATTTCCATAATTTTCACTTCCTATCACGTGGGAAATTGAATAAGCTTTCCATTAATATACAATTCGCCCAAATCTGACACTCGAGCAAAGAGTTAGAGCCTTTTTAGTGAGACGGTGTTTGACCTGAGCCTTCAGCGCGTCGTGGAGATAGCTCAAATGGTAATTGTCAATGTCCAGTATTGCTCTGCGATACTGGCGCATCGCACCAAAATTCCAGGTCATAGACATGGTGGAACGAGATAGCTCCGCGTCGCGCCACCATGCAGTTTCCCAATTGTCAATTTCCAGTTACACAGCACGATACCGCCGTATTGCACCAAGGGTCCAATTTGGGAAATTTTACTGAAAATTAAATTATGTGTCCAGGGTTAAAAGGGTCAATTTGCCCCCCTATATTAGCTTCCAAACACGAGATTTAGCCCTTATTCATCCAAAATATTGATGTTTTCTCAAATACTCTCAATAACTCAAGATAGGGTTTTTAATAGAAGGTCCAATTTCAAGAAGGTTTCACCATTAATCTTCACGATATCATAAACTAAGGTATGCATAGTGTTCATTCATGGGCTCCTTTCATCTATAAATTCCAAGAATCCCTTTTCAACTACAAGTTATGGATTTTCTTCATGTTTTCATGCTTTGTATGTTCTCTTTCATGTTGATAAATGACGAATTGATTTGTATTCCATGATTTGATGATAAATTCCATGTGGGTTGACTAGTATAGATAAAGATTTACGAAATCTCATGACTAAAACCTTGTATGATGAAATTGGAATTGAACCATGATGTTTAATTGCTATACCATGATGTTTACATCTACTATTCCTGCCATATATTTGATTAAATGCCTAGATAAAGGAAATTTGCCTAATTAGCATGATATCATGAAAATCCCTATAAATGTACAAACTTATGCCTAATAGACGTTTGATGAAATGATTCAATAAACATATTGTGGTGATTATCATGTATTCAAGAATATCAAGTCATGTTAGTTTCCTTCCATCAAGTCCTGAGGGTATTTGTACCCAAAATATTAGTTGTGTGCCTAGATCCATGTCATGTTTTCATGATACTCTCAGTCAAGATATGAACTCTTAGACTTCAGATAGTCTTATGACTCAGGAAAAATCTTCATGATCTCATGACTCAGTCAGTTATCAGATATCAGTAGTATTTTGTCAGCCACAGAAATTCAGTAACTCAGTCTATGCTCAGTTTAGTTCAGTAAATCATGCTCAGTGTCCATTCAGATGGTAGTAGGAATTAGAACCAAGTGAACCAAAGGATGGGGACTCACTTGTTATACGAGGGTGTGATTTCTAGAAGCAATCCTTGCATTCCAGAACTATGTAGCCAGCATAGGTTAAGACATCGTAGCCTACTATATGAGGATAGATAAGGTAGCTTAACCTATTATGTGAGGGTTCCCACTATTCTCGCTAGAGTTACCTGTTAATTGAGGGTTACTCATATGTTGTCATTACCAATGGTGCGGTATTGACACCCTTCCAATCAGGGCATAGATTGGACCATAGCTCAACTATCATAGCACCTTTGGGGCATGTCGGTTAGATACTACTTCCTACAGTTTTATGTTATAGAATTAGGACTGTCAGATATAGTCAATCAGTTTCAGTAGTAGAACTCAGATAGTTCTTCAGATTTCAGGACTTTCAAATACAGTCAACTCAGATACAGTACAAAACTGAGATAGTTCCATTAGATTTAGGACTATCAGACACAGTCAGGCATGTTATCAGTTATTTTTAGATACAGTTTTATTATTTATTTCATGTTATCAGTATCCAGACTTAGTAGTCATGCTGCCACGGTATTAGTATCATTGTGTTACGTTATCAATTACAGTTGCATATTTATGTATGCATTCTCACGTTTATGTTGGATAGTCAGTTAGTATTGATCATGCATGTAAACCCTTACATATAGCCTACCTCACATGTATACTTGGTACATGTGTAATGATGCATTTGTGCTATAATGATTTTCCATATTCCGCAGTCAGAGTAGAAGTGAGTCCTCATCCTTCATGGACCTAATAGTTTTCTAGTGTCTCATTGATTAGATTATTAGTTGGAGTTAGTTGGGGACATGTACCATCAACTCCTTATTTAGATTCTTCAGACAGTAGAGGCTTCTAGACTAGATGCAGACTAGATACAGACTATCATGTTCAGACTTCTGTATTTTCAGTTTTGTTTTGGGTATTCTATTACCCCACAAAGATGTTATATCATTCAGTTATGTTCAGTATTAAACCTTATGGACTTTCAGTGCATGTTTCCATATTATTATGTTATCTTATGCAGTATACATGTACAAATATTAGTCATGGGTTAGCTTTTGGTCCTTCGGGGTCACAAGCACCGTGTAGCATTCCGATTCAGCAAATTGAGTTGCTACATGACCCTTTAGGTTATTTTCCATATTTCAGCTTATTTTTACTGCTAGAGATTTATTATAGTTTCCCCATGTCATTTATGATGTACAAGAACTAGCAGTTTGATTATCGGGCAATTCATTAGATTTTTAGAGTAAATTTCCTATTTTGAAGTCTTCGCTGGTTTTAAATGACCATCGGACAAAACTTTGGTCAAATAACTTTCAATTCAAATTATGACTATTCTTACAGCTCTATAATGTCAATATTATACTAGAGGTCACTTGGTCCAGGTCTCGAGGAATTTGAGCTTATTTCAATCTATTGGTCGAAAAGTAAAGAAAATAAAAATTTAGGTGTGAGACCCATATTTCATCAAAATGACCTCGAATGGAAATTTTGACAATGTCATTGAGTCTAGAACATCAAATTTGGTATGGTTACCTAATTCATTTGTGCATACGAGATTCTGAATGAATCCCAAGGGCTTGGCAGGGACTTGGAAATTTTCCAAGTCTCATTGTATCTGGTGCATCATAATCGCGAGCCAAGGGTAGCGATCGTAATATCCTTAGTAGGCACCAAATTCCACAATTGCAGTGGCTTTTATAGATCGTGAATCACTGGTAAAGCCACAAGATGTGTCGATAACAAACATCGAGTCATAATAGCCAGACACGACGACCTGCTATAGGTTTAACTAGACCCTCTTTGCATGATTTTGCTTATTATTTATCCATTCTAAGAGAGGTAAAACCCTAAATTGTGAGATACCTTAAAATTAAAGCTTGTGGGTGATTCGGGAGCTTTCCTAATACTTATTTACATGATTATCTTTCGATTTATGGTATGAATTCACCCTTTTTCATAGTAGATTTTCTCAGTTCTTGTTTAAAAATCCAAAAACCTAGGAGGCTTGATTCTAGAACCAAATTATCTTACATTTCAACCATTTTTTAGGGTAATGATTCCTTGAGAATATGGGAACATTAGGTTGGTTTTGGAAATGTGATTTTTGTAAGTAGGGCCCACATGGGGTTTTAGTATGATTTATGGACCTAAAGCATAATGGAGTGATATGGGTATCGTTATTCTCATATTAATGAGTAGAATGTGATTTTGATAGGTTGGCTCTTGCTAAAGCTTCTCAGAAGGGAAGACGGTGATTTAGCAGATCTTTTGAGTTTTCTTTGGCATCTAGGTAGACTAGGTTTTAACCCTTTTTAAATTGATCTAATTAATCATATTTATGATATTATGTTAGATTATATATGGGTTTTAGGTTTTGATGTGATAAAATTCAATACTTGGGATTAGTTGGATCATTTAGGTTATTTTGGATTTTACTTTGGGCGTGATTAGTCTAGTTAACCATATCTCAGGTGAAGCTGGCCTTTTAGGCTTATTCTTAGGTTGGAAATGCTTTAGCTACTCTTTAATGAGGAACTTGCCGTAGTTCCTTGATTTTAGGGTGGAACTGACCTTAGTTTTCATTCCTCAGGTAGAATTGACTTAGTTTCTCCCTATTAAGAGAGATTACTATCCTAGGGCTAGTCTTGGCTCATTTAACATCTAATAATGGATTTGGATACCTTAGTCTAGTCTGTGGTAGATATTTCTTGGTATAGTATTTTGGGGATTTAGAAGTGGGTTCTCAACCCAACTTAGGCCAAAACTTGTGATAGTCTTTGAAAACACTTTATACGTTTGTTAACACCTAGAAAATACATATTTATGCTGATTTGAAATGCCTTTGTACTAGTTGGTTATGATGGATAACGTTGAAATTAATGTTTATTGATAAGCTATGAATGGATTATTGATTAAGTAGATGATGAGCTAATTCATTTAGTTATTGAATAAGCCTTTGATTATGATATTGATTAAGCCATTGATTAGGCTATTAATTCAACTATTAAGTATGCTATTGACGAAGCTATAAGCTAGGTTAGCGATCAGGCCATTGATTATTTGTAAGGCTATGCTTATTGAATATAATATCAATCATGCTATTTACTATGCCAAAGTTTATGCTTAATAATTATACTAGCGATTATGCTTTTGGTTATACTAGAGATCATGCTTCTATTATGATTAGCAGTCATGCTAATAGTTATGCTATTGAATATTATAATGATTACATTATTGTCTATGATAAGGATGATATACTAATTGATTTGAGTCCAGATATTGCCTATGTTATAAATTATACAAATAGCGGTTTAGTTCTAGAAAGTAATAATGATATTGATTATTGATACCCGATATAAGTGTGGAGGATGGCTATGATATTGATGATATTGATGATGAAGCGGAGGATGATGTTGATGATGTTATTTATGAGGATATTGTTTAATATCCACGCTGGTTTGAGTTTGGATATATGTATTGTATGATGATGAGATACTTATTATAATATAATGATATCATGGTGTGAGATTAATAATAATGATTCAACTTAAATATGAAAATAAGGAAATGGTTACTATGTAGTATGATAACTAACGATTAGTTGATAAATAAGGACTAGTTGATAAGTGTTGATCTATTGAAAAATTATGACAATAGGTAGCTGAAGGTTAGTGTGGTGTGGATGAATTCTAGTTGCATCATAAGAGTTGATAAATCACAGCGGTGAGTTACTTTCCTTGTTTGTACCTTCCAGGCTTATGGGGGCTTGCGATGTGTTATTTACTTTTCCGCACTAATTGGCATATGGGGGGCAATTTTATAGTTTTGATTGCTTATGTTTATGTCTTATGTGATGTTTTTATTTCAGTTTATTTACTTATGCATGCACAATGATGTTAGAGTTGATTCAAGCTCATCTCTACCTTGACTTAGTTATGTTATCTTGCATTTTATCATACTTATATTATGATTTAGCTCAGTAGACCGATGATGCCTATTGAGTACCCGTTGTTTTGGTACTCATACTACACTTCTATTCCTTTTTGGTGTATATCCTAGTACTAGTTGTCATCATTGATTAATGTTCATGCTGTGTTAATTTCTGAAGATAGGGTGAGCTCTTAGAGTCGGAGTTGCGTATTTCCTTCTACCTTTTATATTTAATCTTTTGTTTCGAGAGAGATGTTATTGACTATTCTATAATTTAAGTTGTATAATGACTAGATGATCTTGATCTGACTCTACTAGGTCATAGGATGGTTTTCTATTTATTGACTATTTTTTTTATCTATTTTAGATACCTTATTTATTTGGAGTTGTACAATTGATTTTTACCAAATTTAGGTATTTTTCCACCATGTTAACCAATTGTGATTTGCTTCAGGTTGTGGTTTGGCTTACGTACTGGCGGGATATAGTAGGTGTCATCATGACTCATAAATTAAATCATGCCAAATTGGTAATAGAGCCTAGGCTACACCGTTATTGTTGATACAAGAACAAGTGTATAATAGAGTCCTATGGATTAGAATGATGACATCCATTTCCTATCTTCAGCAGGCTATGGGACATTATTAGGAGTTCTTTACTTCTTTCACTCATTTCATGCTAAAAGTCTGAGTTGATTTATAGAGAATTTCTTTGACTTCACCCTTTCACAGATGACTAGGACACATGCTACCACTACTTCAGATGAGGGTCCCAAGACCGATCATAGGGATCCTACTCCTGTTCGTGGATAGCCCAGAAGTCATGATCAGCCATGAGATGTATCCCCAGCTAGAGGCTAGGATAGGGGTCCTCCACCAAACTATATTCGCACTTCTGAGCTAGAGATTCTTCAATCCTAGCCAGTGGGGGGCCAAGGACCAACCCAAGATCCACTAGGGTTTATTTTTTCTTCAGTGCTTATAGATGCTTTGGTTCAGCTTTTGGGAATAGTTAGTGGTTCACCATCTGATAGTGCACAGTGTATAGATAATAGTGGTACGGAGGCAGATGTATATCTTGTTGCTGTAGCTCCTAGAGTTAAGATCCCTCCTGTACTAGTAGTTGCTCAGTTAATAGTTCCCAGCCTGCTATGTCTGCCAAGGAGAAAAATATATTGGGCAGATTCTTGAGATTGGCTCCACCTAGGTCTTCTGGTGCTCTAGTCAAAGATGCATATGAGTTTATGATTGCTTATAAGGATAGGCTCCATATTTTGGGCCTCATTGAGACTCATGTTGTGGATTACACGATATTTCAGTAGGACTTGGTTTCTCGACATTAGGGGGAGAGGTTATATGGATTCTAGGCCAGCTGAATATTTTTCTTTGCATGGGCTTAGGTCTCCAACATTTTCTTGGATAATTACATGCCTCGTAGCCTTAGAGACTATAAGGGAGGTTAGTTCTCTAAATTAGAGCAGGGCTCTACGACTATTGTAAAGTATGAGGCTCATTTTCACGAGTTGGCTAGGTATGCCACTTCTATTCTTGATACTGAGTTTGAGAGAGTTTGTTTCTTTGTTAGAGGGTTGAGACTTCTCCTTTGTATGTCTACTCACAGTTTGGTTGCTTTGGGTAGGTCTTTTGTTGATGTTTCTGATCATGCACAAGTGATGTAGAAGATGCATCATGAGGTATGTGGGGGTAACGATAAGAGACCTAGATAGGGTGGTTTCAGTGGGAGCCGTAGTAGTTCTTGATTCAAAGGTAGTAGTTCTTATGGTGGATATTCTCTACGGTTATAGTGTCAGCTTTAGAGTCAGCCTAGTCGACATATTCAGGCAACTCATTAGATTATTGATGGAGGTTAGTCTAGTGTTAGTGATCAATTTGATCAGGGTAGAGATTAGGCTTGAGGGGTTCATCTTCTTGTTATTCTAGTTGTGGTGGCTGCTCTGGGTCATCTGTACTTCTGGTTCTGGTTCAACTTAGGTGACATGTTATAGTTGTAGAGCTTGAGGTCACTATTCATGAGAGATCCCCAATCATGGGGTGATTGTTGTTGCAGCTCAGAGTATTCTCCCATTAGAGCATTTCATCCTACAACTAAAAGAGGTTCACATGGTTGTAGGGGTGGTCCTCAGGGTGCTTGAGGTGGTTCTTAGACACATAGGGTAGGGGGATGGATTGGAGCCTAGCCAGGCAGCGGGCGTGGTCAATTATATGTAGTATCTGATAGACCCAAAATGGATTCTTTAGATGTTGTTGTTATAGGTACGATTTTGGTATGCCTCTAGTCAACCCTTTCTTTATTTGATTTGGGATCCACTTATTCTTATTTATTTGCTTATTATGCTCCATGGTTAGAGTTATCTTGGGATATATTATCTATGCCATTGCATGTATCGACTACTGTAGGTGATTTTTTAGAAGTGGATCAGGTTTTAAGATCATGTGTTATGACAATTAGTGATGTTGACACTCATGCTTATCTTATTATACTTGATATGCTTGATTTGATGTGATTTTGGGCATGTAATGGTTATCATACTATAATGCGGCCATGGATTGTTTTTTCAAGACTATTAACTTAGCCATGCCTAGTTTACCCTAGTCATGTGGCAGGGAGCTATTAGCCATGAGCCGATGGGGATTATTCCTATATGTGTGCTAGGAGGCTTATTTCGAGGGATTACAGTCTTATCTCACTTATGTTCATGATGTTAGTGTGGAGAGTTCATTGCTTGAATTTGTTCCTATAGTTTTTGAGTTTCCTGATGTGTTCTTTTCATGACCCGAACAAGGGCCTGGCCGTGATGGGTATCTCAAGTCCCATAGGGACCGGAGACCACCCCATTTCACCTAACCAAACAACCCAATAACACCCCTGTTGGATGAATTCCAAACAAATAACAAGATAATATACGAATGAGCTTAAAGGTATTTAAGACATGTTTATAACCTGTTGACTGAAAATCAGCCAAAACTTCCGACCAACATCACCCAATATCCACAGTAATTCAAACAAAGCCTTCTGGACCAAGAACCAAAACTGAATATCAATAAAGTGTTGGGACATGCCACTGACGATAGCCTAAAACAAGTCTAAAACAGTCTAAAACATAAGACACCAAAATATGAAATGTATACTTTTGAAGTATCGAAGCTCACCACTTCAATGTCAACTTACGAACTGATCCCGAATCCTAGTCACTAAGCAGGGGAAGTAAAAGTATGATCAGTTTCTACGTTGCATCGGGATATAGCGTCAGAAGATGCTTAGCGGTTAGAGCTCTAACATGAAGCTTAGGGATAAGGATAACATAATGACATGGTCAATAGTTTAAAATTATTCAAATCCAATGCACATAATCAAATGCATATACTATATTTATCACATGTCGAGATAGGGAACAAGGCTTAACATGTACTTTAAAACTTTAGCCTAGATTGTGTAGCTCAATTGTCATAACATGTACCCACAGGCTATATGGCCCCCAGTTCTTACCCCGTGGTCGGGCCCCAATGTGCGTAGCTGTATGAACTAGAGAATAATCTCATTTATATGCACGGGGGACTAGAAACGCCTAATAATTTACTAAGGTGACTTAATCACATGACCATGTAAGGATGTGATGGGGATTCGAACCAACCTAATCATGAAATAATAATGAGAGAGACTCAAACCTCCCTGGTTACTTTGACCCCTGCATTGGGAAACACGATTTCCAGTATCGATCACTAGATCCTCCACTTTCATGACTCAGCTATATAATCCTTATTAAATCCCAATTAAAAACATTCATCATACATTCCCAATTATTGAACAATATTTCACATTAAGTAATACATTATTGGTATCGTCATACCAACTACACTTGTAGGGTAACAACAACATGCTAAAATAATTACATCACTCGGGGGAATTCACAACCCCCCTCCCCCTCCCCGACCTTAGTTCAATTGTGCAATAGCTTGTGAAAAACACAAATCCACAAAGTTCAATTTGAAATCATAATGCAATATTTCAAGAATAGTTAAATTCCCACGTTTCTCATAACTAAAAACCAATTTCACCATAGGGGGTTGGGGTAATAACCACTTCAAAAGTCATAAGTTTGGTAAATCACAATCCTTAGTTCATTCACCACTCCCCATGTATCAATTTTGACTTTAAAATAACCATTTAACATAACCCATGCAGGGATAACCTTGAAACATCATATAAACAATAGTTATACAAAAACCCTCAACCCATATTTTTAAAATTGTCACAATATCTTTTAAACAACACTTTGAATCATATGATTTTATAAAATAACAATGAGGGAAGAGTAATATGCCTATAATACCAAGTTTTATAGAAAGAATCCAATTCTTGATCCCTTGGATGACCTACTTCTTGGAAATCTTACGTATGGCTACTTGAAAGAATTTGAAAGAGCTTTTGGAAGAGTTTAAGTACGTTAAGGATGAAATATAACCCCCTTAAGTGCCTTATGGACGTGGGGTTTTAATTGGGTAAGAGGAAATTATTTAAAGTTCCCTTCATTTAAAAACTAAAATTTTCGTCGTTAGCGACTACAGGTCACTATATGACTCATCACAAAGAGTTGTAATCAAGAAAAAACCACCAAGGACCCATACTGGTCTAGCTATGATTCATACCACCGACTCGTAACCATACTTATACGACTCGTAACCACTTCTCATACTCAATACAATAACAATTTAGGATGATACACTGGGCACCCTACAATTGGGACATAATAATTCATCATTAGTCTTTACGACTCGTGGCCTCAAATCATATTGGGCTAAATTTTAGGACACCTTACGACTTGGTCCTTACGGCCCATATGATGTCTAGACGACTAGTTAAGAGCCACTCATACCAAGAGCAGAATACTAGCCATTTGGTCTGATTAAGTTACGATCAAGTCCCTACAACTCATCAAGACCCTCTACGACTCGCCAGAGGAGTTGTAGTTAGGATAGTGAGGATGAAATTTCAGAAAATTTTCAAGGACCCAAAAACCCAGGGCTTTACATATTCCCTCGCTTCGGATCATTCGTCCTCAAATGATAGGACAAAGAATTTATTAGCATGATTTGACTCCACATACACTACTCTTACATTTAAAAAAGACAAAACAATGATGTTAAGGAATATACATACCTTATGCACAATTATCAGGGACGGGGAACAAGAACAGATACTTGAACTTCATGCCCTTGGCTTCCCACTTAGCTTTCATAATCTTTTGGTTCAGCCAAAGAACCTTTACTAAAGCCATGTCCTTAGTTTATAACCAACAGACTTTCTAATCCAAAATCTCAACTGAGACTTCCTCGTAGGACAAAGAATCCAAAATACACACCTCCTCCAAGGGAACGGCCATCGAAGTATCGCCCACACACTTTCTTATCATCAAAACACGAAACACTGGATGAATAGAGCTTAAGCTAAAAGGCAAAATCAATTCATAAGTGACATTAACAACCCTCTACAATAACAAATATAAAACAACATAATAGGGACTGAGCTTTCCCTTCTTGTGAACCTGCATCACTTTCTTAATAAGAGACACCTTCAAGAATACCCAATCACTAACATAGGATTCTAAATCCCTTTGTCTCACATCTGTATTGCAATTTGGGGGACTTTTGGTGGCCTTAATTCTATCCCAAATCACCTTTAACTTCTCCATGGATTGGTGAACCAAATCAAGGCCAAACATCTTATTTTCACCAACCTTAAACCATCCGATAAGAGATATACACCTCTACTATACAAGGCCTCAAATGGAGTCATTCTAATGCTAGAGTAATAGCTATTGTTTTAAAAAAAATTCTGTGAGAGACAAGTGGTCCACCTAATTACCACCAAAATCACACACACATGCCCGAAGCATATCTTTCAAAACCTAAATTGTCCTTTCTGCTTGCCCATTTGTTTGCAGATGGAAAGCAGCACTAAGTGTCACCTTAGTCCTCAAACTCTATTGAAAAGACCTCCAAAATAAAGATGAGAATTGACTACCCCAATCAGATATGATGGAGACTGGAGTACCATGTAACTTTACTATCTCCTTAATGAACATCTTAGTATAATCCTTAGTAAAGAAATTAGTCCTCACTGACAAGAAGTGAGCGGACTTAGTCATCCTATCCATGATGACCCAAATTTAATCAAACTATTATAGAGACAATAGAAGACCGATAACAAAATTTGTATTAATTATTTTCCATTTCCACACTATCAGTTCAATCTCTTAAGTCAACCCATCAACCTTAGGAACACATAGCCTACCTTAGTACCTCAAGATACCATCACCACCCATCTAAAAAAACATCACTTTTTGCCTACCTACATTATCCTTAATCTGCATCAAGATAGGATCTAATACCTGCTTCTCCTTTACCTTAGCACCGAGAGATAACTTTGCCACCTCTTGAACAATTACACCACCATCTTTGAAATCAAATGACGAATTCCAAGATTAGCCAAATGGTGAATATCCTTTACTAAATTCCTCTTCTCCTCATCTGCATGGGACAATATTTCTATGGATAACCTGCTAAGAGCATCAACAACTAGGTTAGCTTTACCTAAATGATAGTGAAGACTCATCTCATAGTCTTTTAGCAACTCAAGCTATATTCTTTGCTTGATATTCAGTTCTTTCTGAGTGAATGCGTATTATAGGCTCTTACAATCAGAATAATGTCAAAATATACCCCATACAAATAATTTCGCCATATTTTTTGTGCAAACGCCACAGCTAATAATTCTAAATCATGAATTAGATAATTCTTCTCATGAGCCTTTCATTGTCTCGAAGCATAAGAAACTACCTTGCCAAGCTACATCAACATATATCCCAGTCCAACCTAGGATGCATTACAATAAATCATAAAACCATCGATGCCTTTAGGCATAGTCAAAAACCAGATCCAAAGTCAACTTATCCTTCAACTTTTCAAACCTACCCTCACAGGCATCAGACCATAAAAACTTTATCTTCTTCTGAGTCAACCTAGTCAGTAGGGCAGTAATAGAAAGAAAACTCTCCAAAAACCTTCTATAATTTCTTTCTAAACCTAAGAAGCTCTAAATATCGATTGGAGTTATTGGTCTAGGCCACTTTTTAACCACCACAACCTTCTGTGGATCCATCATGATCATTTCATTGAAAATAACATGACCCAAATAAGTCACAATATTTAACTAGAACTCACACTTAGAGAGGTTAGCATACAACTATTTCTCTTAAGGGTTTGCAACTCTAAATAGAGGTGATCAGGATGATATGCCTCACTGTTTGAATGTACCAAAATACAATCAATAAATACAAAGACAAACAAGTCCAGAAATTGATAAAAAAAAAAACTAATGCATAAGATCCTTGAATGTTGATGGGGCATTAGTCAAATCAAAGGATATCATCAAAACTCAAAATGACCATACCAAGTTTAGAAAGAAGTCTTAGGGATATCTGCCTCCATAATCTTCAACTGATGGTATCCAGATCGAAATCTAATCCTAGAAAAGAACTTTTCCCTGAAGTTATTGAACAAATCATTAATTTTCGAAAGCAGATACTTATTCTTCATGGCCACCTTATTCAATTAGTGGTAATCAATAAACATTCAAAGGGAACTATCCATCTTATGCGCGAAGAGAACGGCATCACCCCATGGAGATATACTAGGATGAATAAAACCCTTATCTAAAAGATCTTTCAACTACTCCTTCAGCTCTTTTAACTCAGCCAAAGTCATTCATAGGAAGGGATAAAAATAGGACAAGTGTCCAAAAAAATCAATCCCAAAATCAATTTTGCTATCGGAGCATTACTAGGAAGATCATCAAGGAACACCTCGAGAAATTTACAAACCATAGGGACAGTCTGCAAAGATAAAATTTTGAATCTAGAATCCTTAACATGCACTAAATCATAAAGTCACCCTTTAGAAGCTCATTTCTGGGCTTTAAGATACGAAATAAACTTTACCTTAGGTACTAGGGGAACTAACTTTTCACTCAATCACCCGCTCATCTAGGAAATAGAATCTGACCCTATGGATATGACAAAGTCGTGGAACATCGATAGTCATGGGATTCATACAACGAGTTTAACTAATCGATCCTTAAAATATAATTCCCTTTGTTTTTAAGGACATTGTGGAACCTATAACTAATTACTCAAGTCGTGTAGACTCATTATGAGTCATGAGAAGTGATTGAAGTCAAGACAGTGTGGGATGGTTGAAGTTTTGTTTTGGTTGTGACTCGACCCTAAGAGTCATAGTAACACTATATGAGTCGTATAGTCTAGTCACAATGAGCTCAGTGGAAAGGCATAAAGTTTCTTATCAAATAATGACTCGACCCTTGGAGTCGTTATGAGAGGTGACAATTCATATCGTGGGAGTGGTAATGATATCAGGGTAGGATCCCTAAGTTTCTATCCTGATTATGAGTGATAGCTATAAGTCATAGTAACTTGATGAGAGTGGTAGGATACTCCTCGTATCTAGTATAGTCTGCATCCTTATCATTACTGTCAAGGTTATGAGTCATCGAGATAACTCATAACTATATGTTATGATTTGTGAGATGGCCCGTGACAACTAACAGTCAAGTTTATATTTTCTCAGTTAAGGAGATTTTTGGTCATTTTTCATTTAAAAACTCCCAACCCATGAATTTATAACATAAAAGAGGTGTTAGTTTCCTTTATTCTCAATAAATTAATAATGCTCTTTCTCTACCCATCCTCAAGGACAACAAGCCTAGGGGTTCTCCCATAAATACATCTCTCAAGTCTCTAAGTTCAAGTTCTCTTCACAAGTCAAGTAAATTCAGGTATGTAAGGTTTGAGAAAGGATAATCTTTCATCCTTGTGCCCAAAAGCATTTATTTTAAAGTTGGACTTATGTGATTCAAATTAGGGTTCATACCCAAATTTTGATATTTTTGAATTACGATATTACCATGTGATTTGAAGTTTAACTCACACAAGAAATGGCCTTTATTCATTTTCTAACTTGCATGATTACTAGTATGACATGACTTTCATTATCTTTACATAGAATTTGATGAATTAATGAATGATTTTAATTTAAGTCTTGAACATGGAGTTTTTAATATAAAGTTTCTAAGACATGATGCATGAACTTAAAGATTGAAACACAAGCTATTAAGTTACAAGAAGGTTAAGCTTATAAGTTCAAATTACAAGTATTAAAGCTTGATTAAAGTTTAGTTTTGATCTTATGATCACATTCAAGGTTTAAAATCCATAATTTTACCCACTGGGTATGGTTTAAGTAAGAGAAACATAATTGGTTTCTAATTGCAAACCCATATGCTATTTTATGTTGGATTTCCTAAGTATGAGCATATATTTATATATATATATATATATATATAAATCTTAGGAGTAGTATTTAGCACTGAGAAGGCTATGTGGATGAGTGTATCCTAATTTTTGTAAACTATGAGCCACCATAGGTTTAAGGGACCTCGCCAACGAGTGTCTTTTTTTCCCAATATGGATGAAGTTTAGTGATCACTTTAATTTAAGGTTCTATTCCAATGAAAAGGGTAGAAAAGCTCTCCCTAATATATATAAGATGTTAAACTCCATGATAGCTCACATGATTTATATCAGCTATAAGAATCTCTCACAAGAAAACATAAAAGTAAAGATTTTAGAAACTAAGTGTAATGTATCTATTAGTTTATTAATTATTATTCAATATTCATGTGTTATAATCATACAGTTTTCAACTTTATTCATGTTCAAGGTGAGTCCTATACACTTAGCATGCATGATTTAAAATTACATTCAATTTATGTTTTACTTATACATTTATCCCCATATACTCAGTACATTCCAAACTACTAACCCAGACATATATGTCTATGTGCTACATTATCTTATAATTGTAGTTTTGTTGCTCATTTCCTAATACACAATTAATCACCGACATCACCTCCTATATCTCAGCATTTGGTGAGTGAGTGATCATAGTCCGAGGACCCATCTTATTAGACTTTAGATGATCATGAACATTACTTTAGTTATTTGCTTTCAGTATATATTCGAGTCAGCTGGGATCAATCCCTGTCGCTCTCTTATAGAATTAGAGGTTTGTTGGACCATGTACTTTTTAGTTCAATGAGATTTATTGGGACTATTTATTTAGAAGTTAAGATTAAGGCTTGAAGTAGTTTTCCTTCAGTATTCGTATGGATGCTAGTCCATTTTCCATTTGAATTTCAAAATGAATAGCTATCATGGGTTAGCTTGGGGATATTCGTAGTCCTAGGCACCATGTGACTTCCAAGGGCACTTTTGAGGTGTTATAAACTTGGTATTAGAGCCTAAGGTTTTAAAGATTCCTAGGGAGTCAGACATGCCACATTATGTAGAGTCTTGCTCATGAGTATGAAGCATACTACATTTATGAATAAGTGGCTACGGGATGAGTTAGGAATCATCATTTATTTCATGATCTATCATGGTTAAAGTTGTTTTTATCTTCTCTAATTGATGATTTCATATGATATAATATGCCTCCTCATTGATCTGACGCACGTAGAAATGGTGATTAACTAATACTACTACACGCAGATCCTCTAAATGAAAATGTCTCATATGTAGAATTTTAGGTTACCTTTCATATGTTGCCCCAAGATATGATTGCTCATGTTAGGGAACCTAATAGGTAGTAGTCCTATTTTAGTAAAGTGATAATTTAATTATAGCTAAGATTCAGGATTTTATGAGGATGAATCCACCTAATTTTCATGGGTGTAAGGTTGACGGGGATCCTTAATTCTTTATTGACGAGGTGAAAAGGATTACTCAGATTATGCATATTACTGAAGAGAAGAGTATGGAACTTGAATCTTATGGATTGAAGGATGTTGCTTATAATTGGGACTCTATGAAGAAGGATGGTAGGGGTAAGAATGCAGCTTCTATGAGTTGGCAGGTGTTTTAATGTGCTTTTCTAGATAGATTCTTTCCTCTTGAGATGAGGGGGTCCAAGGTGGAGGAGTTTATGAACCTGAGGCAGGGCTTTATGATAGTGAAAGAATACTACCTTAAGATCACTTAGTTAGCAAAGTATGCCCCAAAGTTGTTACCTAAATCTAGAGCTTGTATGAGTAAGTTTGCTACTGGATATCTGATTTAGTGGTCAAAGAGTGTAGGACTTCCATGTTGATCAGAGAAATGGATATTTCTTGATGACACATGCACAATAGATTAAGCTAAAGAAGTTAAAAAAAAGAGATAAGAGAAATAAAAGAGCTAGGATTAGATAGTTTGAGTTTAGTAAACAAAGGTCCAGAGGGGGAAGTGGTTCATAGATTCAAGGTCACGCATTATTTCCTACACCATCCTCAGCCAGTACCCCTGCATCCAGGACCAAGCAAGAGCTATGGGGAAGAGGTTTGAATTCTAGGTCTTCGAATAATGTGGTCGGGAGGCCCAGTTATCTGACTTGAGCAAAGTATGGTAGGACCCATTCTGGTGAGTTTTTGGTAAGAAAAGGGTGTTTCTATGGTTGTGGAAAGATAGGTGACAAGATCAAGGAATGTCTGTATGCTAAGCAAGAAAGTAGAGATGTTCGTCATAAGATATAGGCCATAAATCTAGCAGCTTAGCTAGGCCGCCTAATTTCTCCACAGGATGCATCATCCATTACCCATGGCAGTCAGTGACAAAATTGATTTTATGCTTTACCAACCTATTAGGAGTAGGAGAGTTCACCAGATATTGTTACCAGTATGCTTCGTTCCTTTCACCTTGATGTATATGTGTTAGTATCCCTAGGATCAAATCTCTCTTATGTGACCCCACTTGTTGCCATAAATTTTTACGTAAGCCTTTAAAATCTTTTAAGCCCTTCTCAATCTCTAGCTCAGTAGGTAAGTCAGTTATCGCTAGGCGAGTTTATAGAAAGTGTCCTATTATCATCCTTTGTAAGGTCATACTAGCAGATTTAATAGAGTTAGAGATGATACATTTCGACATCATTCTGGGCATGGATTGGCTCAATTCTTACTATGCATCAAGAAATTGTCGCACCCATGTGGTAAGGTTTTAGTTTCTTGATGAAGTAGTTTTTTAGTGGGATGGAAGATTTGTGTCTCCTAAAGGTCGTTTCATCTTTTATATTAAGGCCAGTAACTTAATATCGAAAGGGTGTATCTACCATTTAGTTTGAGTTAATGATATTAAGTCTAAAGTCCCATTAATTCAGTCAGTCCATGTAGTAAATGAGTTTCCAGAGATTTTCCCTGAAGATCAGCCAGGGGTACCTCTAGACAGATAAATAGAGTTTGGTATTGATCTTCTCCCTAATACTCAGCCCATCTATATCCCTCCATATAGCATAGCTCTGGCCAAACTTAAAGAGTTAAAGGAGCCACTTAAAGATCTCTTAGATAAGGGCTTCATTAGACCCAGTGTTTCCCCATAAGGTGTTCAAGTTCTATTTGTGGGTAAGAAAGATAGAACTCTCAGAATGTGTATAGACTATAGACATCTAAAAAAGGTTACAATCAAGAATAAGTACCTCATTTATAGAATCAACGATCTGTTCGATCAGCTTTAAGGATCTCGATGGTTTTCTAAGATTGACCTTATCTCGGGATACAACTAATTGAAAGTCAAGTAAAACAGTAATCCAAAAACTACTTTTTAAACAAGGTAAGGTCATTTTTAGTTCGTGGTTATGTCATTTGGGCTAGCAAAAGATCCTACATCCTTTATGGATTTGATAAATAGGGTCTTCAAGCAATACTTAGACATGTTCGTCATCGTCTTTATAGATGACATACTGGTTTATTCATGGAGTATGGAGGAACATGCAAATCATTTAAGGATAGTATTGCAAACCCTCAAGGACCGTCAATTATATGCAAGGTTTAGTAAGTGTCAATTTTAGTTGGAGTCTGTTACCTTCTTAGGGAAAGTTATTTCAGGGGCTGGTATTCATGTAGACCCTCAGAAGACTAATGCAGTGAAGCCCTAGCCTAGACCCATCACTCTATCTGATATCAGGAGCTTTTTGGGTTTATCTGGGTACTATAGAAGATTTGTTAATGGTTTTTATCCATTCCAGCACCATTGACTAAGCTGACATAAAAGAATATGAAGTTTATATGGTCAGAAAAGTGTGAGAAAACCTTCTAAGAATTGAAGGGTAGATTGACTTCGACACCAGTGTTGGCCCTGCCAGAGGGGTTATACGAATTTGTGGTGTATTCTGATGTTTCTAGAGTCGGGTTAGGTTGTGTCTTAATGCAAAATGGGTGAGTAATAGACTATGCCTCCAAACAATGTAAGGATCACAAAAAAAACTACTTAAATCATAATTTGGTGATAGCTACTGTGGTATTTCCTCTAACAATTTGGAGGTTCTACATTTATGGTGTGCATGTTGATATTTTCACTAACCATAAAAGTCTCAAGTATGTATTTTCTCAAAGGGAGTTGAATCTTTTGTCAAAGAAGATGGTTGGAGTTACTGAAAGATTATAATATGAATGTCCTTTATAATTCAAGTAAGGTCAATGTGGTGGCAGATGCACTGAGTAGGTTGTCCATGGGTCATATGGCTCAAGTGAAAGAGGAAGAACAGGAGTTGGCCAAAGAAGTGCCTAGATTGGCCCATTTGGGAGTATGTTTTATTTACATGGATGATGGGGGTAGTGATTTAAAACGACAAAAAATCATCTCTGGTAGTGGAAGTAAAGGAGAAAAAGCATAATGATCCCAAATATAACCAGATATTTAAAGCACTCCAGCAGTAGAAGGTCGAGGTTTTCTCCTAAGGGGAGATAGTTTACTTCTCTATCAAGGTAGGCTTTGTGTACCCAATGTTGATGGGTTGAGGGAAAGTATACTAGTCGAGGCTGATGATTTAAAGTATTCTACTCATCCTTGTGCTACTAAGATGTTCCATGATTTGTGAGAAGTTTATTGGTGGAATGGTATTAAAAGGGACATAGCAGAGTTTGTAGCCAAGTGTCCTAACGGCCAACAAGTTAAGGTTGAATACCATAGATCAAGTGGTACGCTACAGGAGATAAGCATCCCTACTTGGAAGTGGGAAGCAGTGAATATGAACTTTACTATAGATTTGCCTTATACAATATGTCAGCATGATTCAATTTAGGTCATAGTCAATTGAATGACCAAATCAGCTTATTTCCTACCTGTTAAGATTTCAGATAT
This sequence comes from Capsicum annuum, assembly GCF_002878395.1. Lineage (NCBI taxonomy): Eukaryota > Viridiplantae > Streptophyta > Magnoliopsida > Solanales > Solanaceae > Capsicum > Capsicum annuum. The sequence goes on along the minus strand of NC_061121.1, from coordinate 152,155,068 downwards.
GTTGGAGGATTATCAAAATATATATTCGTGAGTTATTAAGGCTTTATTAGATACCCTTGGATATTATTTTAGATAGAGGAACGTAATTCACTTCCCAGTTTTGGCAGTCATTTTAGAAAGGCCTTGGTATAAAGGTTAAGCTTTGTACTACTTGTCATCCGTAGATCGATGGTCAAGATGAACGTACAATCCAGACATTGGAAGACTTGTTGAGGTAGTGTGTTTTAGACTTTAAATGCAGTTAGGATGATCATATACCTTATATTGAGTTTGCTTATAATAATAGTTACCATGCTAGTATTTAGATGGCTCCATTTGAAGTGTTGTATGGGCATAGATATCGATCACCCATAGGATGGTTCGAGGTCTGTAAAGCGGCATTGATTGTCCCAATCTCTATTCTTGAAGATATGGAAAAGTTTTAGTACATTCATGAAAGATTGAGGACTTCTCAGGGTCATCTAAAATAGTATGCAAATGTAATAAGGAGAGACCTTAGGTTTGGGGTCAGTGATTGGGTATTCTTGAAGGTCTTACCCATGAAAGGGATAATGATATTTGGATAGAAAAGAAAACCGAGTCCCCAATTTATTGGTCCGTATGAGATTGTAAAGTGCATAGGAGAGGTTGCTTATGAATCAGACCTTCTACCAGAGTTAGATACAGTTCACCAAGTTTTCCATATCTCGATGCTAAAGAATTGTTTTGGGGATCCATCCCTAATAGTTCCCCTAGAGAGTATTAGGGTTAAGGATAACTTGTCCTATAAGGAAACTCCTATCGATATACTTGATAGGTAGGTCCAAAGACTAAGGAATAAAGAGGTGGTGTCAGTAAAGGTTCTTTGGAGAAACTAATTGGTTGAAGGGGCCACTTGGGAAGCTGAAGCGAACATGATGACCAAGTACCCTCATCTCCTTTCTTCTAACTAAAATCCTACTGAAGGAAAGCTACTATTTCCAATAAATTCTTTCTCTTTAAGTCCTTTTAAGTATTCTTATATTGTATTATGTTTCATGAGTCATTGAATCCTTGTGGTAGTTATATGCTTGGTTGTAAGTTCAATGTGAAGGTGTCGATTCTTTTCCAAAATCCCAATCCTAGAGAAGCCTCATTCTAGTATGAATGTTTCCAAGGGGGAGATATTATAATACCCTATGTTTTAAGGTCACTGTGGAACCTATGACTCATTCTTCAAGTTGTAAATACTGATTAAGAGTTGTGAGAAGTAATCTTAGTCAAGACAGTGTGGGATGGTTGAAGTTCTATTTTTGTTATGACTCAACCCTAAGAGTCATAGTAAGACTATACTAGTCGTATAACCCAGTCATAATGAGCTTAGTGGGTAGGACTTAAGTTTCTAGTCACATGATGACTCGAACATAGGAGTCGTTACAAGAGGTGACGAGTCATATAGTGGAAGTCATAATAAAAGCAGGGTAGGATCCCTAAGTTTCTATCCGTATTACGAGTGATGGCTATAAGTCGTAGTAACTTGGTGAGAGTGGTAGGATACTACTTGTATCTAGAATACTCTGCATCCTTATCATTACTATCAAGGTTACGAGTTATCATGCCAACTCATTACTAGATGTTACGAGTCGTGAGATGGCCCATGACAACTGATAGTCAAGTTTATATTTGCTCAGTTAAGGGGCATTTTGTTTTTTTTTCCTTTAAAAACTCCCAATCCATGAATTTATAACATAAAAGAGGCATTATTTTCCTTTATTCTCTGTTAGTTAACAATTCTATTTCTCCTCTCATCCTAAAGAACAACAAGCCTATGGTTTCTCTCACAAAGATATCTCTTTAGTCTCTAAGTTTTAGTTCTCTTCACAAGTCAAGTAAATCCAGGTACGAGGGATTTTACCAAGGAAAATCTTTCATCCTTGTGCCCAAATGCATTTATTTTAAAGTTGTACTTATGTGATTTCAATTAGGGTTCATACCCAAATTTCCATATTTTTGAAATTATGGTATTATCATGTGATTTGAAGTTTAATTCACACAAGAAATAACCTTTATTCATGTTTTGTCTTGCACTATTTCTATTATGACATGACTTTCATTATATTGACTTGGAATTTGATGAATTAACGAAGGATTTTATTTAAGTCTTGCATGGAGTTTTGATATGAAGTTTCTAAGACATGATGTATGAACTTAAAGATTAAAGAACAAGATATTGAGTTACAATAAGTTTAAGCTTATAATATCAAATTACAAGTATTGAAACTTGATTAAAGTTTTATTTTTATCTTATGATCACATTTAAGATTTGAAATCCATAACTTTACCCATTGGGTAAGGTTTAAGCAAGAGAGGCATAATTGGTTGCTAATCACAAACCAATATGCTATTTTAAGGTAGATTTCGTAAGTATAAGTATATACATATATAAAGATATAAAATTATGGAAGTAGTAATTAGCATCGAGAAGGGAATGTAGAAGAGCGTATCCTAATTTCCAAAAACTATGAGCCACTGTAGGTTTAAGGGACCTTGCTAGCGAGTGTCTTCTTTTTCAAATATTGATAAAGTTTAGTGATCATTTTTAGCTAAGGTTATATTCTGATGGAAAAGGTAGGATAGCTCTCCCCAACGTGGGTAAGACGTTGGACTCCATGAAAGCTTACATAATTTATGTTCATTATGTTGCAATATTCATGTTTTATGATTGTATAGTTTTTATCTTTATTCATGTTCAAGGTGAGTCTTTTACACTTAGCATGCATGATTTGAAATTATTTTCAGTTCTTGGTTTTCTTATGCATTCACCCCCATATACTCAGTACATTCCAAAGTACTGACCCACACATATTTATGTGCTACTTTGCCTTATATTGTAGGTTCTAGTGCTCATTTCCAATAGCATGATTGATTACGGACATCACCTCATATATCCCATTATTTAGTGAGTCGTCATAGCCCAAGGACCTAGCTTATCAAAATTCTAGATGATCATGAATATTGCTTTAGTTATTTGCTTTCAGTATATATTTAGGTCAGCTGGGGTCTATCTAAGTGGCTCCTTAGTAGCATTAGAGGCTTGTCATACCATGTACTTCATAGCTCAAAGAGATTTATTGAGACTGTAAATTTTCAAGTTAAGATTAAGGATTGAAGTGGCTTTCCTTTTGTATTCGTATGCATGCCAATTCACTTTCCATTTAAGTTTCAAAATAAATATAAATCATGGGTTAGCTTGGGGTTATTCTTAGTCCTAGGCACCATGTGACGTCCAGGGGGTACTTCCAGGGCGTTATAGAAAATCATATCAAAGTCTACCATGTCCAACTCTATTAGATCCACCAAGGTGTCTCTACCATAGACCAATATCACACAACCCCTATAGAACCTTCTAGCATAATTAAGTCACCCATCGAGGTGGATATAGAGATTAGATCTGGAATACACTCAGGATCAAAACCAAAATAAATAGACACATAAAGGGTCACATAAGATAGAATAGACCCGAGATCAAGTAGATAATATACATCATAAGAGAAAAGTTTGAGCGTACCAGTAACAACATTAGGGGATGCTTCAAAATCCTAGCGGGTGGCATGAGCATACAGACAGTTTTGACCCTCATCGGATCAAGAGGCAAAAGTAGCACTCTTTTGTGATGAAGTGGCAACAGAAATCTTATTCACCCCATAAGCAACCTTAGAAGGATAATCCATCTTCAAATGACCAATTTTTCCACACTTAACGTACTTATTCATTCCTTCTTTGCAAAACCCCTGATGCTCTTGACAACAAAACCTATAAGAAGGATATGATAGAGTCGACAGAGCCCCACTAGACTATGACTGGGTTCCTGATGCTCTAAAATAGCTATCATACTGAGAACAATATTCACCTGATGGCTTAGAATAAGTAGCACTAGTTGTAGATTAGGAACGAGAATTGCCTCACTTCTTCTTAGACCACTTACCACTATCTCTACCACTTTCTTCCTAACCTCTACCTAGATTCGAGTAGTAAAACTTCTTACTCTACCTTTCACTCATCTCCACTTGCCTCTTCTTTACTTCTTCCACTTGTTGCATATATACCATAAGTCTTGAGATATCCATATCCTTGTTCAACAAGGTATCCTTGCTCTCCAAGATCAAATCATAGGACAACCCCAAAGCAAACTTCATCATTCTATCTATTATACTAGATACCAATTAAGGAGCATAATGCGACAGATAATAAAACTTTAAGGCATACTTTTTTACTAACGTCCTACCGTGTTTCAAGTTTACGAACTCCTCAGCCATCGCCTCTCTCAACTCTTGATGAAAGAAGAGATAGAGGAAAAAACTAGAGAAGTCATTCCACAAAGTGGACTCGGTATCCACGAATCATAATGCAATATTTCAAGGATTATTAAATTCCCACATTTCTCATATCTAAAAACCAATTTCACCATAGGGGGTTGGGGTCATAACCATTTCAAAAGTCATAAGTTTAGGAAATCATAATAATTAGTTCTTTCACCGCTCCTCATATATCTATGTTGACTTTAAAACCATCATTTAACATAACCCATAGGGATAACCATGAAACTTCACATAAACAATAGTTATACAAAAGCCCTCAACCCATGTTTTAAAAATCATCATCAATATATTATGAACAACACTTTGAATCACATGCTTTTATAAATTAACAATAAGGGAAGAGTAACATGCCTTTAATACCAAGTTTTACCAAAGGAATCCAACCCTTGAGACCTTAGATAACCTACTTCTTAGAAACCCTAAGTATGGTAGATAAAGAGAATTTGAAAGAGATTTTGGAAGAGTTTGAGTAAGTTAAGGATAAAATATAATCCCCTTAAGTACCTTAAGGATGTGGGGTTTTAATTGGGTAAAGAGAGAATTGTTTAAAGTGCCCTCAATATAAATACTAAAATTTTAGTCGCAGTGACAATGGGCCATTATATGACTCGTAAGGATACATTACGACTCATCACAAGGAGTCATAATCAAGATAGAACCAATAAGGTTCCATACTGGTCTGGCTATGATTCATACCACTAACTCATAACCATACTTAACGACTCATAACCACTTCTCATACTCAAGACAGAAACAATTTTGGAAAATAGAGACATAATGACTCCTCATGAGTTTTTATGACTCATGGCCTCAAGTCATAATAAAGATAGTGTCTCGGGCTAAAATTTTGGGACACCTTACGACTTGGTCCTTACAACCCGTAAGAAGTCTAGATGACTAGTTGAGAGCCACTCGTACTCAGAGTAGAATACTAGACACTTGTTCTAATTAAGTTACGACCAAGTCCCTATGACTCAACAAGACCCCCTATGACTCATTAGAGGAGTTGTAGCAGGGACAGTGAGGATGAAATTTTATAAAATTTTTAAGAAACCAAAAAACCAAGCTGTTATAGTTCCCTACCGTCCTTCTTGGTAAACCTCCTACCTGTGAGATGTAATTTGTTATTGATCTTGAGATTGGTACCCAACCTATTTCTATGGCACCTTACTATATGGCTTCTGCCGATCTTAAAAATCTGAACTCTCAACTTTAGAATATTCTTAGTAAGGGTTTTAATAGGTTGAGTGTGTATTTTTTGGGAGCTTCGATGTTGTTTATATAGGAGAAAATGGCTTCATGCATATATGTGTTAATTATAGGCAGCTTAATAAGGTTATAGTGAAGAACCATAATCCTATGCCTTGAATTGATGATTTATTTGACCAGCGTCAAGGAATAAAGGTGTTTTCTAAAATTGATTAAGGTCTAGTTACCATCAATTGAGGATTTGGGTTGAGTATATCCAAAGACAACTTTTACAACCCGTTATATCCATTTTGAGTTCTTTGTAATGTCTTTTATGTTGATAAATGCCCCAGTTCCATTTATGGATTTGATGAACCATTCAGACCTTATTTGGATTCCTTCATGATTATGTTCATCGATGACATCCTTGTGTATTTAAGGAGTAGAGAGAAGCATATGTAGCATTTGAGGATTGTGCTCCAGATTTTGAGAGATCATATGGTTTTTCCCAAGTTCTCTAAGTATGAGTTTTGTCTTAAGTCGGTGACATTCCTTAGGCATGTGGTGACTAAGGATAGGATTATGGTAGACCCGATGAAGATTGAGGTGATTCGTGATTGGGCTAGGCGTACATCTTTGATCGAGGCTTATAGCTTTATTGGTTTGGTTAATTATTATAGATAATTCATTGATGGTTATGCTACTATTTTAGCACCTATGACTAGATTAACTTAGAAGGAGGTTTCTTTTTTATGGTCAAAGGAGTGTGAGTTGAGCTTCAAAAAGCTCAAGGATTTTCTCACTTTGGCTTTAATTCTATCTCTTCCTATTGAGGGTAAGGGGCTCATCATGCATTGTGATTCTTCTGTCATTGGCTTGGGTTTTGTGTTGATGTAGTAGTTTCATGTTATTTCTTATGATTTGAGGTGGCTTAACATGCATGATCATAACTACCCCACTCACAATTTGGAATTGGCGGTGGTAGTCTTTATGCTTAAGATTTGTAGTCGTTATATTTATGGTGTGTGCATCGTGAGATTTTCATCGATCATCATAGTCTTCAGCATCATATGACCCCGAGAGATCTAAATGCTAGAAAACATAGATGGATTAAGTTTTTTAAGGATTATGATATCTTTATCGTGTATTATCTAGGCCAGGCTAATGTAGTAGTAGATGCCTTGAGATGGAAGGCAGTGACTCTAGATATCTTGTCTTGTATTTTAATTTATTAAAGGTCATTGTCACGGGACATTCAGTCCTTAGACAACATGATGGTTCACCTTGATATTTCAAACATTAGGTGGATTCTTGCTAGAGTTGAGGTAAGATCTTTATTATTTGAAAAGATTTGGGATTGTCAGTATGATGATAGTAAACTTTATTTCCTTTATGATCAGGTGCTGAGTTGTGAGTCCTAGAGGATCACCTTAGATTTAGAGGGTGTTTTGAGATTTGATATCTGCATTTATGTTTCGTAGATCAATGACTTAATTTAGTTGATTTTGCATGAGGCTCACTGCTCTAGATATTACATCCACTCGGGTACAGCCAAGATGTATAGAGATTTAAGACAACATTATTAGTGGAGTGGAATGAAGAATGATGTGGTAGACTTTATAGCTCAATGCCTTTGTTGTCAGTAGATGAGGGTCGAGTATCATTGACTAGGTGGTTTGATTCAGATATTACCCATTCTTGAGTGGAAATGGGAGCGGATTACCTTTGATTTTGTTAGTGTTTTACCTCATAGTTCTCGTGGTTTTGATGGTATTTGGGTCATTGTAGACCAAGTCCGCATATTTTATTCTTATTCAGATGTCCATCAGCACAGAGAGGTTAACTCATATCTATGTGCGTGATATAGTTCATTTGCATAGTGTTACCATATATATTATTTTAGACCAGGATTTTGTGTTCACTTTAAGATTTTGGAGAGCTTTTCAGGAGGAGCTGGGTACTCAAGTGGACCTTAGTATAGCCTTTTATCCATAGAAAGATAGACAATTAAGAAGAATATTCAAGTGCTTGAGGATATGATTTAAGTCTGTGTTATGGGTTTTGGAGGCCAATAGAAAGATCTTAGCCTTGGCAGAGTTTGCATATAACAATAGTTATTGTTCGAGTATTGAGATTGTGCCTTTTGAGGCTTTGTATGGTAGGAAATATTATTCTATGATTAGATGGTTTGAGGTTTTTTAGATTCAACCCTGTGGTATAGAATTTCTACAAGAATCATTGGATAGATTTAAAATGATTTAAGATAGGCTGAGCGTAGCTTAGAGTAGGACGAAGGCCTATACAGACCGTAGGTTTTACGCTTTCAGATTTAGAGTTGGTGATTGGGTATCCTTCCATGAGTTGCCTATAAAAGGTGTGATGATGTTTGGGAAGAAGGAAAAGCTCAACCCTAGATTTATTAGACCTTTTGATATTCTTCACACAATTGGTGAGGACTTAAAAGTCTTAAACTATCTAATTAGATAACAATATCTCCTACCATACAAAGCCTCAAAAGGTGTCATCTCAATACTCGAATGATATTCAACCCTATAGTAATGATTTGCTTCAGGAATCATTAGATAGAGTTAGAGTGATTTAAGATAGGTTGAGCATATCTCAGAGTAGGTAGAAGGCCTATGTAGACCGTCAGCTTTGTGCCTAGAGATTTGGATTTGGTGATCTGGTATTCCCCCATGTGTCGCCTATGAATGGTATGATGAGGTTTAGGAGAAAGGGAAAGCTCAGCCCTAGATTTATTAGACCTTTCAAGATTCTTCACGCAGAGGTGGCATGTGAGTTAGACTTACCTCTAGATTTTATTGGTGTCCATCCAGTTTTCCATGTTTCTATGTTACGGTGATACATTCCAAATCCATCTCATAAGCTTAGATGGGATTCAATCCAGTTGGATAGCGATTGACCTCATGTAGAAGCTTGTTCTTATTTTAGCTAGTGATGTCAGGTGGCTATGCACTAGAGAGATTCCTATAGTTAAGGTTTGGTAGAGGTACTGTCCAGTGGATGATTCCACTTAGGAGATCAAGAGTGAGATGCAAACACAATATCCTAACTTATATAAGACTTCAAGTACAGCCTAATCCTTAACTTTCGCGGATAAAAGTTCCTTTAGTAGTGGATATTGTAATGACCCTTAAGGTCATTTTCCATATATCAACTTATTTTCACTGTTAAAGCTTTTCTATAGTTTCCCCAATTCATTTATGACTTGTTGAAACTGACAGTTTGGTTATTGGGTAATTCGTTTAGTTTTTAAAGCCAGTTCCCTATTTTGAAGTTTTTCCTGATTCCAAATGGCCACTGGGAAAAACTTCAGTCAAACAACCTCAAGTGCAAATTCTAACTATTCTAATAGGTCATGAATATTAATTTTAGGCTAGGATGACTCTTTGTTTGGGTCACGAGGCACCTGGGCTTATTTTGACCTATTGGTCGGAAACTTAAGAAAATGGAAATTTAGGTATGGGAGCCACATTTCATTGAAACAACATCGGATGGAAATTTTGACAATGCCATTGAGTACAGAACATTGAATTTGGTATGGTTATATAGTTCATTTGCATATACATGATTTGGATGGATCTCGAGAGCTTGGTGGGGACTTGGAAATTTTCTAAATCTCAGCTGGATCTGGTGAATCACGATTGCACACCAGGGGTCATGACCGCAATACTCTTGGTAGGCACTAAGTGTCATGATTGTGGTGGCTTATCACAAAAGCAAATCACTGGTGCAGCAACAAGATGTGGTAATCGCGAACATCAAGTCGTAATAGCAAGACCCGACGACTTGATGTAGGGGTAAATAGACCTTTTTTACATTCTTCATCAATTCCAAGAGAGATAAAACCTTAAATTGTGAGATAGCTTAAAATTGAAGGTTGTGGGTGATTCGGGAGATTTTCTAATACTTATTTACATGATTATATTCCGATTTGTGATAAGAATTCACTCTTTTTCAGGGTAATTTTCTCAATTTTTGATTAAAAATCCCAAATTTCTAGATACTTGATCTAGCCTTAAATTAGCTCAGATTTCACCTATTTTAAGGATAATAATTCCCTGAGCATATGGAAATGTTAGGTTGGTTTCAAAAATGTGATTTTCATTGGTGGGACGCACATGGGTTTTGGTATGATTTTTGGATCCAAAGAATAATTCTACAATATGGGTATTGTTATTCTCGTATTAATGAGTAGAATCTAATTTTGATAGTTTGGTATAAAGCATAAGCTTCTCAAAAGGGAAAAGTGGTGATTTAGCAGCTTTTTTAGCTTTCTTTAGTGTCTAGGTAGGCCAAGTTCTACCCCTTGTTAGATTGAGCTAATTCATTGTATGTTTATGATAATTTTTTAGAATTAGGATGGGTTTTAGGTGTTGATGTAATAAATTGTACTTCTTAGGATTAGTTGGACATACCCTGAAAGCAGCAAAGAAAGCAGCAAGTATTTAAATTATTTTAGATATTGCTTTGCACGTGATTAGACTAGTTATCCATACCTCACGTGAAGTTGACCTTCCAGTCTTATGCTTAGTTTGGAAATACTTTAGTTACTCTTTTATGAGGAACTTGCCTTAGTTCCTTGAGTTTAGAGAGGAATTGACCATAGTTACTATTTCTTAGGTAGAATTGACTTAGTTACTGCCTATTGGGAGAGATTACTATCCTAGGGCTAGTCATGGCTTATTCCACATCTAATAATAGATTTTGATACCTTAGCCTAGTCTGGGGTAGACATTACTTGGTAAAGTATTTTGGGAGTTTAGAATTGGGATCTCGACCCTCCTTAGGCTAAGACTTGTGATAGTTGTTGTTGAAAACCTTTTATACATTTGTGAACATCTATGAAATGTGTATTTATGTTGATTTGAAATGCCTTGGTATGTGTTGGTTATGATGGATGACGATGGAAGTAATATTTATTGGTTATGCTATGAATGACTTACTGATTAAGTGAATGATGAGCTAATTGACTTTGCTATTGAATAAGTCCTTAATTATGATATTGATTAAGCCATTGATTGGGCTATTGGGTATGCCATTGACTAAGCTATTATCTAGGTAAGCGATCATCCTATTGATTATTCATAAGGCTTTTCTTATTTATTATATTAGCAATCATGCTATTGACTATTCAAAAGTTTATGCTTAATGATTATCCTAGCGATTTTCCTCTTGATTATGTTAGAGATCATACTCCTATTATGATTAGTAATCATGCTAATAATTATGTTAGCGCTTATGCTATTTAATATTATAATAATTATGCTAATATCTATGATAAAGATGATATACTTACCGGTTCGAGTTTGGATATTGCCTATGCTAGAAATTATACAAATACTGATTTTAGTCTAGAAAATAATGATGATAATGATTATTGATACCCAGTATAAGCTTAGAGAATGGCTATAATGTTGATGATATTGATGATGATGTAGATGATGATGTTGATGATGGTATTTGTAAGGATATTGTTGAATATCCATGCTAGATTGAGTCTGGATATATGTATTATACTTTGATGAGATACTTATTATAACATAACGATATCGGGGTATGAGATTTACAAAAGTGATTCTAATTAAATATGAAACATAAGGAATAGTTATTATGTAGTATGATAACTAATGATTAATTGATAAATAAGTACTAGTTGATAATTGTTGATCTATTGGCAAATTATCCTATGGATAACTGAAGGTTAGTCTAGTATGGATGAATGCTAGTTTCATCATGAGAGTTGATAAATAACCATGATGAGTTACTTTATCTTGTTTGTACCTTCCATGCTTATGAGGGCTTGTGATAGGTTATTTACCTTTTCGCACTAATTAGCAAATGGGAGCCAATTATGTATGTTTGATTGTTTGTGTTGATGTCTTATATTATGTTATTCCAATTTATTTACTTATTCATGCATAATGATATTAGAGTTGATTCAGATTCGTCTCTACCTTGACTTAGTTATGTTATCTCGTATTTTATCATATTTATATCATGATTTAGCTCAGTCGGCCAATGATGCCTACTGAGTACCCATTATTTTGTTACTCATATTATACTTCTGTACCTTTTTGGTATAGATCTGCGTACTAGTTGCTACCGTTGATAGACGTTCGTGTTGTGTTGATTTATGAAGATACGGTGAGCTCTTGGAGTAAGAGTTGCCTATTCCCTTCATTGTTTTATGTTTTGTCTATTGTTTCTAGATAGATGTTATTGACTATTCTAGAAATTAAGTTGTATTATGACTAGATGCTCTTATACTAGCTATACTAGGTCTTGGGATGATTTTCTATGTATTGACTATCTTTTATCTATTTTAGATACCTTGTTTATTTGGAGTTGTACTATTGATTTTTGCCTAAGTTGGGAATTTTCCCACCAAGATAACCCATTATGTTTAGCTCTGGGTTTTGGTTTCGCTTACTTAATGGCAAGATATAGTAGGTGCCATCATGACTTATAAATTGGGTCATGACAATGATGTCCATTTTTCTTATATGGTGAAGGATACTATCGAGGTCTTTATGAATGATTTCTCTATTGTGGGTGATTCATTTATTGATTGTTTGGGTTACTAGGACAATGCACCCCAAAGAATTGAAGAGTGAAACTGGTTCTAAATTGGGATAAGCGTCACTTCATGGTCAAAGAGAGGATAGTTCTTGGGCATAAAATCTCAAAGAGGGAATATAGGTCAACAGGACTAAAATTGAGGTGGTTGAAATTTTTTCCCCCATAGATTTCAATGAAGGGTATTCAGAGTTTCTTGGGTCATGCAGGGTTTTAGAGATAATTCATCAAATATTTCTCTAAAATTACAAATTCATTAAGCGAATTGTTAGAGAAAAAGGTGAAGTTTGTTTTTGATGATGCTAGTCTCAAGACTTTTGAGTTCCTGCAAAAGAGGTTGATCTAATCCTCTATTATTATATCTCCTGATTGGACCCTTTAATTTGATGTATTGTATGATGCTAGTGGTGGGGACCTAGGAGCAGTCCTAGGCCAACGACACAAGAAGATACTTCATCCTATTTATTATGCCAGCAAAGCACTCAACCCTACAGATAAAAAACACATGATTATTGAACTAGAATTGCTTGCGGTGGTATTAGCTTTTGAAAAATTCTAGTCCTACTTGATTGGTACCAATGTCATTATACCTACAGATCATGCTGCTCTTAGGTGACTTATGGTGAAGAAAGATTCTAAGACAAGGTTGATTCGATGGGTACTATTGCTATAAGAATTTGAGTTTGGGGTTAAGGACACAGAAAATCAGGTTGCAGACCATCTATCACGTGTAGAAAATGAGGTGTTGCTTAAAATAGGGGATGATCTTTATATTGATGATACTTTTCCAGATGAGCATGTCGTAGAAGCATCATAAGAATTAATCTATTGGTTTGCTGACTTTGCTAATTATTTGGCAACTGACCTGGTCCCCGAAGACATGTCTTTTAAGCAGCAAAAATAATTTATGCATTAGGTAACAAAGTTCTTTGGGGATGAACCATATTTATTTTGGGTATGTGTTGATGGTATAATTCAGAGGTGTACTCCCAAAACTGAGATGATGAGTATTTTGGAGGCATGTTATTTGTCTTTAGTTGGGGGTCACCATGGAGGTACTCACACTGCCCAAAAGATTCTACAATTTGGTTACTACTATTGGCCGACGATCTATAACAATGTACATGATTATGATAGGGCCTAAGACCAATTCCAAAAGTAGGGTAATATCTCACAAAGGCACGAGCTCCCTATGATGCCCATCCTTTATCTTGAGTTGTTTGATGTGTTGGATGTTGACTTTAAGGGGCCATTCGAGAGTTTACATAGTATGATGTACATTATAGTGGAAGTCAGCTATATGTCCAAGTGGGTGGAAGCAATTGTGCATCAAACAATGAAAGTCGGAGTGTCACAGTATATTTGAAAAAGAATATTTTCTCTCAATTTGGCACTACACAAGCTATCATCAGTGATGGTAGGTCCTATTTTACAATCATCCATTTAAAGCTTTATTTGATAAAGATGGTGTGAAGCATAAGGTGGAAACACGTTACAATCCATATAAATATGGGTAAGTTGAGTTCTCTAACTGCAAATAAAGTCCATTTTGGCAAAGACTGCAAATTCCAAGCGGACTGACTGGTCGAAAAAGTTAGACGATGAACTTTAGGTCTATCAGACAGCTTACAAGACCCGATAGGTGCCTCGCCATATCAACTTGTGTATGGAAAGGCATGCCATTTGCCATTTGAATGTGAGCACAAGGCACTATGGGCATTGAAGAAGCTAAATTTTAAGTGGAGTGATACTGTACAATTAATATTGGACAATATTAGTGAGATGGACGAGCTTTTCTTCTGTGCATATGAGAGCTCGACAATGTATAAGGAGAACATAAATTTGTACCATGACAAGGGAATTAAGAGGAATGTATTCAACCCAGTCATGTGGTCTTGTCTTATAATTTAAGACTTCGCTTGTTTCCTGGCAAGTTGAAGTCTAGATAGTTTAGACCATTGACCATGGTAAGAGTATTTCCACATAGTGCAATTGAGTTACAACTCGATTGTGATGTCCTATTCAAGGTGAATGAGCATCATGTTCAGCATTATATGGGGATCATTGAGGAGTTAAAAGTGTGTGAAAATGTTAGCCTTGGAAAAATCTGAGTAGCTAAGGGAACTAAGTTGTGTCGCGATGTTAAATCAGGTGATTTATAGGAGGAAACCCAAGTCATGTGGGTGAAATCTAAGTGCTCAACATAGTCACATCGTGCCATGATATTAAATCAAGCATTCTTTTAGAGGAAACCGTAGGTTGTACTGTTGAGTTTATTTTGTTTTGCATGATAGGGAGCATGGGAAATAACTAGAGTATGATAAAATTTCAAAAATTCAGACAAGTCTAGGTAAGTGGACTCACGGCTCCAACCCACGACTCGTGATTCCAACCCACAAATCATGAGTTAGTTCATGGGAATCAGATATTGATAAGCATGCTTATGAACCTAACTCAAAAGTCATACTCACAATTCATTAGTTGAATCATTGGAATCAGAGACCCCAACACATTTCATGATCTTGTCATATGATTCATACCCACTAGTCGTGGGCTGAAACCATGATTAATGGGTAGATTTATAGGAATTAGTCAAATTTAGTGGGTGTCTAAACCCAACTCATGACTCCTACCCATGATTACTGAGTTCAACTCACTATTTATGAGTTGAGTCATAAGCAGCCACCAAGAAAGATTTTAAATTTTAAATCACTGCCCATATAACCTGATCTGTATCGTCTATCCCTTTCAATTGAAATCGTAAACCTGGTCCACTTCTCAAAATTCACAACTCCTACTCAAACTAAAGATCATCCAACTTATCACATTAAAATCCTACTTCAAACCAACATTCTTATGTGTCCCAAGGCACCAAAATGATAGTCTTCCAACTTGTTCTTTCTTCTTCTTAGATTTTTCTCTCAAGGTAAGGTCCATCATGGTTGAAATTCATTTCTAAATTAATCTTTATTAAGGAAACTTATGATCACATTTAGACTAACTTAAAACTTAATTAACTCTCATAGTCTCAATTACTTAAAACCCTAATAGTGGAATTGAACTTATTCAATCAAGAATAACTTGAGAAGGTGATATAGTGTGCATTGTGAAATTAAACTTTGAGAATATGGATTTGAGTAGGCTTCGAGTTCGAACCTATGATTCCTGAATTGCACTCACAAATCATGGGTTAGATTCGTTGAAATTAGACTTGAAGCCTTGAACCTCGGAGGCTCCATTTTATACCTACAAATCTAAGTCATGATTAGTGACTTGAACCTATGAATCATAGGTTAAACTAGTGGATTGACTTCTCAACTCACGAGTCCAACCTATGAGTAGTGAGTTCAACTCACGAGTCATGACCTGGACTCGTGGGTTGGACCTATCTATTTCAAGTTAAATTTTACTATTTTGGTTAATGTGATTTAAGTACCGATGACTCTTGGTACAGGTACTATAGCACCAAAATCAACACTGAGAAAAGGCGTACAGTCCAAATTGAGAGATGAGTTTTCCAAGTGGAGTGGATCCGTGGAGAAGTACTCTATTTATAGTTTGACCTTAGTTCAATGCTAGACCCAGTACTAGAATTGGATAGATGCAGCATTTATGGCTTCCATTTAGTCAGGTTCTTAACCTTTACCACCACGGATATCTCAGTCCAGTCCCCAGACCCCATCAACACTTATTGTTTGGTCTAGACCCTAAATAAACATTGCACGAATGAAATTGCCATACTCTCTTATCTCTCTTTAGTATGATAAGTGAGAGGATGAGTTTTGTTCTAGTGCTGGTTAGGAAGAGTCAATCGTATCTCAGACTGAGGAGAAAGAGGATTTTGTATCAGGTATTGAATATAGAGAGACATATATGCCCAAGTCTGGTGAGGGTTCAGAGACATTAGAGGGTACTGAGGATTCCTTTGCATTAGCTCTAATAGTTCAGGAGTCCACACATATCTCTATCGTACTAGTAGCTTAGGTCATTTAGAGATGGTGTATGGAGGACAAGCTATGCATCTATGATAGATATATTGAGGTTATTGAGTAGGGTAGGACTCATTAGAGTATAGTTAAGGAGACCCATATTGGGTTTGCTGATTTGGTAGATATTCCAGACCTGAAGGTCGCATTTGATAGATATAGGCTCGAATAGATAGGTAGCCTTTAGGATTTTACAGCCCTGAGGTGGTACTAAGTTTTATGTATCCTACATCGCATCTATTGACTTGATCATACCATTGGGGATAAGATCTCTCAACCAGTCTCCACTGGCTCACACACTAGTTAGAAGTGATAGAGTTGATTTGTCAAGGGATATGATTTGCAGATTCTTATTTGGGTCGGAGTTTGTAGGGTCGGTGATAATAATTAATTTTGACTATTAGATGAGGGTAGTTAGGAGTAGGATGATTTTGAGGGATCTCTATCAGTAGGAGTAGAGGAGAGAGTTGGATAGATGGGTGGCTCAGTAGATTGTTGATCTTGGTGTTGATGCCCCTTGGGTCGAGGGGAAGATAGATATAAAGTGGTCTTCTTTTCTCTTCAGAATAAAGTTCTGGTAGTCGATAGTAAAGCAGGCTGAGTCCCATATTTGCGGATAATGCACTCAGGTGGGAACGGATAGTATTAGTTGCCAGCATCATAGCTGGGAATGACATAAACTTTGCCTGGTGGATCTGAGATAAGATTTATGAAATGGATTTTTATGAGATCATCGGTATTCTCTTACCCTACTTGACTTAGAAACTGTGTGATATAGTGGGAGTACTGGTATTACCAAAGATAGATAATCATGTAGAGGCTACCCGTATGGCTGATATAGGGTTGATTCGTGATGATTCCAACCCAGTTGCACTAAAGAAGGCACAACTTCCTACATCTTCAACAGTATCCCTCTTGTAGGGACCTTCTGAGTCGGCCGAGTAGATTGATAGGCTGACAGTAGTTGGCGATATTGGGATAGATAGTCAGCTGACAAAGCATTTATCTACAGTGGACAGTGATGGGGCTACAAACACTTCAGACCCAACTTCTACTTCTGCAGTGCCCCCGCGCCCACTAATTCCAGGTATGGCATCAATGTCATAATAGATTTTATAGCAGTTGATAGACAGGCAGCAGAATTTTGTTGAGCGCCTGACACACACTAATTCCCAATTATCCAATTTGTTTGGTCAGATCCGGCAATAGGTGTGAACTGCTTTAGAGACATCTAAGGTGCAAGTGGAGTTGAGAATGATGGTCGTTATTAAGTAGATTACTAGACAGAGAAATGGATGGATCAACAGTTTTGAGATCTAAATGGGAGAGCGACTCTATGAGGCTCAGGTGCCTGACTTATTGAGTCTACATAGGGAGGTAGCTACATTCAGATCCAAGGTTCGTAATTTAGCTGAGAGCCACGTTCCTATTATTTCTTTGGTTATACCTTCTACCACGCAGATGTTGCCAACACCACCAGCACTGATATTTAATTTATTTGCTGATGAGGATGAGTCCTAGACTATTAGGGTCAAGAGAGGCCGAGAGCATGCCAAGCAGAGTGATAGCTTAAATAATTTACTGTAGGACCTAAATAGGGCCACCACGGAGTATATTATAAAGCTGCACATTGACACGAGTTAGCGTGCCCAATGCGAGTCAGGTGCCTCCCCTAGTCGAGCACTACTACCACCTCATGGTACCACAGCCGATGTCCCTTTTGATGCCCTGACTAGGGGTGAAGCAGAATTTGACACCTAGAGCATCTTAGGTATGTCCCTATAACTATATGATTTTTATCTTATTTATATGCATTGGGTATAGTGCACTGGGTACATGTGTTTTTATATGTTTGAAAAATGATACCCCTTCTAAAAAAATTTATGAACTTGTTGTGAAAATATGTTATGACCATTTGTGAATCTTCTTATGGCATTAGTATTAGGTACAAAATAATCATAGTTTAGTATTTCGTGAATCTGATAGGTAGTAGTTTGATAATATAACCCTGTGCCAAATGTGTGTGAAGTGTTTACCTAGTTAATTTTTGTGTTTATTCAAGAACTTTCTTGGTTAGTCTTGCCTAGGTTGTAGGATAATTGGTTGGGACGTGATCATAGGCCATGCTTGAATAAGTCCACTCTTAGCCTAAAAGACCGATCTAATGAGAATAAGTATCCCTTGATCCCTAATTTGAGCCTAAAGTGACCTATTTTCTTGTTTAACCTTTTCACATTTCTGTTTGAATTACAATGAACCTATTTTGGCTTTGGTCCCTCCTTGGACACTGTGTACCTTAACTAAGGAAAATTGCCTAAGTTGAGGGTGGCTATCATAGGGGTGCATAGTTCAAAATGGGTATGAAGAAAGGGGTTGAATAAAAAAAAGAAAGTAGGATTGGGTGTGTTAGAAAAGGTGAAAAAAATATGAAAGAAAAATAAATTATAAATGCAAAGAATGAAGAAACCACTCTAATCCAAATAGTAATAAAGGAGTATGATTGAGTAGTGGAGAAAAAAATAAAAATGTAGTGTCAATGAGGGTGAGTCCCTATTTCTAATATGTACCATACATTCCCCCAAGCCTACATTATAAGACAAGAAATTCCTATAGTTATCCCAGTCCAAGTGTCCAAAAAAATAAGGCATAGAAAATAAGGGCAAGCCTATGCTATTTCCTACATATTATTTGAACTTCAAGCATGAGTGTCTTAATGTAGTCCCTGGATTGATATTCATTGATATTGTGAGAGTTGGGACTTCCTTTCTATAAGGGTATATGGATTGCGGTGATAGCTACTTAGTTGTTTGAGTAATGACATTTGCATACACGCTTTGTTAGTTTGGCTAATATAATGTCATCACCTATTTTCTTCGGTGTAATGATATTATATTACATAGTTACATCTAGTGGTTTTGAATGTTATACATAGGAAGGGGTGGAATGTTGAGCTAAAATGAATGAATTGATTTTTGTAGGTGCCTTAGGTTTCTTTTAGTTAAGCATCGTGTTTGATTAGTGTGTATCAGTTTTATGAGGACAAGTAAACATTCTAAGCTGACGGTGTTGATGTGACATAGTTTCATGATACTTTTGATGTTTAAAACAAGGATATTATGTAGGGACTAAGTTATTCTTGTTAGATATGATGTTCATTTGTGTTGATTTTGCATAAAATAGAATTCGGAGCAATGAATGAGAAAAAGGGATGAAGAGTTGTAGAAAAAGCTACCCATGAGTCAACCTACGACTCGTGGGTAGTACCTACAATTTGTGAGTAGCCTTCATAGGTTGAGTTTAAAAGATATATGTTGTATCTGATTTCCACTAGTCTACCTACAACTCATAGGTAAAAACTACAAGTCGTAGGTTGCGGTGGCGAGTTAGAGATCTAAAAAGTAAAAGTTGTTCTAATTTCCATGATTTAAAAGCGTGATTTATGGGTTGTATCCATGACTCAACCCACGAATAGTAAGTTCATGCCAACCCTGGTTTCTTACACTATTAAGGATAGGTTTTGTTTTGTATCTTTTAATACCCCTAGGATTTTTCATTATCAGTTTATGCACTTTATACAATTTTTACATTGTTTTTGGTTCTGAGATACATTATTGATCTTGGATATATTATTCTTGATTTTTAGGGTTTATAATTTAATTGAGATTTTGGATTTTCTTATTATTCTTTGAAAGTTCATCACTATGCCTTTATCTATGAAATCATTTTTTGTTCTTACAACTATGAGAAGCTAAACCCCATAAATAGGGTTGCGGGAACCCTGTTGAATTAATGAAGTAGTTTAAGTGCAAAGTCATTCTACATCGATGTTCTTGCATGTATTGGATTTTCTTTATTTTGAATTCTTTCTTAACTACTTCAAATATTAGGAACTCACCCGTATTTGATACTTTCTCGTGAGAGAGGTCGAGATTAGGAAAAAGAGATCACAGCAGTAATTTAAAGTTATTAACCTTTATCTAATGAACTTGAAACCGAGAGGAGATAGTTAATCTAAGATCATAAAACAATGGTTTGTAAGGCTGCGCTTTGAGACCGAGAGGAGATAAGTGAAATTCAGCAAAACCAAAGTTGAGAGATAGTTAAGTGATACATATCGAGATAGTTTGATAAGTCTGAACAGTCAGTGGAGTTATAAAGTCATGTGGAACACATTCCTAGTGCTTGTCTTATACTGATCACAAACATAATTTCCAACAATTATTATTATTATTCATGTTGTTACAGAACCCCTTTTACTTTACGTACTTTCCAATTACATCAGCAAGCTCTTCATAGATTTTCGGCCTATTCCTAGTGGGTTCAACCCCTGGTGACCGCTTTATACTTTATTAGAGGTGTAATTTGGGTGACATCATCAGCGTGCATGATTATTTTAGTATTCTTTACTTGAGGTCATTTTCTAATTAAATTTACTCGGCCTATATGATACCTACTAAGTACATATGGATTATACTTGTACTTTTCTGCATCCTTTCACTGACATCTCGGTACGAGTGTTCTCATGGTCTGTGATCATTCTTTACAGTCATTCTTGATTCTATGTTGAGTTCCCTCATTTGGTGGCTCTTTCGGCTTTATCTATCTTTACTTTTTGTCTTATTTTGTATCTCAAACAATATTGTATTTTGATATAATAATTTATGTAGAGTCGTTCTTGTACTTATGAATTATAAGTCTTGGGATTTAGATTAGTTGTTCAGTTTCTTTAAGGATCAGTTTGAGTTGATATTATTATATTTATCATTTGGACCTTATTCTATCACCTTTATTTTATGTATTTTATTACGTGAGTCAGGCTTACCTACCACAGTTGGTTTGGGGTAGGTGCCATCACAATGCATGAAATTTTTGGTTATGACATCTCTATATTTTGTATCTCTACGTCTATCCTTGTATTTCTATATTTTATCTCTTTTTATCATTTTTTTATATTTCTATCATAAATGATACAAGTGATACAAGAGAAATTTAATACATATGATACTAGATCGAATGAATACAAGATAATTATAAAGAATGGATATAGTCACCTATATTTATCGTGTATCTTTGTATACACATGAATATATTCATCTATCAACCTGTATGTATCATATTTTATTTATTAATACAACATTTATCAACTTGTAAGAATCTAACTATATTCATTGATACAAGATATATATGATTGTATTCATTAATGCATCATGTATTAGCGCGTATGTATCAAACTTTACTCGTTAATGATAAATACCCAAACTACACCTCCAATTGAGGATAAAGTGGTCATTGTCAAGTATAGTAACCCAACTCAGGTAGTGCTCAAATCCACAGGGAATACTTTTGATTTGTATGTCTTAGTTGTTGGAGTGAATAGGCAATGAGGAAAGTAAATGGGGGGTTTGTTGTATTAATCTTGAACAAGTAGCAAATGTCAACTTTGATTGTAATCAATTAGAAATGAACACAAAGATTGTGTTCCCCCTGGCTTCTCAACTCAGTGGTTTATCGTGCTTTATTGAACCAATTCAGTACCTTACATGCAGAATCTGATAAGGAATGTACTATCAATGGTCTTATGGACTCATAGACGGATTTCATTCATTACCTTCTGAGTCTCAGTATCTCGCATTACTAACCCTTATCCTAGATCCCAGTTAACTATTATCTTTTGAGTGTCAAGTTATTAGATTATAGATAATCATCTTGCATAGATGATACTGATTAGCCTAGATTGACAATCAATATTCAAATTAATATAGTAATTATCTTTTCCTAGTCACTACTCTTTTTATGGAGTAAGTAGTGATAGTCTGGGCGAAATTTTAATGTTTGCAACCGCTAAAACATCTACTAAACTGAATATAATGAAATACATTCAATACAGTGGTTCAAAACAACTTAGCACTTCCCCTACTTCATAACTATGCCAAGGTTCCCACAACCCTAGCTAAGGGAATTAGCCACTCATGCTTGTGAAATGAATGAAGGAATTAATAACTAAAAACATTCAAGCAATATCAAAATGACCAATGAAAAAAACCCAAAGTCTATAGCTAAATTATCAACCAAAATAAATACAATCCAATCCCGATCAAAATTCAAATCTTGGAATAAATACTTATTTGTAAGTGTTAAGAATGTTTAAACTAACTAAAAAACATATAAATGGTATTTATAAGATACAAGAAAACCCTAAAATCAAAACCCAAAAGAAAAAGGAAAATTGAGGTCAGAGGCCACTTACTTAGGCCACCTATGGACCATAGGTGCTCCGTAGTAAGTCACTGACCTCCTACATATCTCCTCAAACTCTCTAGAATAGGACTTCTAGTTCTTAACAAGGTCACCTACATACCGTAGGTGGTACCTATGGACCGTAAGTGCCAGAGCCTTCTTTTTCCAGCATCTAAGCCTCTGGACTTTAAGTTCTGACACCGACTTTGGTCACCTACACCCGGTAAGTGGCACTTACGCCTAAAAACTCCTAAGTAAGTAGCCAAAAACTTAAATTTTCATGTTTTTCTTCATTTTGGCATTCAAAACTTAATTTCCTGCAAAACATACCCAAAACACATCATATCTCACAAAACAACTAAGAAACTTGCATATTTTCATCATTTTAAGTGTCGAACGTGCTATAAATCCATAGCATATTAAAACCTTCAACTTAGAATGTTCTCATGTACTTAGGCAACATAACAAATAAAACAAAAACACGACGCTTTACTAGGATAATCTAAGTTATCCAAGATAGTCAATCATCACACTAAGCTCAAACACCATACCCCCTCCTATTTCAATAATTCAAAACCAACTATGTGTATACGTGAAGCAAAAAAATATGACAAAAGGATTCAATATATGAAAATTACATTAGCAACAGACAACCATATATATATACAAGTTACACTACCCAAACAAGTAAGCAGTTAGCAATACAACCCATGTGCCCTCACAACAAAAAACTCTTATTCACTCATATGAAATAATGCATGTCAATGCAGGGACAGTCAAGAGACACTCACACTCACAAGAGAAGTTCCACGAATGTGTATCAAATACCATAGGCTTGCCCTTATTTTCTTTACCTTAGTTTTTAGATAGTAAGTTTGGATCACTATAGGACTTTATTCGGCTTGTAATATTGGCTTCAGGGCTGGTGTGTTACATATGAATATATTAATTGAATAAGCCTCCTTGGCACTACCCTTACTTTGGGGTCCACACTTTAACCAATTTGCTTTTTATTCCACCCTTATTTCTCCCTTTTATTCTTTAATGCATATTCAGGTTGGGTGTGGTTTCTTTTATTCATTTTTTTCTATTTTTTTATTTTTTATATTTTTTCTTTTTCTCTTCTACCACACCCCTTCTTACTATCTTATTCTCTTTTTTATCCTTCTTTGTGCCCACTTTACATTATGCACCCAAATGATAGCCACCCTCAACGTAGGAGATTTTCCTAAGTTAAGGTGCATAATATTCAAGGAGGACTAAGGCCAAAATAGGTTCATTGTAACACAAATGGGATGGTGAAAGGTGTAATAAGAAAAATAGGCTATATTAGCTCAAAAATTAGGATTAAGGGATACTTATTCATACATGGAAGGTCATCTAGGCTAATAGTAAACTAAAATAAAAAATGACCAATGATCCTTTCCTAAACGACAATCCTATAACCTAGGCAAGACTAATCGGTCATGTTCTAGAATCTACACACAATGGGAACTAAGTAACATCTCATACACACATGGCATAGGGTCACATCACAAGATACTTTCTATCTAGTTCATGCAAAAGTTAGCAATGATTATCATGTCCCTAATTCTAATGCCATAACAAGATCCACAATGATCAAACTTATTTATATTGCACAGTCTTAAAAATAATAATTTTGGAGGGGTATCTTTTCTCTAAAGAATCAACAAAAACATGTCAACTGCCCAAGATACTCAAAAATCTCCTAATTACACAAAAATACAACATAATACAAAATAAAACACAATATGACATTAATTTAAACTAGACCTGTCGATTCTATAACCATACCACGGCCGACAGGAACAAGGCACGATAATAAAAACCCATACTAGTTATGGTATACCCCACCCTAAACTAAAAGGTTGTGCACTATCCCCAGTGCACATAAATAATAAGAATCAAGGGAATGAGTACATACCTGGGATGCTCTAAGCGTTTGTGTTTGTATCATCCCCATGCAAGGGTATATCAATTGGCAGAGGCGATGGTAGTAGAGGTGCACTACTAAAAGATGCACCCGCAGCTATCTTGGTATGCCTCTGCCTTTCAGCAATTATAGTCTCTGTCAAATCATATTCGGCCTATTTCGGGTCTTGGCCAAATAGAATACTGGGACCCTCGCTTGGCCACTCTTGGTCCCAATTATGAGGACAGATCCATCATTCTCCATAAAAAAAGTCAAAGTATCTGGGCCCAGGTGGAGATATCGGTTGAATAAATGAGGGTACAATAGGAGGGATAGTTGATATATGACTCTTAGTGAGAGAGTGTACTTCTTCTCTAAGTACATCTATCTCTTACCTAATATCTCCTAGATATGACGTCTCCATGTTGCTGAACCAGGCCAATACTCGACCTTAAAAAACATCTTTCAGTGCATGTGACTCAGCCCATAGGTCTAATAGCATAGCTCGGTGTACAAAATCTTATCTATCCTCTTTCGTCTCTAGTGTAGCCCAGACCCATGGTCAGATTTTTCCATACAATGTCACCACCTCGACTTCAATATTTTGTAGCCAAGTGTTGGTGATAGTCTGACTGTCTACTAAGTATTGCAAAAACTCATGTGAAACTAGCATCATACCTAAGAAAATAGCTAAAGTGGATAGGCAAGGGGTAACTAAAGATATACTCACCAGCTCTGAAGTAGAAGTCGAGGCTGATATAGGTGTAGCTAGGGTCCTCTCACCATATGTACTCAACTCAGAGGCCTCTCTTCGCTCCCTGTCTTAAACTCTATATTAACTCCCATGTCATCTCCCAATGTATCAATAGGATCCGTAAGAACTTAAGGGCCCTCATTCTGGATCGAAGGCACTGTAGGGGCGCATGGGGTCTCATGGGAAAGACTAGATATGTTGAATCCTTCATCATCTTAGTCTGTGCCATAGTCATTGCCTCTACTGATTCATCAACACCTGGTACTTTATGAATGCCAGCCTCATCACATAACCTCTAAATAAGACTTGGGAATTACAAAGTCCTCATATCACCAAAAGATCTCTCATAAAGCTTATGCCAAATAATAGCTACAAAGTTAATATTGTATCCAGCCATTATGCTCGCAGTCAATGTAGCTCCATCCCAAGTTAAAAAATTATCCATAGCAGTCATACATAATATATATCAAATAAGCATCCACCAAAACCTCACAACAAAAATTAGTTTTGTCTTCTTAATAACACCATGCCCCTTGATCCAATAGGTATCATCTCCAAGAGGTGAAATATAGCTGGCGATCTATATCGCCATATCAACTTTCTCTCTCTTATGCTCAATATTATGCATAATATGTCTATCTTGTGCAAATCTCAATCTATAATCACACTCTATTGTGGATGCTAGAGCAGCATAATCTGGCCCAAAGAGAACTCGGTGAATAGTCGTTGCTGAAATGTCAACCGTAACCTATTTTATAAGTATCTACTCTAGTTGAGGCTTCTTAGTATACCTCTAAAGACCCCTACTCTTTGGCATAGTCAAAGATGTTGTGGAATGGTATGAGGTATAGAATTATTGCATCAATGTCGAGCTATAAGAACCTAGGGGTCTAGTAGTCCACCCCAGCTGATACTTGTCAAATTCAGCCTACAACACTGGTGCACTAGCAAACCGAGTCAATTCAATCCATATCTCTTCATTAATAACCCTTTTGGGTCGACTGGTCTTAATAATATAGTCGTCCCACTCAAAAAGTGATTGAAGTCCCTCCATGCACTATGTCGGGTTAACCTTATCAATAGTTCTTCCAAGATATGTGTGGGTTGAAAGTATAATCATGCTAAGTTGGTACCTCTGAATCAAGAGGTGGCACCTAGTATGAAAACTTGCATGTACTCTTCTCATACTAGGTTACAACTATAGGCAGCTTAGGGACTGGTGTCTTGGACTCATCCTCATCCCAAAACCCCTCCTGAAACTGGGGGTCCTATGTATCTACCTCTGGTGCTAGCTCCAAATCTGCCTCCTTATCATCATCATCGTTGTCCTCATCTTCATCGTCACCACCCTCAACAGGTTGAGGAGTGTGTAGTGGTGATATTCTAGCTGACTTCATCCTCACATTGAAGATGAACTGGATAGCCTCAATTTGGGTCGTAGGATGATTAAAAGAAGGCTCTTTTCCCCATTATGATTTCTCTACAAGTGGTATGCCTAACTTTTCCATTATAATGTCCTTGGCTGCAGCATGCTTCAGGCACCTAGTCACTCGCCGAGTCACTCTGGTCAGGCTTGCTTTGGTGTAGGCAACTGGGTATACCACCTTTGAGCTACTGCTTTTGGAAGAGTCGCCCCGTCGCCTAGAAGGTCCAGCTTTCTTCTTTGATGCCATGTCTACTTGAAAAAAAAAAGTGTTAGTGTTTGCATGATAGTGAGGGAGTGCAAAATTTGAAGAAAAATTCAAAATTCAAAAACTTTAAATTTTTCCTAAATTTTTGCATCCCTATGACTAAACTCAGTCCCAAAAAGTCCAATATGAACACATTCAACTCGAATCAACTTTTTCAATACAAACTACCATTCAAAACTTTTTGTATTCCTCTACCTTTTTAAATTCAACTTCCGCTTAGGGCATATCTTAGGGTTTTAATTACAGAACAATACCCCACATTAATATTTTAGGCTAATTCAAGGCTCCTATATACAAGCATGATGGTTTCTACGTATTTTGCATGAGAATAGACATCCGAACTTACTTATTTTAAGTTTAGCACAAGATACTACTATTAGGAGCCAAGAATATTGCCTTTTATTGAAAGAACCAAAAGTGAACTGTGAAAAAGTGAAGTAAAACCCAAACTTGAATGCGTACTTAGTGCTAGTTGCTACCAAGAACAAGTAACCTTTTTGCCTTTTCTTAAGTGTGAGGAAGTGGGGTAGTTTGAATTTTAAGAGAAAAGAGATAATTTTGAGGATTTATATGTTTGAAATAGGGTAATGGAGCTTAAATACCCATGCGGGGATCGATTTAGGGTTAGTATAGGCTGAGTTGGGCCTAAATTTTAAACCAAAAATTAGGCCCAAAACTACCCACCTATAGGCCATATGTGGTACCTACGGTCCTTAGGTGTCCACCGTAGGTAGGCCCAAATTTTTGCCTTCATTCCCTGCTCTCTAGACTTTGTATTCTTACACATTTTTTGCTACTTACAAGATCTTGAGTGGTATTTACAATCCTGTGAGTAATTTCGTAAGTTAAAGTCCAAAAATTTCTCAAAATTTCATCTTTTCAATTAATGCATAACTTACTTGGGCCACGTGGTACTTATGACCTTGTAAGTTTGTCACAAGGTCCTCTTACCTAGAATATTTTAAATTTAGCAATTTTATCGTATTCCAGGTCATTCTTTATTCCAAGTTACCTATAAACAAAGAAAAAAAAATGTGAACACTGAAATAACAGGTTGCCTCCCATCCAGTGGTTGATTTAACATCATGGCACGATGCGGCTATTTTGGTTTCTCAAACTTAACCAACAATCCCATGGGTTACCTCTTGTGCAGTGCTTGATTTAACATTGAGGCATGATGCGGCTACCTTCTTTACTTAGAATTCATCAAGGAACCCAAATAAAAACCCTCTTGGGTCATCAATACAATGAATAACTGACACTACCTTCATGTCGGTTGGTTGCTTCATAGTTCATTGAACGTTGTATGTAACCTCCTCATTATTGACTAAAAACTTGAATTCCCCCTTATTCATATCAATCATCTCTCTACCCATGGCTATAAATGGTCTTCCCAATATGATGGATATCTCAAAGTCAACCTCACAATCCAAAATGAAAAAATCAACTAGAAAAAATAAAGTTGTCAAATTTTACCAACACATCCAAAGATATGCCCTCGGGTTTCTTTACTATGCGGTCTTCCATCAACAACTGCATAGATGTAGGTTTTGGAGGACTCAAAACTAACTTCTTAAAAATAGCCAGAAGCATCAAATTAATGTTGGCTCCAAGGTCACATAATGCTCTGGAAAATCTGGATGTCCCTATAGTACATAGGCTCATGAACGCATCGAGATCACCCTTCTTTTAGGCTAGAGACATAGAAGTTACTGCACTACAATGGTACAATCCACCAATTTCCTCAAACTTAGCTACTCGTTTCTTCATCACCAATTCTTTCATAAACCCAGCATACCCAGGCACCTGCTCCAAAGCCTCAAGAAAAGAGATGTTCAAACTCAGATTATTCAGCATCTCAATGAATCTTTTGAACTCCCTTCCTATTCTTCTATTTCAGTCTTTGAGGAAAAGTTGGTGAGGTCGTGGAATTTATTTCACTATAGGCTCATCGACCTTTCCCTTACCTTTATCCCCATCAACACAACTACTAACACCTATCGTCTTGTCTAAATTCATAATAGGGGCTTCATCAACCACAGTACTATCATTCTTTAGCACCTCATCACTAGGCAATGGGAAATCAATAATAGATAAACCACTCCACATGGTAATAGCAAGATAGTGACCATTATTCTTTTAATTTTGGACCATGTTACTCAAAAGGGTACGTCTTTGATTCAAAGTCATACACATCTGCCTAAGTTGTGCTCTAACTGCATGATAGAAGTTGCATTAGACTCAGCCTTTTGGATCAAACCTAAAATATCGGCCTTGATCTCCTTAAGGCTAGCCTCTTGACTTCCTACCCCTTTACAAATTTGGTCAACATCACCTTCATTCTTAATTTAGTATCACCATTTATGATGGAATGTACCTATCTCCCTTCTCTTTGTAGTCATCCTTTCTTCTTCAATCACCATTATACTCCGTATTATGATCCTTGTATCTATCTTTGTAATAGTTTTGACCTTCATTTCCTTGCCTTTCTGCTTGGAAACCCACCAATTCTCGATTATGATACTTATCCTCCTCCTCCAATTCAAACTCATATACTTAAGAGGCTACACCAGGTGAACGGTGAACCTACCGCATTTACCTTCTAAAAATTCACTATTACAAACTGCTTAGTCAACAACCTAATATTAGTCCTCAGCCAAACAATCTCTTACACCACAGAATTATCTACTAATCTATGGTCCCCAAAAGATCCAATAGCATAAGTTCCAACACCTCTCTCAGCCTTTCAAATTTACCACCCTCGATTGGCAAGAGAAATCTAGTCTAGAACCTTAAAGCCATCTCCCAACATAATCTCATAAATGCTCCTCCAGTAATTGTGTCTGCCATGGCTCAGAAACGGATATTCAGGGCTCTCTAAAATATCTCCATCACACTTGTCCCTAAAATACAATGATTGGGCACTCTGCTCAATTTCTTCTTAAACCTAAATCAAGCCTCGTACATTAACTCGGAATATAGCTGCCTAAAATTGTATATCTCATCTTTAAGCTGCAACATCCTGGCTAGAGGAAAGAAACAGTTTAAGAATTTCCTTTGCAATTCATTCCATGTAGTGATTAATCCTCTTGGATGTTCCCCCAACCATAAAGAATCTTCTTTAGTCAATGAAAAGGGAAACAACCTCAATCTGAGTGCCTCTTAGTCTACCCTCAAAAAAGTATATGAAGTGTATATCCCAACAAAATTAGCAATATGCATACTTACGTTGTCTATAATTGAGCCCCAAAATACATATTTTAAGTTCAAGAGTTGTATCGTGGTGCTGGTTATGTCTAATTTCACATCGGGGGATAGTATAGGAGGAATAATAGCTCATCTTTCTATCATCTCAAAGTATCCCATATCTTCTTTATTATCATATGGCTGGAAGTACTGGTATGCTGGTATTACTTGAGATTGACCACCTCAAACTCTATCTCAATTACTATCTAAGTGTTGCTAGATGATTAATTATCAGTCTTGGCCTTGCTAGCTCTACCTACTGAGCTAACCAATGAATTTTAGTCTCCCTTCTCTGGTTAGTTGCATCTTCTGTATGTTCTCTATTTGTCTATTAGCAATGTTCTGTGGATCACTTGGAGTAAGGAGAGGTACTACATTCTTATTATCCCGAACCTCTTTAAGCTGTCCTTCATGTACTGGTTCTGCCATCGTATGATTAGGCTATAGAATCCTCTCTGGGTAAGGATTTAGGGCGAGTAAGGTATTTCTTGACTCCTGGTATTAGGCATACACTGGAGTACACCCAACTAAAAAATAGAAAATAAGAATCTAAAAACTCCAACAAGCTTCAATCAACAACTCAACACCATAGTCCCTAGCAACAATGCCAAAATTTTGATCAAAACCCAAAATGCACCTCTAATTAAGGATAGAGCAGTCACTATCAAGTATAAAGACCCAACTCAGGTTGGGGTCAAACCCATAAGGAATAATTTTGATTTGAATCTCTCATATTGCTAGAATAATCAGGTAGTGCAGAAAGTAAATAGGGGGTTTGTTGTAGTAATCTCGAATAAGTAACAAATCTTTGGTTGTAATCAGTCAAAAACTAACACTGGATTTTGTTCCCCCTATCTTCTCAATTCCGTAGATTTATCGTGCTTTATTGAACCAACCCAATACCTCACTTGACGAATATGATAAGTTATTTTCCATCAACTATCTTGTGAACTCATTGAAGGATTTCATCCTTTACCTTTTGAGTATTAGGATGTCGCATTACGAACCCTTATCCTAGATTCCAGTTAACTATTACCTTTTGAGTCTCAATTTATTAGATGATAGATAACCATCTTACATAGATGATACTGATTAGCCTATATTAATAATTAATCTTCAAATTACTATTATGATTATCTTTTTCTAGTCACTACTTCTCTTGTGGAGAAAATATCGATAGTCTAGGTGGTATCTTAACATTTGCAACAACTAAAACATCTATTAAAATAAAGACAATGCAACACATGAAAGAATACTAGTTTAGAACAACTTAGCACGTCCCCTACTTTGTCAATATACTAGGGTTCCCAGAACCCTAGCTAAGGGAATCAGTTGCTCATGTTTGAGAAATAAATGAAGGAGTTCATAATTAAAGACATTCAAGAAATATCGCATTGATCAACGAATAAAACCTAAAGTCTATAACTAAATTAACAACCAAAATCAATACAAAGTAATCCCAAGATCAAAATCCAAATCTTGGAATCAAATATATGTTTGTAAGTGTTAAGAGTGCGTAAACTAACTAAAAAACATAAAAAAGGTATTTATAGGATAAAAAGAAACCCTAAAATCAAAACCCAAATAAAAAAGAAAAATTGAGGTCGGTAACCACTTACTTAAGCAACCTATGAACCATAGGTACCACAGACCATAGGTGGTCCATAGTAAGTGACAGACTTCCTGCAGAGCTCATGAAACTCTCTATACTAGGCCTTCTATCATTTACTAAGGTCACCCACTGACCGTAAGTGGCACCTATGGACCGTAAGTGCCCAGAGTAAGTGCTAGAATCTTCTTTTTCCTGCATCTGAGTCTCTAGACTTCAAGTTTTGACACCTACTGTGGTCACCTATGCCCAGTAAGTAGAATTTACACTCAAAAATGCCTTGGTAAGTAGCCAAAAACTTCAATTCATCTTTTTCTTCAGTTTAGCATCAAAAACCTGATTTCCTACAAAACATACCCAAAATACATCATATCTCACAAAATAACCTAAGAAAGTTACATATTTTCATCATTTTAAACATCGGAAGTGTGATAAATATGTCTAAGTATGAATGTAGCTGACTATATTAGTTGATACAATATATATATCTATATAAGTGATACAATAGTGAACGAATACAAGTAATAAAAGAGCAAATAAATATAAATTAAATTAAGGCAAATGAATATAGTTCCCTTTTTTTGTTTTTGTATCTTTTGTATACATGGAAAGTGTATTCGTTGATGCATCATATATTCATCCATACGCCCTAAATACAATAAATATAGACTCCCAACACCTCAAAAATATAGAAATACAAAGAGAGAGAGAGGGGTGGCAATACACAATATAGACTAAATGCATGTATGAATATAAAAAACACAAACATCTGAACCAGAAAATGTATAAAAATAAAAAGAAATGGAGAGAGAGATACAGAGTACACAACCTGTGAATATTATAAATAAAATCATTTTACACCTAAAATATATATAGGTATCCTAAAGAGAGAGTGGGAGAGAGAGAATAAAACCTAAATGCTCATATAAATACAATAAATATAGTTGCCTGACACTTTAGAAATATAGCAAGATAGAGAAATATGGAATAACAAAATACAAAAAGAGGGCAGAAGGGAGGGAGAAAGAGCATACCATTTAATATACATATAAATACAACAAATACATTCACTTGACACCTCAAAAAATATGATATATAGATAGACACAAGTCAAAATATATAATACAAAGA
Source organism: Capsicum annuum (assembly GCF_002878395.1). Taxonomy (NCBI): domain Eukaryota; kingdom Viridiplantae; phylum Streptophyta; class Magnoliopsida; order Solanales; family Solanaceae; genus Capsicum; species Capsicum annuum. The sequence goes on along the minus strand of NC_061121.1, from coordinate 152,122,356 downwards.
AAGAGATAAGAAATATATAAATATAGAGAGAGAAAAATTGGGAAAGAGGGAGAGAGGCAAGTAATACAAGGAGAGAGAGTTAGAAAGAGAGAAAGAGAGAGATTGAGGAGAGATGTGAGCGGGTTTCATTGCCTACATCTCAAATAGTTTTACCCAAAATATAGCTACTGAAGCTTAATATCACCAATAGGTTGATCATTTTTTGATTTCTTTCTCTTCTTTATGCTTACTCCAATTTAGGCCATATAGTTGATCACCATACTATCGTGGGTTGCTAGCCACAAGATTTTTCCCATGGATAGATAACAAGGTCCATTGGTCAATATTGTTGAAAGTGTCTACCAACAATGAGTTAAGAATTGTTAGTTTTTTAATTTGATATAACTATTGACAAATTAAAGTAGTGGGTGTTGAGTAGACAAATTCCTTTGGCTCGATTTAAATAATTTTTAGAAATAGTTTCTATGAAGAAGATGCTAAGGTCTACAGCAGAACTGATCCATTGGCAGCAGTACCATAAAAAATTCCAAAAGTAGTTAGCTTTTCAAGCATCTAAAGTTTAAATAATTGTATTAATTTTAGATTTGAGATTTAATACATTACACAATGGATCTATGAAATAAAACTACTATTAAGTGCCTAATTTGAAAAATAGTACCTCATTATCTCATGCTTTCCTAGGATCCCGCACTTTTCCTCCAACTAGCCCCAAATAACTAGTTGTAGCAGAAGATTTCTACTTCTGGAGATTTAAGACTTGATTCAGCTGAAGTACATGGAGGACAAGTTATTTGGTGGAATATTTTTAGGTCTATTTCTTCAAAAGATTGATCAAAGTGTGGTAAAGGTTGCTCAGAATCTCATTATCTCAAGAACCATCGTAAGAAGATGAAGGGACTTTTCCATTTTTTCTGATTCTAGAATTTTCTTTGGAGAGTTACACTTTATATATTTGATATTTATTTTTTTCTTTTTATTTTTATTACTGGATCGAGTGTCAACTTGGGTCTGATCTCATATGTACATATTTTTTTACTTTAATAAACGTAGGTTGTTTGCCGTTTTGTTATTAAAAAAATGTTTAGTAAACAACTATTTATTAAAGTTATTCTGACAACTCATGGACTATTTAGATAATGACTAAAAGATTTATTTTGACAAATAATAATGTATAAAAATTATTTGACTGTGATCTAAAATTTTATAAGTTATTATAACTATTAAATGATAGTCTAATATTTGTTTGTAAGGTTGAACACTATGAACAAATATTACCATAATCAAACATTGTCCGAAAGAATAATTACTGAACGACTATATTTTTTACCTTTTTAAAAATAGGGACAGTCAAAATGATGGCATATAGAGTAACATTTGAAAGAATCAGTCAACGAATTATGGGTGCTCATGCATTTGGTGATTTGTACAACTAGTATCTCTCCACGTCATGTAATAACCATTGTTATGATTTTTAGCATTTGTTATATTTTGACCATTTTTACCTTCTCGATAATTGATATATACTATTTATAAATTATAGAATCAATTAGCGCGATTCTTGATATGTTTGAGAGTGATTTGAATGAGTTTGACGTCCATAGGAGGTTTAAAAGGTGGTTAGTTTGACTTCAATCAATATTTTGTGAGTCAAGAATTGAAATATGATTTAGTTAGTTTCATTAGATTCAGGATGTCAATTTTGGGTTAGTAGAATAGTTAGTTCGGATCCCAAGACTTTATATTGTATTTGGAGTATTTACACAAAAATGAGTAAAATAAGCTTAAAGGGGGTTCTAGGGGTGAATTCATTATAAATAATCTCTTTTAGAAAATTTGATGATTCCATTAATACCAGAACATCGATTTTAGCCTAGTAGAAATGTTAGTTTCTTTCTATAAGGTCCCAAATAAATTCCCAAGGTTCAATTGGGATTGTTTCTTTACGTCCCAATAGTTGAACTATTGTTTCTGGTTCAAGGTAAACCTTCTTTGCATTTGTGGGCCCAAGTTTGCGATTTTACAAAAGGAAAATACTCTTTATTATGAACGTGATGGTGGAACCGCTTTGCAAAGGGTTGCCCTTTTTGTTCATCACATTCATAGGATAGGGACCACATTCATGGTATTAAAGGGTTATTTGGTTTGAGTCTGGGTTTGATTTATCCTTCATTGTGATGGTAATACACTGACCATAATCATGGGACTTGGGTCGAATTAGTCTTTGCATTTTTATCCTAGGGATTCCATTCGAGAAGAGTGTTATATACCTAGATAGATTAAATTATTTTCTCAGTCAAAACTCTATTTTCAAAATTATTAGACTTTAGAAACTCATTTCTAGACGATATGAGTGAGGTTTTTCATTAATCTTGCATGTGTGTAATCTCTAAACTCCTATTTTCTTCATTTTCTATTTATTTCATCTTCCAGAGGACTAAAATTAATGATTTCAAACTTGGTTTTTGGGGCTTTTATCTAATAAATTATCAAATTAATTTTTATTTGATTTAAAGTTTGATTTCAACTCATTTTCTATGGATCTTCATATTTGGACTCCTCTTGATATAGGAAACATAATTCTTAAATAAAATTTTAGATTTATCCTTTCTGATTTTCGAGCCAATTTTCAAACTAATTTTGGAACTAGAACAAATATAACCAATATGAGTATTTTTGGACTTAATTTAATGTGTAGAATACATTTAGATTTAGTTTATTTTAAGACCATTCGCATAGGGAAAACTCTACATTTAATGGTCTAGGCTTAGATTTTAACTATTTGAGGTAGGTTATGGCCTAACTTTCTTCAGATTGGATTTGCTGGTTAATTATTTACTTAAAGTATTCTATGGGTAGGGTATTTAGTTATGAGATCATATTTTGGGATTGTTGTTATTATCGTATTGCATATGTTGGGGCTTATAATCATATTATTAGTGACTGGAGAGAATATATTTATTATGATACCTATGTGAAGGCTTGACTTGATAGTATAGGCGTTATTGCGCATTATATGACTTATATTATCATGATCCTGAGGGGGGATTATATTGTATTTTAAGACTTACCTGCTTATTATATGCCTCTATCATTATAGTGATTCTCGAGAGAGTGGCTTGGATTGATATTATTAATGTCTTACATGACTATTTATTTTAGTGGTTCCACGTGATAGTTTATATCATAAAATATTGGAATATTAAGTAGATTTTTGAGCTTATTTATAGCATTATTGAACTGATTATTATCTTCATGCTATTTAGGTTATGAGTATTCATCCTCATTTCATTCTTGCATATTTATGAGATAGGTACCATTAAGGAATGCTAAATTTTAAAAGAAATAAAACCTTGTAAAATCCCTTGGCCGAGGTCCTTAGTGGAAAGTTTGATTGAGATACTTTGTAAAATCCTTGGATAAGATCTTATCTAGCAATATTGATTGAGGTCTTTGTCGGCAATCTTGATTAGAGCAAGATTGATTGAGATTGTAAAAGTATATAAGTTACGACCTCCATGAGTGTTGTCTTGAAAATTTTAGCTTGGAAGATCTATACGAGGTCATGATATGGCCTCTTTGAGATGGATTATGTCATTATTATCCCATCATAATACCATAACATTGCATCATTTGTATTTCTATATATGTATTTGTGTTGTGTGTTTAATTATTTTAATATATTCGTGTGTATTTATTTGTTATAGATGTTATACTTGTATAATTATTAGGCGATACGGTGTGAGCTAACATTTGAGAACTTTTTGATATGCATGTGGAAACTTGCTCATAGTATTTTTATATCTTTTGTTTTATGCTTTGCTTAGTCAGTCATCTATGATAGTGACTAAGTACAAATGGACCGTACTCACTCATTTTTATGTGCGTTTTGGGTACAGATCCTAATATGAGTGCAACCCATGGTGGCTAATTTGTGTTATTAGAGATTGATACAGAGATTTGTTAAGCTCCAGAATTCAGGTCATATTCTAGACTCTCTCATATCTTATTTTGTCTTTGTTTGCTTTGCAAAGAAAGATTTATATATTTTAGATTTCTTTATCTGTATTAGTGCTCTTTACTCATGACACTAGATTCTCTAGCTTGAATTGTATTATTTTTGTTTCAAATTTTGTTTTATTTTTATATTTATTTATGTCTTAGCTTTATTCTAAGGTCTTATTTGTGGGATTTTTTAATTTTTTTTCTGCATTTATATTTTTGTTGGTATTGGGTTTACCTATCCAAGGTAGGGTTGGGGTAAGTGTTATAATGACCTCAATTTTCAGGTCATGAAAATTTGGTATCAAAGCACTGGGTTCACCTATCTCATGAGCAAAATAATAGAATGTCTAGTTGAGTCTCATGAATCGATATGTGGATATCCGTAGCTATTGTTGAGGGACTAAAAGAAATTTTTCAAGAAAACTTTTCTAGTTTTATTCCTTATTAGGCATGTTTTATCTTGTTTTGATGATGATCAAATCACTATAAGGGACCAGGTCCCTGGATGTCTAAGGGTACAGTATAGCTGGCACGCATCTGCACAGTTTTATCCTCAAATGTAACAAATAGTACAGGTGCTTCTTGTACTATTGAGGACACCTGGTCATATTATATTTCAGCCCTATTTATCACTCATCTATAAAATAAAAAGGATGTTTTTTACCAAGCAACTTTTGCAAATCCAAAAATTAAAGATTGAAAGAAAGGCAGAAACTCAATTTCAACATTGCTCAAGTTCATATTTCTTGTATGCACAAAATGATTGAGTGTTATTGAGTAAATCTTGATTTGTAACAGAATTGCTCAGTCTATAAGAGTAATGCTCTTTTGTTCTCTTTGCTTAGAGTGTGCTTAGGTAGAGTTGTCTAAGTTTGACATTGATTAGAGTTGATCAGTTTTGAGAAAGTCGTGGTGGATTTGTCAAGGTGAGCTTGTAGTAGATTTATTACAAGGTGGGGGAGCCTAGCATTAGGTTCATTGGAGTGTGTAATCAAGAGTTTGATTATAGTATATTTTGGAGAGCTTGTAAGGGAAAGCTGTGGTTTTTCCTCCTTTGAGCAAAGGGGTTTCCACATTAAATCTTGTGTTTTTTAAGTTTCCTGCATTGTGTTGTAATTCTACTTAAATTACTATTTTATTATCTGTGACTGATTTTGATGGACCTGGTCCCTTAAAGTATGGTGTAACCCATAGGTTTTAACAAGGCGCGTTGTTCATACCTAATATTCTACACATGTTTTCCACTTTTTTATAAGTAAATGGTGAGGACTAGATCTGTAATTATTGAGGATGATAAGCTAGAACCCAACATTGTAGTAGCAAGGCAGAGACTAGGGTCAGGTACGAGGAGCAGCTCTAATAAGAGAACGAGCTAAGAGCATCCTCTATCAAGCCTAAGATTTATTATGATAAAAAGATTAGTAAACAGAGGATTTGAGACCAACACAGGCCCTTGAAGGTTCTGTTCCCACCTCGGCATTACAATATTTATTAGTTTATCTTTTAGGTTATCTATATGGCATTCCCCAGACACGTATTCCATCTAGTATAAGGAGTGGTTCTCAAACTTCAGAAGGTATTCTATCTTTAGGCAGGCTCCTACTTATGTTTTTCCAACTTTAGGGGTACAACTAGTTATTGTGGTACCCCCCACGTGTTTAGACTTTGCCACTAGACTTGTTGTTCATGCTATTGCTTCTGGTCTTGTGATGTCTTCTAATGATCACAAGATATTTAATAAATTTATTTGGTTTTCTCCCCCTAAGTTTAGTGGTGCTATTAGTAAGGATGATTAAAAGTTTCTTCTTGATTTCTAGGAGAGGTGTCCTAACCTTGAATCTCTTTAGTCCCATGGTGTTGCCTATTCTTTCTACCAGTTGATAAATATGGCTAGGTAGTGGTAGAGGTCTCGTGCTAGTTGTTGACCATTGCGTTCTTTTTCTATGACAAAGACCTAATTTTTTGAATTTTTTTTAGAGAGGTTCATACCCTATAGTTTGAGGGATCAGATAATAAGAGATAGGTTTAATCAAACTTGGAGCAGGGCTCCATGACCATTATAAAGTATAAGACATATTTTCATGTACTATCCAGATATGCTACTACTAGTAACTCCACTAATCCTAAAAGGATTAGAAAGTTTGTCAAGAGTTTGATAGGAGATTCAATTGGTGATAGCTTAGTTTGTGGTTTCAAGTGGTTCTTTCTAAAATATCATAAAGCTTGCTAACTTGGTTGAGTCTACTCACCTTGGAACTCAGAGTAGTGGTGCAAAGAGTATATACAGACAAGGCGACTCCAGTGTTTATGCAACTCAAGGTAGGGAATTCCTTGATAGAGGTTCTCATGGCTGCTATGGAAAGTTAGTACATCCGGTACTACAGAGTTTGGGTAGTAGGTTTGTGATTTTAGAGGCTTAAGTTAGCCAGAGGTCAAGTCATGCTGGTAAGATTCTTGTTTTGGTTCTTTGGGGTATGAAAGGTGTTCTTGTACTTATAGGACCTCAACCTCTCAGTGTGATTTATGTAGGACAGAGTTTTTTGTATGTCACAAGACTGGTCATTATGTAAAGGACTGCCCTCGACGTGAATTGGATCCTATTTAATAGGGTTCTCTGCTTTAGCTTTGTCCTACTCCTATATCCATAGTTAGATATCATTCATAAGGAAGCAGGGGTGATTCTAGAGGTTCTCGAGCTAGAGCTCGAAGAGCTCTAGTAATGAATTCAGGGTTGCTCAATCTAGGAGCAAACTTGGTCAATGCTATGCCATTCGCAAGAAACCTGAGGTGGAGGCCTCTAATGTAATTATCATAGGTATCATCTCAGTTTGCCATCATTCTAATTTTATGTTATTTGACATTGGCTTATATTTTCCTATATTTCTATATATTTTGCTATTAGCTTTAATGTTGCATGTGAGCTTCTTACTATGCCTCTCCTGTTTCTAGCCCTATGGTGATTCTTTAGTGATGGATCGAGTGTACCGATCATGTGTGGTGGCCTTTACATAGTGTGATGCCTGAGTAGACTTGATTATTCTAAATATGGTTGAATTTGATGTAATTTATGAATGAATTAATTAACTCTTTATCATATAGTTTTGAATTGTTTTGTCAATCATGACTGTAACTATTCCTAGTATGCCATGATTAGAATGGAAGGGTAATCTTGGTTTGTGTTTAAAAGGATTATATCTTTTCTACATGCTAATTTCATGTCAGAAAAAGGTGTCTTTCCTATTTGGTCTATGTTCATGATACTAGGTTGCATCATTGCCTCCCTTGGATTATGTTTAACTTGTTAGCAAATTCAAGGTTGTGTTTTCTATGGAATTACTAGGTATGCCTCTATACCAAGATATTGATTTTTCCATTGATGTTGAGTGCAACACCAATCCCATTTTCATCCCTGCTTATAGAATGGCCCTGGCTAAGTTGAAAGAATTAAAGGAGAAATTGAAAGTTATAATAGGAATTAAAGGAGAAATTTCTAGATATGTTAGGTAAGGGTTTCATTAGACCTAGTGTGTCTCCTTAAGGTGCTCCTGTCTTTTTTGTGAAGAAGAAGGATGGACCAATGTGCATATGTATTAACTATCGGTAATTGAACAAGGTGACGGTTAAGAACAAGTATCCTCTTCCTCACATAAATAATTTATTTGATCAACTTCAAGGTGGTTTGATGCTTACTATGATTGACTTGAGAATTAAATACCATTAGTTAAGGATTAGAGCTTTGAAAGGTTTGAAGACAGCTTCTCAAACGTGGTATGGACAATATGAGTTCTTAATTATGTTCTTTGGACTGACCAATGCCCCAACAGTGTTTAAGGAGTTGATGAATAGGATGTTTAGGCCTTATCTTGAGTTTCTTATGCTTGTATTTATTGATGGTATCTTGGTTTTTCCAAGAATGAGGTCAATCATGTGATATATTTGAAGGTTGTACTTCAGATATGGTGGGATGAGAAGTTGTATGCCAAGTTCTTCTAGTGTGAATTTTGGTTGGACTCTAATTTTTTCATTGGTAATGTGGTGACCAAAGATGATATTATGATTGATTTAGCCAAGATAATAGTGATTTGTGATTGGTCTAGACCCACTTCTTCTATTGAGATTTAGAGTTCTAATGGGATAGGAGGTTATTATTGGTGCTTTGTTCATGATTTCTATTCTATTATGACTCCTTTGACCAAGTTAACTTTGAAAAGAATTATTTTTTAGTGGTCCGACGCCTGTGAAGATAGCTTTCAAAAGCTCAAGGAGTTATTGGCTATCATGACCTTTCCCAAAGAGGGCAAAGGTTTCACCATATTTTATGATGCTTCTGGAGTTGGTTCAGGTGGTGTATAGATATAAAAGAGTGAGGTGATTGCTTATGCTTATCAATATTTAAAGCCTTATGAGAATAATCACACTACCCATGACTTGGAGTTGGACGTGGTTGTAATTATGTTGAAGTTATGGCGACACTACTTGTATGGAGTCCATTGTGAGATTTTGTCTTATTATGTAGCCTTCAGTGCTTCTTCACCCAACGAGATCTTAATATAAGACAACATCGATGGCTTGCATTGGTTAAGGATTATGATCTCACTATTCTTTATTATTGGAGCAAGGCTAATATAGTGGCGGATGCCTTGAGACAAAAAGAGACAAGAATATGGAGTTTGGCTCATCTTTTGCCTTAGGAGTGACCCCTAGCCTTGGAAGTTCAATCCTTAGCTAACCAGTTGGTTAGGCTTGATATTTTGACACTCGGCCATGTTTTGGACTTTGTTGAGGCTAGGCCTTAATCAATAGAGCAGATTTGAGTTCATCATTTGATGAGTTATGGAGGGCTTTCTCCCTAAAAGTAAAGGCTAGGGTTTGAGATTCAGGGTAGTTCTTGATATATTGTTGAGTGGCTAAGAAAAGTGGCCCAAAGATGTTTTGAGGATTATTGGTCCTATTTATGTGTCGAGAGTTAGTGGTTGAATTAGATTTATCATAGAGAAGGCATAGTTTTTTGAGGTAGTCCATTCATTTAGAAGTGACTAAGATGTACCATGACCTAATACAACACTATTAGTGTGGTTGCATAAAGAAAGACATTATGGTGTTTGTTGTCAAGTATTTGAATTGCCAACAAGTGAAGTATAAGAATAAGATTGGGTGGTACAATGTAGAGGATGCTACTCCTAAGTGGAAGTGGCAGTGGATCACCATGGATTTTGTAGTCGACCTACCCTCGACTTTGGGGAGTTTGATTCTATTTGGATGATTGTAGTAGATTGACCAAATCAGCATATTTTATACCTGTGAGGGAAAATTATAATGTGGAGAAGTTGGATAAGATCTATATTAGAGAGGTGGTTCGATTAAATGGTGTACCCATCTATATTGTTTCTGATAGAGGTAAATTGCCTAAGTACGCAAAAACTAGAATGTTTGAGGAAGCTTGAAAATATTCATCGGCGTTTGACTTTACCTAATAATCCCAGTGTATAAATAAGTGTTTGGATTAATTGTCATACATCTAAATTGATGGGTTTCCATAACTGATTAATAGGTAACATTATTGCAATGATGAGAAGGTAGCATTTTATGGGAATGGGAAAAAGGAAATACGGGAAACTAACTTACTGAGTCACTACCAGTTGTCCACCATAGCAGTGAGCATCCACTGCCTTGATCCCACTATAGAAGAACACTCCGGCTATAGTGAGATCATTATAACGGGAACCCAGGCGGCAACCTTGTCCTATTTTTATACTCTTTCTAAACCATTACGAGAGCAATCATGCGATAATAATTCAAGAAAGTCAGTCTATTGCTTAAGAGATAAGATAATATAGATGTAATTACTTCCTGGCACTAAAATAAAGCATTCAAAGATATGAGAAAATGAAACATTATTCGTTATCATCCCCAAACAGGGCAACCCAAAATCAATAATAAAACAGGGTGCAATATTATAGTGTGCATAACTGAGGACCTAGATAGAGGCCCCATTATCATTGAGGATAGAAGCATCAGAACCACCACTACTATCCTACTCATAAAAGAGGACTCCTGGACATCTTTCTTCTTTAACTTGGGATTTTCTCATGCGGGACTGCATACTTGAACATGACCTTCATAGTCTTCTTCTTCTTTTTCTCCTTGACCAACTCCCTCAGGAGCTCTATATAGGCCTAAGCTGATTCTGGTGGTGATGTGGAACTCAAAGGATCCAAACCATTATAACACAAGTGGTACCACTCCAAGTAATCCCTCAATGACATCCATGTCTAACTCAAAATTCTCACAAGACACCTAGGTTGAATGGTGTGGGTGTTATTCTCCTCACCCTGACCAATCCTTCTACTTTGTCCATTTGTCCCATCTCTTTTTTCTTTTTTACTCTTCCACTATGCATCCTTAACTTTGAGAGGGTTAAAGGTGTGTCATATTCCAAATCCTAATCAACATTTTTCCAAGGCACACATACATGGGAGCATAGCTTCAAAATTAAGTCGAGAAGTAAAGGAGCCTTCTTGTTTTCTAATAGAAATCCTTCCACTCACCAAAATTTGGGCATCCACATTGAGTGAAATTTCCTAAATTATGTATGTTGCCATGTGAGACCTAGGGTAAGTCACGTCCATAGTGTTCCCCAAAAGTCTAATCCTTCAAGCTACCGAATTAATCCATCTCCAAGTCTCCGTATAAAAGTGGCATACTTTTGATCCCCTTAGTGTTATTCCAGTTGACCTTTTCCAGTCATCTTCCACTATTAGAGTGTCTCATAGCCACCTTGAGTTTATCTCTTCAAGGTTTACCATAATTTAGCAATTTTTTTAACTAGGATATTTTTTCTAGGCTACGCCCCAAAATTAAAAACTCACCAATGCCTAGGCATACTCCCAGATTAACACGGAGTATACCTCATAATACTTTCACCCTCACACACCAACTCGAGGCAGTTTTACTATTCCTCACCCTGAGGCAAGCCCCAGGTGATCCCCTTAAAACTACCTTTCAAAATACTTGTTTCAAAAATAATAAAGTTCAAAATTCAAGGTTGGCTACTACCTGATATCCCATTGTACTGGGAGACATCCTGCTATAGCGTGGTGCTATAGCAGGAATATGGTGTTATAGTGGGGGGGGCCGCTATAGTGGCCCTCATCAACCCCAGCGATATTCAATGCATTATTGGTGTTTTTTACATTTTTTACATTTTTTACTTTTTAACGTAAATTAGGGTTAGTAAAGTACTGTAGGACTTCTAAATACCAAATTTTTGGTGTATAAACCCCAAACTAAGCCCTGATGGCTAAAAATTTCAAAAGAGTAACTTTGATTTTCTACCCTTATTCAATGTTCCAAATCATCTATGAACTCTATAAATCTTACGACTAGAACATTATAGAAGCATAAAAATGTAAGAGAAGAAAACATCTTTTGATTGTTCATCCAAAATTAGGTCAAATCAAAATATCCTAAAACTAACCCTAATATCATCTAGTTCTATAAATTATCCCAATTCATTGAAAGTTAAGTATTATAATGTAGAAAGACAAAAATAGATTTAGATTTTACCTTGAATTCAATGATAAAAGGGAGAGGTTGTATGTTTTGGGGGTATGACTTTTGAAAAAGAGAAATGAGAGGAAAACCTATTTCTCATTTCCCTTTTAAAACTATGGGTAGACCATTATAGAAAACCTCCTACATTTATAGCAACCCTACTTCAGCGGTAAAAGTCCTACTATATCAAGGACCAGATAGCAAGAATGGATGGAAAAATTTTATTCCCCTTTTTGAGAGGTTTAGGCATATTGGCAGGACCCCAGTTGCCTTGGTTACTGGTATGCACTTGTCTAAAAATGGTCTTACATATTTCTAAGTATGGTGTACGATGTGATGGTAGTCGTAGTGAGAAAGTGCATAAATAAGTTTGTATAACTCTATTTTAAGACTAGTAAGTGAAGTGGATAATTCAACTCCCTAAATTGTTGAATAAGTGCTTAATGATCCTGGAAGTGCGTCGACTAAGTTTTCTTCCCTACCTTGTCATTTGGAAACAAACATGGGTAAATTAGATCTATTGTTTTGACTCATCTATCATTACTATAATCACCACTTCTGAAGGGCATGAAGTATGGGTAAATTTTAAAATATTTTAGAAGTCGTTTAAAATTATTAACAGACAAACTTGGGAGTTTAAAATTTTAGGGGAGATGGGATGATATCACCCCACTATAGAGAGAATTCTTCTATTATAATAGTGTCACTATAGAGGCAGATAGGATGCTACAATAGGACATCGAGTGTCACTCTACAATTTTTGGAACCCTTTTCTCTACCAACTTATAACATTGCCTCCTTCTAAAAACACCCTAGGGTTGTCCCTAGGTTCAAGAATGATAGAAAACGTAGCACACTTTGACAGGGAAAATGTTGAAGCTTTTCTTAGGGAATCCTCACCAAAAGTTGGGGGAACGGGTTAAGAAATGAGAGTTATGCCTCTGTATTAGCAGCTTGGCACCAAGTATACTTGGGTTAATTGAGTAGTTATATAACATGGTTAAGAATACATGTACTTGATATAGAATAATGAGAGGTTTAATGTTTAGGTCTACAGGATGGTGTTTGGTTTGATAAAATGGATAAATCATGATAGACACAGATTTCCTTTGGCATAAGCATATTGATTAATTATATTGTAGTTGACATATATCTGTTAATACTTCGTATGTCAATTGATAATATTGTAGGATTGGGGTGTGAAATTAATTAATTGAGGTGAACTCGTATTAGTCTGGCTTAAAGTTACTATATTTCTAGACTAATTAGTGAATTTTTCAAGAAAAATACTCTTTATGCTAACTAGGAAGCTCTGTGTACTAATATTTTGGATCAAATGGAACTCACAGAAATTTGGGTAGTAACAAATAATTATGGTGTCAGTATAAGATGAGAGTTTGGAAGTAAAATGAGTTCATTCTTAATAATTAGTTCTGGCAGTGGAATACGTTTGGGGATTGAGGGGTAGTAGTATTTTGTGAGGGTCTAAAACTTATATTAAAAAATTAGATAGTTTGAAATTGTGTGCATCCCTGTGTTTTAAAGTATAAGGTCAACTTAAAATTGATTGTGTGCCTGCTCATTTATTATATGTACCTTAGCCTCAGACACTAATGTCTGTTGTGTAGATTATAATTGAACTGGAGTTAAAACTCAAGTTTATTGTATGTGTGCATATTTAATTGATTGTTTGTTTATTTAGTTGCAAAACATTATAGTAAAAGATGTACTTGTTTAATCTTGAGTACAAATGTTTAAAATAATGACTTGTAGCGTTATTGATAAAAGAACCTTGTTGGTATATGTAGTTGTATGTGTAAGTAGTACTATTTTATTATTGTGAGTTGATTTTACAAAGGTTGATTGTGATTAAATTTGTGGATTTAAGGTGGTATAAGGGCAGGGACGTTGGAACAAGGGTGCATACCACTTGGCTGAACTGTCATAATACCATGGCCTTGGTTTCTCTCTAATATCTAAATTTTGAATATCTAGTCTATGACTTATGTCCAAATTATTTTATTTACATTCAAAACACCAAAATCAATCTTCATTGCTTGTCACCTATGAAACTCAAATTCCTTGGGTCTGATCTATGTACTTATATCCTATCTTAATTATATGATTGCTCATTTAGAAGAAATAAGTTTTTGGCTCCATTGTTAGAGAATTGATTTGAGATTGATTTACTATTTTGAATTATTATTAAGCTATTCAAATTTCACTTAGTTGTCTATTTTTGTTCTTTAAAGGCTCTATGTTAGTTTATTCCCAAACCAAAAGTTAAGGAAGTTCCTTGATTCCCATTGATCTAGAACCTGAATGAACTATCAAAGCATTAAGAGTTGTAGGTGCATTTTTGAACCTCAATAATCCTAATCAAGTAGACTTCAAGGCTACAAATCATCATCTTATTGCAGCTGCAACACATGTTTCTGCGATGACTTTTGTGAGGTTGAATCGAGAGAATTTCTCTAAGGCTATTATTAAGTCAACCATCATAGAAAAGTCTGAGCTAAGAGAGGACATGAATTGACTGATGTATAACACTAGCTAGTATAGGATTAAATTATATAAATACTCACGCAAGCACATTAAATAGGTTGTTGAGTTGAGTGATAACTTTCACTACTAAAATGTACCCAACTAATATGTCAGATTGACCTTATTTCCATTCTTAGTGATAAAACAAACAATCCAGTAGTTTTCAAGTGATCCCTCAAGTTCTATTATAGCTAGGATATCATGTTAGATATGTTTATCAATTGGTTATTAACAAAAGAGCTCAGAGGCGGGATATCGAACTTTGTACAAAAAAAGTAGGAAGCCCTTCCACATGTTTGGGAACTATACAATGGATATCTGTGAGACTTTCTACATCATCAATAGCCCAAAAAGATTATTTGTAATACCCTACAAACTTCCCTCGTAGTCTGAGCCTTAGAGCGTGTCAAGCAAAGTGTAATTCCAGCCCTAAAAGATTGAGAAGTGATTTCACAAGTGATTGATATTTAAACCATATATAATTTTATTAAATTTGACTTTTTATTATGTAAAGAATTGAATTATCTTTCCAATGATACCAATTTTGTCCAAATCCTGCATCGGGGTGAGAAGTTATGGTCGTTTTACTGAGAGTTATCGGAACCGCCAGGCGCGACGGACGATCCGATGGATCATCGAGTCTGCGATGGACCGTTGCTTAGACCATCATGACAAAGGTAGAAACTCTCTTTCCTGGCCCAAGTGCGACAGCCAGGACAACGGACTGTTAAGGCTGCAACAGACCATCGCTGAGACCGTCGCCACTAAGGCATTATGGTCTCATCTTGGCCATCAAGCGATGGATGATCCAATGGACCATTTGACCTATAATGGATAATCGATCCAACTATCTTATAGAGGTATTATGTCCCTTTTCTGGTCATCATGCGATGGACGACCCAACGGACCATCGGACTTGCGATAGACCATTATTTCAACCATCGCAGCCCCCGTTCAGTATTTTTAAGGTCTTTTTAAAAGGGGCTTTTGGGTATTTTCCATTTTAACCCTCAGATATATATTCCAAAAGAACTTGATAGCCTCTTTATCTCCCAAAACATCCAAAGACTAGGGTTTCTCCCTCAAGAGCTAATCTAAAACCCTTCTCCAAGAAATCCAAGAACTCACCATGGATTCTACAAATTAAGTTAAGATTTGAGTTCCCCAAGTTCAAAGGTTGCAAGAACTCTCTCTCAAGAGTAATAAGAAGTGTTTAGAGCAAGCTCATCCATCTAATTTCATAATCTAAAGTATGTGGGGTTTTGAACAAGGGTAATCTTTTCACCCTTGTGCCCAAAGGCTTATTTAAACTACAATTCTTTGAAATTTATGAGATTTTACATGAAATTGAATTGGGGATTTTCACCCATTATTATCGATTACAATATTTTGATGTTTCCTTTGAATTAAGAGTCTAATGGCATGACTTTTACATGTTTTCTTGAGAAATTGCAGCTGGGTCTATACCCCATGATTTTAATCCTTGAGAAGTTAATAGTTGAGATGTTTGAGATGTTAAAGTATATGAGTATGTTGAGATTTTGAGACAAATTGCTGAAATTTCCAGATTTCTACATGAGTTATAAATCTATATGCTATCTATTATGCTTTTGATGAGTTTTAACTTGAGATTGAATTATGGGTTACTAAGCCCTACTTGAGACTTGAGATTTTATGAACTCTTGTGCTATAAGCACCCATGATTTGAATATTTTGAGATTGTTGAGAAATGTTTTGACCTAATGGTCATTGAGTTTTGAAATCAACTCTACTACATGAGATTACAGATTTGATTATTGGGTTCTTATTGAACCATGAGATTATTGTAAAGTGGATTTTAATGAGATGAGCAAGATAAACTAAAGGAAGTAGTATTTAGCACCGAGTTGGGTAAGTTACCACAGTTTTTCACCTCAGAACTACATGCCACTGTAGGTTGGGCCTAAGGCCGAGATGATTGTTGGGCCTAAGGCCAAGATATTGGGCCCGAGGCTAAGATAAGTGATCACTGAATTGTGGTTACAATCCCTGGCAAGAGTATGATCCTCATCCCCAATGTGGAGTCTCTTTCTTAGGAGGACAAAATATTGGAATCCATGTAGCTTGCATGATTTATGTCGGTTAAGAGAATCTTCCTTAAAACTAAAGCTTTGAGATAAGATATTTTACTTTAAAGATAAAATACTTTCCCTTGATACAAGTTATTTTTCTAATAGTAAATTAGCGGATTTGCTCCCTAAGACCAAAGTATTTTCCCTTGATATAAGTATTTTTCCCTAAAGCTTGAAACAAAATATTTTTCTAAAGTGAATAAAATGCCTTCAAGTGTTTCAAAGTTATATGATTCTGAATTCCAAGTACTTGAGTTCAAAAGAGTTATGAGTTCTTGAGCATTAAAGAAGTTTTAATCTCTATGAGACATATGAATGAGTTGAAAGTATTGTTTAAAGTTTCTTTTAGCCTATGGGTAATGAGAATAGGAGAAGATTACCGATTTCAAAGTTAAACTATGATGACTCCCGAGATTTGTGTTACATGCTCCATTCTACATGATTCACGAGTTTTACATTTTATACTTATTCGAGCCATGTGAGTCATTACTTATTGCATGCATGATTTGATTAAAAAGTATTGATATTGTTTTATATAAATGCATGCACCCCCATATACTCAGTACATTCGAAGGTGCTGATCCACATATACGTCTATGTGCTACATTGTCTTATAATGTAGGTTTAGATGCTCAGTCCCAACCTCGTCAGTGACTTTAGAGTACCTCTGTCTACATTCCTAGAGTGGTGAGTCCTCATGGTTCGAGGACCTATCTTCAAAAATTTCTGTATTTGAGAGACTATGTTATTACTTTTAGTTCATTTCAAGTCAGTTGGGGACCTGCCCAATGGCTCTCTAGTTCATGGATTAGTAGAGGCTTTGTCAGACTAGTTATCAGATTATGGTTGTGTTGAGATTTTTCGGTATTGCTTAGTCATTTGGACCGAGCATTTTCTCTGTATTTCCTTTCGTATGACATGCCTATGCTAGTGTTTGAATTATTTTATCTTGATATGAGTGTTATTAGTAGAAACAGGCTCAAAGGGTTAGCTTGGGGCTACTTGTAGCCTTAAGCACCGTGTAACGTCCTGAGAGGCGATTTCGAGTCGTTACATTATTAGACACAATTTTATTAGAGAGTACTGAAAATCTATTCTATATGCTATAGCTCAAGGGGAAATTTTATCCAAAACCTATGTGAGATTTAGGCTCTACTCAGTCTAATATCTACAGGGAATAGAGATTATCAAGAATCCAATAGAGTGTCCATGTTTAACACTGAGTAAGCTAGAATTAGATAGTGTATCAGTTATATGAGCAGTGTATCTTAATGAAGCAAAGTTTTATCTCCAAGTATAGGTCAAGTATAATAGGTTTAGGACTGCACCATTTTGTGACAAGTGTCATGAAAATCATGCCTACTTACGAGTATCCTCTGAATCCTCAATCTATTTTCTATGTTAGAAGAAGAATAAAGGGTAAAGCTTACCAAGGCAATAATTATGACCTAAATTACACCCAAAATTCTTTTAGGATAATAACAAAAGAGTAATATACATAGCACCTAAAATTACAGTTTAAAGTAAATAGATGCACAACTGGTTTGCATTGTAAACCCTTATGCTAGTTTTAAAGTGGATTTCCTACAAATTAAGCATACAGATTAAAGGGAGTATTATTTAGCACCGAGCGGGAAGTATGGGTTTAGCGCATCCTACTTCCCTAGAACTACAAGCCAACGTAGGTACAGATTCAGATTATATTCCATTTGTAAATAGATACAGATACAGATTGTGATCACTTAGCATAGGTTATACTCCTTGGCAAGAGTATGACACCTATCCCTAACATGAGGTTTTCCCATAAGGCAACTAGACGTTGGACACTATGATAGCTCACATAGTGTATGTCGGTTAGAAGAACCTCACTAATAGCAAAGCTTTACAAAATAGTTTTTAAAAGAATTCCCTATAGAACAGAGTGATTGTAATAGAAAAGAACAACAGAAAAGCTTTTAGAAAGTAAGTGTAAAGGCTCATGATTTTAATCAGATATTGTTTTGCATAAGTCATTAGCTATGAGATTTTAGCTTTTAGTTTACAGATATAAAGGTGAATCCCTTTACACTTAGCTTAAATGATTTGAAAATGGACTTCACTTCAGTCCTACGTAGTTCACTAGCAGAAAGAGTAAAAGTATAGTTTTCAGAACTAAATGTTATGACTCACTAGATTTATGCAGTATGTCTTGCTATCCATGGTTATGATTTTTTTTAGATTTTTAGATATTCCATCTTGTGTGAGTCGTCTACATTTATCATGCACATTTTATGAATTTTGATAACATTGAGATATTATTTATACTTATGCACTCACCCCCACATGCTTAATACATTCCAAAAGTACTGATGCACATATATGTCTATGTGATACATTATATCATAATGTAGGTTTAGTTGCTCAATTCTAGTAGCGTGATTGATCGTGAGTATCTCTATCTACATCCCGACAGTAGTGAGTCCTCATAGTTTGAGGACCTAGTTATTTAGATTTCTAGCTTTCCAGATTAGTTTATTCAGTTATGTCAGACAGTTCGAGACAGTTGGGGGTCTATCCTAGTGACTCTCTGTAGTAGCATTAGAGGCTTGTCCAACTATTAAATATATTGTAGTTTTTCAGTTTTAGTTCTTCAGATTTTTCTTAGTTAAGTACTTTCAGACATTATCTACAGATAAACTTAGTTCAGTTCAGATAGTATTTTAATATTTTAGTGTACCTATTGCTTAGATTACCTTATTTGAGTTATTAGAATGGGTAACAAGCTTTCAGGGTTAGCTCGAAACTACTTGTAGTTTAGAGCACCGTGTGGTATCTTGGGACTCATTTTTGGGGCGTTACAACTATGGTTACATAGATTCTTGATCATGGGTATGAAGTGCACCACATTTATGAGCAAGAGGCTACGGGATATTGTAGGAAACCATCTCTTTCTTTCATGATCTATCATGCTTACATTGTCTCTATCTGCTTTTAACTTTTGCTCTTACATGACAGTTGAATATGCCTCCTCGACTAGCAAACACACGCAGAAATGATAACCAGCCTGCTGACCCTCTAAATGAGAATGAATCCCATGCTAAATTTCAGGCAGCCTTTTAGGAAATGGTCTAAGCTGTGACTGCTAATGTTCAGGGTAACTATCAAGCGGCTGTCCCACTTTAGCAGAATAGGGATTTAGCAGCATCCTGAATTCGTAACTTCATGAGAATGAATCCACCTGAATTTTTTAGGTCAAAGGTAGGTAAGGACCCATAGCTTTACTTAGATGAGGTGAGGAAGATCACTTAGATTATGTATTTTACTGAAGAGAAGAGTGTAGAGTTGGCATTCTATAGGTTGAAGGATATAGCATATGATTGGGTGGCTATGTGAAAGAATGGTAGATGTGAGAATGCAGCTTTTTTAAGTTAGCAGGTATTCTAGGATACATTTCTAGATAGGTTCTTTCAAAGTGAAATGAGAGAAGCTAAGGTAGAGGATTTTGTGAACCTAAGGTAGGGCTCGATAAAAGTGAAAAAGTACTGCCTTAAGTTCAATCAGTTTTCTAAGTATGCCCCTGATATGATGGCTGACCCTAGGGCTAGTATAAGTAAGTTTGTTATTGGATTATCTGGTTTGGTAGTCAAGGAGTATAAGATTACCATACTTATTAGGGATATGGATCTTGCTAGACAGATGATTCATGAACAATAGATTAAGGCAGAAAGGTTAAAAGGTAGAGAGAGAGAGAGGAAATAAAAAGGCTAGAATCGGGCAGTTTGATTATGGATAGACTAAGTTTAGAGTGGGAAATCATTCACAATTTTAGAATCGCTCATCTATTCCAGCATAGTCTTCAGCCAGTGCTCTTGGCCCCAGGCTAGGTAGGAGTAGTGGGGTAAGACTTCTATGTCCATATCTCAGAATAGTGTGAGTGGAAAACCCAATTATCCTTCATGTGCTAAGTGTGGTAAGAATTCTCTTGGTGAGTGCTTATTGGGAAAAAAGGTTGTTATAGTTGTGGTAAGTTGGGTCATAGAATCAAAGAGTGTCCGTATGCTAAGCAGGGAAATAGGGATGCTCATCCCAAGACTCAGGCTACAAGTGCACCAGCTCCTCTAGGCCGCCCAGTACCTTCTCAAGGCGCATCATCCAGTACTGGTGGCGGTCAGTGCCAAAATTAGGTTTTAGGCTTTACCATCCCATCAGGAGTATAAGAGTTCATCAGATGTTATTACTGGCATACTTCGTGTCTTTTATCTTGATGTTTATGTGTTGTTAGACCCTGGGTTGAGTTTCTCTTATGTGACCCCATTAGTTACAGTAAATTTTGAAGTAGGTCCTGAAAATCTTTCTGAGCCCTTCTTGGTTTCTACCTCAGTGGGTGAGTCAGTTGTTGCCAAACAGATCTATAGAAAGTGTCCTACCACTATCCTTCAGAAAATCATGTTAGCACACTTAATAGAGTTATATATGTTTGACTTTGACCTAATTCTTGGTATGGATTGGATCCATTCCTGTTATGTATCTATAGATTGTCACACCCGAGTGGTGAAGTTTTAGTTTCCAGATGAGCCAATTTTTTAGAGGGAAGGTAATTTAGTGTCTCCCAAAATTCATTTTATATCCTATCTTAAGGCCAGGAAGTAGAACTCAAAAGGGTGCATATATTACCCAGTTCGATTCAAAGACACTAAGTTTGAGGCTCCAATAGTTCAGTTAGTCCATGTAGTCAATGAGTTTCCTGAACTTTTTCCCAAAGATTTGCTAGGGGTATTTCCCGATAGGGAAATAGAATTTGGTATTGACCTTCTTCCGGATACTCATCCTATCTCTATTCCTCCATATCGTATGGATCCAGCCGAGCTTAAAGAATTAAAAGATCAACTTAAAGACCTCTTAGATAAAGGCTTCATAAGGCCCAGTGTCTCTCCATAGGGGGCTCCCATCCTATGGTGTGAAAGAAAGATGGTTCTTTGCAAATATGCATTGACTATCGTTAGATGAATAAAGTCACAATCAAAAACAAGTATTATATTCCTAGGATTGATGACTTATTTGATCAACTCCAAGGTGCAACTAACTTCTCCAACATAGACCGTAGATCTGGCTATCAACAGTTTGGAGTAAGGCAATATGATATTCCAAAGACAGCTTTCAGAACCCGTTATGGTCATTTTGAATTCCTGGTCATGTCCTTCGGACTAACAAATGCCCTAGTAGCCTTCATGGACTTAATGAATAGAGTGTTCAAATAGTACCTAGACACATTTGTTATAGTCTTTATCGATGATATTCTTGTCTATTCTCGTAGTAAGGATGATCACGTAGACCATCTCAAAATTGTGTTGCAATCTCTTAGAGATTACCAATTGTTCACCAAATTTAGTAAATGTGAATGTTGGCTAAGGTCAGTAGCTTTCCTCGATCATATTTTTTCCAGTAAGGGCATTAGAGTTGATCCCCAAAAGATAGAAGCAGTAAGAAGCTGGCCTAAACCTATCTCTCCATCAGACATAAGAAGTTTCTTGGGTTTAGCTGGCTATTACAGACGGTTTGTTAAAGGGTTTTTGTCCATTGCATCCCATATGTCTAAATTAGCTCAGAATAAAGTTAAGTTTTTGTGGTCAGATTCCTATGAGAAGAGTTTTTAGGAGTTGAAGACTCGACTCACTTCAACTCCAGTTTTAGCATTTCCTGATGGTATAGATGGATTCGTTATGTATTTTGATACTTCTAGGATTGGTTTGGGTTGTGTTTTGATGGAGAGAGTTAAGGTTATAGCCTATGCCTCTACACATCTTAAGCCTCATGAAAAGAATTACCCTTCCTATGACCTTGAGTTAACTGTTGTTGTATTTGCCTTGAAAATTTGTAGGCACTATCTTTATGGGGTGCATGTTGATGTGTTTACAGACCATAAAATCTTGCAGTATGTGTTTACCCAGAGGGATTTAAATTTTTGTTTGAGAAGGTGGTTAGAATTATTGAAAGATTATGACATGAGTATGTTATATCATCTGGGTAAGGCCAATGTTATAGCAGACGCTCTTAGTAGACTGTCTATGAGTAGTGTTGCTCATGTGGAGAATGATAAGAGAGAACTAGTTCGAGAAGTTCACCGGTTAGATAGATTAGCTATGAGGTTGGTTGACTCAGCTAAGGGGAATGTTTGGGTTCATAGTAGTTCAAAATCTTCTCTAGTTTCTGAAGTGAAAGAGAAGCAGGACAGAGATTCTAGTTTGGTCAAACTGAAGGGGTTAATTAAATACCAAAAAGAAGAGGTTCTTACCTAAGGGGGATATAGTGTTTTAAGGTACCAGAGTAGATTATGTGTGACATATGTTGATGATTAGAGGCAGCAAATTACGGCAGAAGCGCATGGTGCGCGTTACTCCATTCAACCAGGAGACACCAAGATGTACCGCGACTTGCAGGAAGTCTATTGATGGAGTGGTATTAAGAAAGATATAGCTGAATTTGTAGCCAAGTGTGCAACTTATCAACAGGTTAAGGTAGATCACCAAAGACCTGGTGGTATATTGCAGGAGTTTGAAATCCCCACTTGAAAGTGGGAAGAGGTAAATATAGACTTTGTGGTTGGATTACCCCATTCGCATAGGCAGCATGATTCAATTTGGGTTATAGTAGACACGTTGACCAAATCAGCTCATTTCATGCCAGTTCACATGTCCTACACAGCTAAAGGTTATGCTAAGTTTTATATCAGAGAGTTGATCAAATTTCATGAAATTTCTTTGTCCATTACCTACATCTCGACTTTTGGTGAGTCCTCATAGTACGAGGAACCAACTTATCAGACTTCCTTTTAGTGATTCAAGTACTTTAGTTATTTGAATTTTATTTACATTTGGGTCAGCTCGGGTTTGTCCCAGTGGCTCTCTAGTCGGTACTAGAGGCTTGTACGACTATGTATGTTTTAAGATCAACTAGTTTGTTTAAAGTTCCTGAGTTGAATACTTTCATTAAGATATGGCATCGCTTACTTTCAACTTCCATATAAGTTTGTCCACTTTTCTTGTGAGCTTCAAGTTAAACAGATATCACGAGTTAGCTAAGGGCTATCCATAGCCTTGATAACCGAGTTACATCCACGAGGTACTTTTAAGGCATTACAAACTTGGTATTAGAGCTAAAGATTTAAAAGAGTCCTAGGGAGTCGGACAAGCCACGTTATGTAAAGTCTTGATCATGAATATGAAGTTCACCACATTTATGAGCAAGGGACTATGGAATGAGTTAGGAATCATGAATTCTTTCATGATCTATCGTGCTTACAGTTGCCTCTATCTAACATAACTCATGCTTTTATGTGATAGAATATGCCTCTTCTCCGAGCTGACACATGCAAAAATAATGATCAACCACCCCTACACGCAGACCCTTTGAATGAGAATATATCCTATGCTAAATTTTGGGCTTCTTTTCAAGTGTTAGCCCAAGTGGTGAACGCCGATGTTCAGGGAAACTAATAGCCAGCAATCCCACTTTATCAAAATGGTAACCTAGCTGTAGCCCAATTTTAAGACTTTATGAGGATGAATCCACTTGAGTTTCATGGGTCAAAGGTGGATGAGGATTCCTAACTCCTTATTAATGCGGTGAGAAAGATTTCTCAGATTATGCATGTGATTGAAAAGAAAAGTGTGAAGTTTGCATCCAATAGGTTGAAAGATGTTGCATATGATTGGGTTGTTTTGTGGAAGAAAGGTAGGGGAGATAATGCGGCTACCTTGAGTTGGCAGGTATTTCATAATGCTTTTCTGGACAGGTTCTTTCTATGTGAGATGAGGAAAGGTAAAGTGGAGAAGTTCATAAACCTGTGACAAGGCTCTATGATAGTGAAGGAATACTGCCTCAAGTTCACTTAATTGTCTAAATATGCCCCCGAGTTGTTATCTGACTCTAGAGCTCGTATGAGTAAATTTGTTACTAGGTGTCTGATCTTGTGGTCAAGGAGTGTAGGACTGCTATATTGATTGGGGATATAGATATTGCTTGGTTAGTGATTCATCCTCAACAGATTGAGGCAGAAAAGTAGAAGGAAAGAGATAAGAGAAACAAGAGAGCTAGGACTGGACAATTTAAGTATAGTCAGGCAAGGTCTGGAGGGTGAAGTCGTTCATATTTTTAGGTTTATTTATCAATGCTTGCACCATATTTAGCTAGTGCCTCTACACCCAAGAACAAGTAAGAGCAGTGGGATAGGACTTTGAATTCTCGGTCTCAGAATAATGCAGTTGGGAAGCCCAGTTATTTAATATATGTAAAGTATGGCAGGACATATCCTGATGAGTGTTTGATGTACAAAAGAGGTTGCTATGATTGTGTTAAGTTGGGCTATAGGATCAGGGAGTGCTCATATGCTAAGCGGGGAAGCAGGGATATTCTTCCTTAGACTTAGGCTACTAATGCATCAAATTAGCCACCTAGTTTCTCCACAGGATGCATCGTTAAGTACCGATGGCGTTTAGTGCAAGAATTAGTTCTATGATTTACCATCCCATCAGAATAAGAGAGTTTGCCAAATGTTGTTACTGGTACGCTTTGTGTGTTTCACCTTGATGTATATATGTTGCTAAACCCGAGATCAAACCTCTCTTATGTAAATCCATTGGTTACTGTAAATTTTGGGGTAGGTCCTGGAAATCTCTCCCAGACCTTCTCAGTTTATACCCCAGTGAGTGAGTCAGTTGTTGTAATATGAGTCTATAAGGAGTGTCCTATTATCGTTCTCCATAATATCATACTAGCAGACCCAATAGAGTTAGAGATGGTAGATTTTGATGCTATTCTGGGCATGGATTGGATCCATTCATGCTATTCATCTATAGATTCTCGCACCCGCATGATAAAGTTTTAGTTTTTTTACCAAGTAATTTTTTAGTAAAAGGGTAGTTTTGTATCTCCCAATGGTCGATTCATCTCTTATCTTAAAGCTCAAAAGTTAATATCAAAAGGGTGTATCTACCATTTAGTTTGACTGAAAGATACTAAGTCTGAAGTCCTAACAGTTCAGTCAGTCCAAATAGTAAATGAGTTTTAGGAGGTTTTCCTCGAATATCTTCCAGGGGTACCCCAGATAGAGAAGTAGAGTTCGGTATTGATCAACTTCTTAATACTCATCCCATCTCTATTCCCCTATATTATATGGCTTCGTCTAAGATTAAAGATTTAAAAGAGCAGCTTAAGAACCTCTTAGATAAAGGTTTCATCAGACCCAGTGGTTCTCCTTGGGGTACTCCGATTCTGTTCTTGCGCAAAAAAGATGGTGCTCTTAGAATGTGTATAGACTATAGACAGCTAAACAAGGTTACCATCAAGAACAAGTATCCCATTCCTAGAATCAATGATTTGTTCGATCAGCTTCAGGGTTCCCGGTGGTTTTCCAAGATTGACCTTAGGTCGGGATACCAGCAGTTGAAAGTTAAGGAGCAAGACATTCTGAAGACTGGTTTCCAAACAAGGTACGGCCATTTTGAGTTTATGGTTATGTTGTTAGGTCTAACAAATGCTCCTACATGCGTTATGGATTTGATGAACAGGGTTTTCAAATAGTACCAGGACATGTTTGTTATTGACTTTATAGATGACATACTGGTGTATTCCAGGACTGAGGAGGAATATACAGACCATTTAAGAATAGTGTTACAGACCCTCAAGGACCGTTAACTATATGCGAAGTTTGGTAAATGCAAATAATAGTTGGAATCTATTGTCTTCTTGGGGCATGTTATTTTAGGGGCTGGTATTCATGTGGATCCTCAGAAGACTAGTACAGTGAAGCACTGGCCTAGACCCATCACTCCATCTGATATTAGGATATTTTTGGGCTTGGATGGATATTATAGAAGATTTGTAGAAGGGTTCTCCTCGATAGACACACCATTTACTAAGCTGACCTAAAATAAAGTAAAGTTTATATGTTCAGATAAGTGTGAGAAGATTTTTCAAGATTTAAAGGATAGATTGACTTCGGTACCAGTGTTAGCTATGCCAAAAGGGTTATATGGATTCATAGTTTATTTTGATGCTTCGAGAGTTGGGTTAGGTTGAGTGTTGATGCAGAATAGGAGAGTAATAGCTTATGCCTCTAGGTCACTTAAGGATCACGAATAGAATTAGCCAACCCATGATTTGGAGTTAGTTGTTGTAGTTTTTTCCTTAAAAATTTGGAGGCACTACCTTTATAGTGTGCATGTTGATGTATTTACTGACCATAAGAGTCTTCAGTATGTATTTTTTAGCAAAAGTTGAATCTTTGTTAGAGAAGGTGGTTAGATTTGTTGAAAGATTATGACATGAGAGTGCTCTATCATCTGGGTAAGGCTAATATGGTTGGTGATGCACTGAGTAGGTTGTCCATGGGTAATTTGGCTCATGTGAAAAATAAAGGGCGAGAAATAGCCAAATAGGTGAATAGGTTAGCCCATTTGGGTGTACGATTGCTCAACGCTGATGATGGGGGAGTAGTAGTTTAGAACGGTTCATAATAGTCTTTGGTAATGGAAGTGAAGGAGAAACGGTGAAATAATCCCACACTTAGCCATATATTGGAAGCAGTACTGCGATAAAAGGTTGAGATTTTCTCCTAGGGAGGAGATGTTGTACTTCACTAACAAGGTAGACTTTGTGTTTTAGATATAGATGGGTTGAGGGAAAGGATATTAGCCGAGGCTTATAGTTCGAGGTATTCCATTCATCCGGGTGCTACTAAGATATATCACAAACTTATGAGAAATTTACTGGTGGATTGGTATTAAGAGGGACATAGTCGAGTTAGTAGCTAAGTGTCCAAATTGTCAGCAAGTTAAGGCTGAACACCAAACACCGAGTGGTATGTTGCAAGAGAAATTTATCCCTACTTGGAAGTGGTAAATAGTAAATATGGATTTCATCATAAGGTTTCCCCGTACAAGACATCAGTATGTTTCATTTTGGGTCAAAGTAGATAGAATGACTAAGTCAGCTCATTTTCTACATATCAAGACTTTAGATACCGTGGAGGATTATGCCAAAATGTATATATATGAGTTAGTGAGACTTTATTGGATACCCTTGCCATTATTTTAGATAGAGGAATGCAGTTTATTTCATAGTTTTGGCAGTCTCTTCAGAAGAGCCTTGGTACAAAGGTTAATCTTAGTACTATTTTTTATCCGCAGACCGATGGTCAAGTTGAATGTACAATTCAGACATTAGAAGATATGCTGAGGGCATTTATTTTAGACTTTAACCTACCTTTGATTGAGTTTACTTATAACAACAGTTATCACGCTAGCATTCAGATGGCTCCATTTAAAGCATTGTATAGGTATAGGAGCAGATCACCTATAGTATGGTTTGAGGTTGGTATAGTGGCTTTGATTAGGCTAGACTTTGTTCTTGAAGCTATGGAAAAGTTTTAGTTGATTCATGAAATATTCAAAACTGCTCAGAGCCTTCAAAAATCGTATGCTGATGCAAAAAAAAAAGCTGCAATTTGAAGTAGGCAATTGTTCAATGTCACCTGTGAGGAAATAATGAGTTTTGAAAAAAAGGGAAGCTAAGTCCCTGATTTGTTAGTCCGTATGAGGTAGTGAGGCGTGTAGGTGAGGTTTCTTATAAATTGAATCTTCCATCAGAGTTAGCTACGGTTCATCCAGTGTTTTATGTTTCGATGCCCTAGAAGTGTATTAAAAATTCATCCTTAGTAGTTTCCCTAGAAAGTATTGTGATCAAGGATAACCTGAGGTATGAGGATATTTCTATGGAGATACTTGATAGGCAGGTCTAAAGGCTAAGGAATAAGGAAATAGTATCAGTAAAGGTTCTTTGGAGAAACCAGCTGGTTGAAGGGGCCACTTGGGAAGTTAAAGCATACATGATGACCAAGTATCCTCATCTCTTTTATTCCACTCAGTTCCTACCAAAGGTAAATAGTTATTTTCAGCCAAGAATCTTCCTCTTTAAGTTTATTTAAGTATTCTTATGTCATATCTTATGTGTAAGTGGTGGGATCCTTGTGATGGATATAAGCTTGGTTATAAGTTCAGTGTAGAAGTTTGATTTCTATTACAAATTCCAACTTCCAAATCCTAGATGCATCACATTTGAGGATAAATGTTTACAAGGGGGAGATATTGTAATACCCCATATCTGAAAGCTTGTGTGCATCATACGACTCAGTCCATTAAGTCATACATTCTTCATATGAGTCGTATGTAGTGAGTCATACCTATGTCATTATGGGTAATTTGGGTTCTGTTCAAGGTACGAGATGACCCTAGAAGTCTTCAAGAATCATACGAGTAGTATGATGTGAAGTCGTGATTTCAGCAGTATAGGCTCCCTAAGATTCTTTCCAAGTTACGAGCGGGGGGTTACAAGTAGTATAGAGATGTTACTAGTTGTAGGTTCGAACTCGTATGTTTACTAGTGTAGACTCTTTTGGATTCTTCCAAGTTTACAAGTTAAGATTCCTAGTCATACCTCAACATACGAGTCATATGGTTGCGTCGTGAAGACTGACAACCAATTTCTGAGATATTCAGTTAAAGGGCCTTTTGGCCTTTTCCCCTCTACTAACTCCAAACCCATGACCTATATTCCCAAAGAAGTGTTATTTTCCTTCCCTTTCCAATCAATTAACATCATCATCTCTCCTCCCATACTCAAGAACATCAAGATTAGGGTTTCTCTCACCAAGTCACTTTTCAAGACCCAAAGTTCAAGCTCTCTTTACAAGTCAAGAAATTCCAGGTATGTGAGTTTTATGACAAGGTTAATCCTTTATCCTTGTGCCCAAAAAGTATTATTTTAAGATTTAATTTACTTGTTTTGAATTAGGGTTCATACCTTAATAACCATATTCTTAAAGTATGATACTATCATGTCATTGAAAGATTTAAAGATGATTATTTAGCATGATGTTTTATTATGAATTTCTATGTACTAAAGCATGAATTCCAAGTCCTAAGTACAAGTATTTAGTTTAAAAGAAGTTGATGCTCTTAAGCTCCATTGATATGTTCTATAACATGATTTAAAGAAAAGCTTGATCTTTTGATCTAAAGATAAGACAGGAAATCCATAAACTGTTCATAATTATGATTTAAAGTACAGAGTAGCATAATTTGTTTTCAGTCTATAAACCTTTATGTTATTTTAAGGTGAATTTCTTAAGTATGAGCATATATTTATACTGGGAGTAGTATTTAGCACCGAGAAGGGAATGTGGATAAGCACATCCTAAATTCCTGGAAACTACGAGCCACCGTAGGTTAAGGTTTTTCTTAATATGGATAAAGTATAGTGATCACTTAAGATAAGGTTCTGTTTTGATGGCAAGGGTAGAGCAGGTATTCCCAATGTGGTTAAGACGTTGGACTCCATGATAGCTCATATGGTTTATGTCGGTTAGAAGAATCTCCCAAAAGAAAGACTAAAAGCAAGGATTTTAGAATCAAAGTGTTATGGCTCAGTAAGCTTATTTATATGCTTTGATATCCATGTTTTATGATCTTGAATTTGTTATTTATACTCAAGTACAAGGTGATTCATTTACACTTAGCATGCATCATTTGAAAGTACACGTACGTATTCAGCCTTTTTTTAACTATGCATTCACCCCCCACATACTCAGTACATTCTAGATGTATTGACCCACATATATGTCTATGTGCTACATTGTTTTATAATGTAGGTTTGGGTGCTCATCTTCAGCAGTATAATTGACTACGGGCATCATCACCTACATCATGACTTTTGGTGAGTCCTCATAGTTTGAGGACCCAGCTTATTAAACTTTATTTTAGTGATGCAAGTACTTTAGTTATTTGATTTTCATTTATGTTCGGATCAACTAGGGTCTGTTCCAATGGATCTTTAGTTAGTATTAGTGGCTTGTCAGACTATGTATGTTTTAAAATCAACAAGTTTGTTTAAAGTTCCTGGGTTAAAGACTTTCATTAAGATATGACATCTCTAACTTTCAATTTCCATATAAATTAGTCCACTTTTCTTGTGAGCTTTAACTTAAATAGATATCATGGGTTATCTAAGGGCTATTCATAGCCTTGAGAACCGTATGACATCCAAGGGGTAATTTCGAGGTGTTACATTTCATTATAGACCATAAGATGCCTTTCCTAGTGATATATAGATGCCCAAGAAGGTGATGACAATCACCTTAGAGAGAGGATGAGATTCTCCAGACATATAGCCTCCAATCAGAAAGATAGTTACCTAGGAAAACTTTAGTATCCACCTCCTTATTACAAAGGTTGAATCTAATACAAACTTTAGAGCCAAAACCTATGAATGAGGAGAAAAAAAATGAGTCTATCGAGCAATCTAAACTTATCGTTGGGATACCTCCAACACCATTTCCCAAAAGGTTCCAAAAAATAAAGGAAGATGCTAACTTTAGAAAGTTCTTTGATATCTTCAAGCAGCTTCACATAAACATTCTATCACGACCTGAGTCTACACCTTGAATGAGACATGATACTTACAATCATAGTGGTTCAAAGCTAACCCTTCAAACTGGCATAATACTAGTATTATGAAAACAAGTTCTGTGCAGAAGCATAAAGATAACTAAAATGGGAAACTTTAAATAACTGAAGTTATAAATTAGCAAATCTAAAACCTAAATAAAATTTGAGTTGTGTGACTATGTCTGAAAGCCTTTACTAGAACTGATGAGTTGTTAGGAAAAGAACCCATCTAACTCTAAGGTATTGAAATAAAAAATGATGAACATAATGAAAAAATTACATCCTAAAACAATGAGGACTCACTAAAGTATTGTTGAATCTAGTATTGAAGTGTATCTAATTGTTGGGATGGGAATGAGCATTTAAATCTATACTATAAAATAATATAGCATAGAATATGTATGTGATTAGTACTTGAATGTACAAAGCTATTAGATATGCAATGGTATAAATATATTGAACATTCTTTCAAACTAATTTATATATAATACATAAAAGTGAATAAGCAACTGAACTATCGTACAATTACCCAAAAGTAAAATCACAAATTGAATTGTGAAATATAGTTTTAAATTATGAAGTAACTCAATTTAACTAAAACTATGGGTCATGTACAAAATTATGTCAAAACTATTTTTGTGGAAGGTTCATATAACCAATACAAACTATATAAGAAATATACCGTCCAACGTATACCCAGTTGGGAGGTTCCCTATACCCATCCAAAGGTGTAGATACTATTTAGTGTAGATCCACTAAGTAAGCCCATTTGGACTAAAGTTTACACTCTCAACTAGCGAGGACTCTCATCCTATGGGGGTAACATAGTTTTAGGATATGGGTGCTCAGTGTTAATAGTTCTCCCACTTTCAAGTAGGAAGTTGATATCTTGGCTTATACCTCTCATTCTTTGATACTCTACCATCCCATACAGGAAATTAGGACACTTGGCTATAAAATCTGCAATATCTCTTTTTATTCTATTCCACCAATAGACTTTAGTTAGATCACCATACATCTTGGTGGTAGCTGGATACATAGAATACTGAGAGTTGTGAGTCTATGTCAATATCTGTCTCAAATCAATTATATCTGGAATACACAAACTATCTCTTTCTTGGGAGAAAACCTCTACTTTTTTATTTTGGACACTTCTTTCAAATTAAGCAAAATAGGGTCATTCTCTTGTTTTGCCTTGACTTCTATCATAAGATAAGACTTTAAGCCATTCTGAATGATAATACCACTATTTTTTGAGTCCATAATATGAATATCTAATAAGCAAACCTATCATCCTTTGGAAATTCTTTTCTTTATTCTTCAACATGAGGCATATTACCCATAGACAACCTACTAAGAGCATCATCAACTAATTGGCTTTGGCAAGATGGAAAAGTACACATATGTCATAATTCTTAAGAAGATCAAACCACCTTTTTTATCAAAGGTTCAACAATATGACATCTTACGGTTCATGAACGTAATACATCAATATTGACATAAAATAGTGTCTCCAAATCTTTAAAAAAAATAACACTACTTCCAACTCAAAGTCATGAGTTGGATAGTCCTTCTCATGAGCCTTAATCTATCTATAAGAATAAGCAGTGACCTTATTGTGTTGCATTAATACTATAACACCCCATATTTTTTAGCTAAGTTTGAACTGTCATTCCTACATATATAGGAACCCAATAGTTTCTACTTAGAAATAAGTGTGAATATTGATTCTTTAGGGTGGGAATATCTTCATAGATGGTTAAGGTCTTAAATATCACCTAGCTTAAAGTTAAGTTGAGCACTTTCCTCTCCATAGAATTTTGGTATATAACTTTTCTTGGGCATTAGTCATATATTATAAGAAGTTATATGGCCCATTTTAAACTAAATTAAATTCCTTTGAGTCCTCTTTCCAATACAATTGATCGTTCATCAATTCGAGTTCTTAATCAAAAGTTATGAGTGTTTTAGTGAGACACTATCTAGGGTTCGCGTTTAGAGTCGCGAGGCAAAGATATTGCTTTGTGTTTGGTTCTGCGGTACCGTCCTTCTTTCCTAGATATTAAAACACATTTTTCCCACTTTAAATCAAGTACAAAAAGGCCCTTTAACCCCCATAACTCCCCCAATCCATCATATAACCCTAAACATTTCCCAAGACTAATTGAAAACCCCCACCCCCAAACCCTCATTTTTTTCATCTCAAGATCATCAAGGAGGTATTCTAAATTCTTAAGCTTGTAGATTCCAAACTCAAGGTTATTCTTTAATTTTTCTTTGTCAAAAGGTATGTAGAACCATCCTAACTCTCATGGGCGTAAGTTTAATATTTTAATAAGCTTTAAATATATATATGTATTTATATGTAATGGATTTTGGAAACTATTTGAAGAGCATGCATCATGAACCTATTTTAATGAAAGTATGCATTTATTAAAGGGTTTTCCCATAAACTTGAGTTATAATCATATGCATATATGATATGAATTTATAAAGTGATTTATGAGCATGATATTTGAAATTCCGTCTCTTATGATGAAATTTATTATCTTAACATATTATGAATTGTGAAATGGGTTTGAGAGCATGAACTATAAGTCCCCTTTGCGATCATGAGATTTATATATGACTAATGTTGGGGTTGTTTTATGAATGATGATAATTCTTGAGTTTTAAATGCCTCTTTAACTATTATGCATTGTTGTTTGAACGTTTTCAAAGGGGAATTTCTCATGCTAAAAGATCTTGTTTCCTAATGAAGAAATTGTATGTGATTGATGAAAGAGATGACCATCCTATGTTAAAGTATTGAAAGGAGAGTGTCTTGGCATAAGTTTTCATGTTCTTTTGAAATAAGAACTCTCTTATGATATGTAAATCTATTTGGTGGACAAATAACATGTTTTAAATAAAAATACTATGGCATGATATGACATGATATGATATGGCTTATATGACTTGCAAGTCTTGGTATGACGATACCAATTCAGACGAATGCCATGACAGAGTCATACTAAATTAGATTACAGACTTTTCAAACTTCAGACCATGTTTTGAGTTAGATACATATTTTAAAAGTCTAAAGGGAGCTCTAAGAGATTTCGATGGTTACTCGAAAAAGGCACGAGTTCAGATAACTCATTGTTCAAAATCATGTTTTGCCTATGCGGGAGTGATTTTTGTCCTAAAATATGGATTATCACTGTATACTTGATTTACGAAGTTGTATACTTATACCAGACACTCTTATTCTTGAAGGAAACTCGGATAGGGGGCTTAGCCGGTGAGTTAAGGCAGATCCCATATAGCCCGTGGGATAATAGACTTGTATGGTGTACCATCTAGCTTAGAACTAAAGCAAAGAGTTGAGTCAATATTTTACAAGCATGAATTAAAGCTCTTTATAATATGCCATGTGTTTTTATATATATCAGGATAAATTATTTTCACAATGCTCTTGATTATTTTACATGAAATACACGTTATTTTGGATTATTCTACATACCAATAATTTCCAAGTATTGACCCTTATAATATAGGTTTTGAGGCACAGTCTCGTGGTTCATCACATCTGTAAAATATTTGGGATAATGACAAATTTGGTGAGCCATCTATCTTTCAGACAGCATTTATTCATATGTTGACTTCCTTTAGTATATGGTCCAGCTGGAGGCCTTGTCCTGGCCTAGACAGTTAGTATTTAGTAGAGGCTTTGTAGACAAGATTTGAATTTTGTATTGTCACTACTTTGTTGATACGGTTTGGATTACAAGTTTCCCTTGAATTTTATTATATTTTCTACACTTTGATTGGTGTATGGATTATGTTTATGATGGTATTCCAAGGGGTTGCTCGAGCCTTCTATTTTGGGATGCCCATTGTAGCTAGGGCCTTGACTCAGGTCATGACAATTACATACCCAAGAGTCAACTCTGGAAGCATTACAATAGACTATGAAACCGTTTGAACCCTCTGATAGAGTCAAAACTGTAGCCAAAATAAGTCGTGTCTTTAACTTTTAAAGATCTTCTCCCAATCTTCGAACCACTAAAGCTTAACCTTTTTCTAAGCCAGCCTGGTCAAAAGAGCAGTATTAGATGAGAATCCCTAAAAAACCTATTATAGTAACTAACAAAACCTAAAAAACTCCTGATGTCCAATGAAGAAATAGGTCTGTCTTTTAAGAGTCTACTTGTACACCCTCACGATCTCTTTGGCATAACATGGCCAAGGAATACAACTGATTTTAGCCAAAACTCACACTTGCTGAACTTAGCAAACAACTAACAATCTTTGAGATTTTGTAACACAACTCTCAAATGTTGTGTATGCTCTTTTTCACTCTAGGAGTAAATAAGAATGTCTTCTATGAAAACAGTGTTTGAATACCATATTCGTCAAGTCCATAAAAACTGTAGGAATATTTTTTTAGTCCAAATAACATAACCACAAACTCATAGTAACCATATCAAGTTCTGGAGATTATCTTTGGGATGTCACACTCCCTAACTCTGAGCTGGTGATAATCTAAGTTTGGGCCAATCATAGAGAAACAACTAAAAACCTGAAGATGGTCCAAAAAATCATCAATTTTGGGGATGAGATACTTACAATTAATTGTGACTTTGTTCAACTAACGGTAATCAATACACATTATGAGAGAATTATCTTTCTTGAGTATGAAAGAATTGGAGCACTCCATGAGAAAATATTGGGTTGGATGAAACCTTTATTTAAGAGGACAGCTATTTTGTATGGAGAAATAAATAAAATATACATATCTAGAAAAAGGTCTACCCCAAAGTCAATACCTAGTTTAGGAGAGGTCCTTGGTTGATCCTCAGGAAACACTTTTAGAAATTTACTAACCACCGAGACTGACTGAAGAGATGGGTTCTTAGAGTTAAAGTACTCAACTCAAAATACATGATAGGTGTAACCCTTAGAAATCATCTTTCTAGCCTTAAGATGATCGATGAAGCTATCTATAGGCACTGTAGGACTACCTTCCAACTCTAAGATTGATTCATCTCAGAACTGAAATTGATTCATCTTGGAACTGAAATTCTTAGTGATTTATTGATATTGAAAAATTTTGTATATTCAAGGTTACTATAATATTCTTTACTCACTATAGTATTTGCTTGATCTCTGTCGAGTACTATTGATTTTACTCGCCCTATTTTTCTGCATGCTTCTGATGTAGATCCCGATATGAGTTGTCCATGTGGCCTCTGATATTGAGGATTATATCTATATCTGATATGTGGTGAGCTCCTGGTATTTGGAAATTGAGCAATTTCCTCTTCTTCACTGTCCTTTTTATTGTAGACAGTCTTTCAGTAGACTTAGCGTTATCATATACTTTATTTAGATTCTCTTGTCTCGCTGACACTAGGTCTTGAGATGTATTCTGTTATTTTCAAACATCTTTCGGTATTATATAACATTTACTTAATGATTTTTCTTCCGTTGTTATTACTTCTGCATTTTTGTCTTGATATCTATTTGGTATGAATGGTTGACTTACTTATTTGTGGATTTGTGTAGATACCATCACGACTTGTTTTTCTTGGATCGTGACATGTGTATATGTTAAATAAGTCATCTCAAAATATGTTTTGATGACTTAGGTTATGAATTTCAGTCATTTATATTCATACTTCAGACTTTGCTGGTTCCTTCCAGCGGCATTGAACTTTTTTTTGCTTTTATTTTCTGAATGAACTACATTTTTAAAAAAAAAATTAGTCACATGTATATGCTAAATTAGTTATATATCTAAAAATGTGTTGAGGACGTAAGTAATGAGTTTCATGTAGTTCCACTCATTTCATTTCAGTTTTCAGACTCTATTGGTTCCTTTCAGCTGTAGTAGACTTTATTCAGCTTTTACAATTAGTTTTAGATATTTATAATATTCTCAGGGAATGTCTTGCAATTTATGCATTTCAATTTTTGTCACACTACAAAGGCTTATAGCTTGTTAATAGTGTTTTTAAAGGTGTGAGTTCGGGGTGAGACACTTTACTTGATACAAGGTGAGGAACAAGCCTTGAGACGCTAGGCATAAGTCCCATGAATTTTTAATTGTTAATCTATAATATATTAAAAGTGTGAAGACCCTTGGAAAAGTGAATCAAACATTTTGCCCTTCTTTAAAACACTCCACAATAGACAAATTCGTCTTTTCACCTATTTTCTTCGATTTATAATATTTAATATTGATTATACTAAATATCTAAAAATAAATAAATAAATAAATAAATAAGGTTTTCTACTTATAGATGAATTCCTAAATTTATGGTAGTATTTTGTTAGGTGTTTTTACTATTTTCCTTAATTTAAGGACTCGTAAATTTCATGGAAAGAAATTAAAGATTCTAAAATATATGGATTAAATATGTGTTGTAAACCTAATCAGTATTTGTAGGGTTTTTTTCCCCTTTTAACGTTATACTTTGTTTTCCTATAATATACTGGACATTGAATTCTAATTGTTTGATTAGTGTGAAGACCCTTAGAAAAGTAAATCGAACGTTTTGCCCTTCATTAAAACACTCCACAATAGACAAATTCGTCTTTTCACCTATTTTCTTCGATTTATAATATTTAATATTGATTATAATAAATATCTAAAAATAAATAAATAAATAAAGAAGGTTTTCTACTAATAGATGAATTCCTAAATTTATGGTAATATTTTATTGGGTGTTTTTTTACTATTTTTCTTAATTTAGGACTCCTAAATTTCATGAAAAGAAATTAAAGATTCTAAAATATATGGATTAAATATGCGTTGTAAACCTAATCAGTATTTGTAGGGTTTTTCCCCTTTTAGCGTTATACTTTATTTTCCTATAATGTACTGGACATTGAATTCTAATTGTTTGATTATTTATTCATAAAGGTTGATAAGAAATCCTAAAAATAAGTTTAAAAGTACTCCTATTAGTAATTCAAGAAAATCCTATAAACTAGGTTTTAAAACTCTACTATTTTTCTAATTTTTAAAAATTTAAAATCAATAAATATTTTCCATAATTGAACAATGTACTAAAGTCCAGAGTTTTAGTAATCATACGTGTATGATTTTTTTTACGGGAAGAAGTATATTTTATTTTATTTTATTTTAAAGAAAATTAAAAGTCTACATAGTTAAACTAAAAAAGGAATCATGAACGTCTAAAGAAACAAAATCCAAAACTCCTATTCGTATGAGTTTTAGTTTATTTGGAGTTCATAAATAATTTATGGAAAAAATTATATATCTACCATATTCAGATAATTTTTTTCTTGAAGAAAAATATTTTGGACCTCTATAAATTAAGTATTTTTCCTTTCTACAACAATACAATGGTATCTACAATGAACAAGGAGCAAGAAAATATTTATTTTTGGTCTTTGATTAGTTGTTCTTTATTGTGATTTGGAATTCTTTTACGTCATGAAGTATATTTTTGTAATATTTGATTTGCTTTGTAGGTGCACTAGTTTTTGTAGGTATCTTGAAGATGGATGATGAAAAAATTAAAATATTAATGAATTTCTTTGTAATATAATCTTTCGGCAATAGGCTAAGCAACACATAACTTTCATTTAATCTTACATATTGTTGCATCAGTTTATTGCTCAGTTTTAATAAGGTTACGTATAATGACCTTGTGTATAACGTGATTAATATTGCATATTCTTCACAAGTTTTGTTCTGATATTATGGTTCAAGTTAAGTTTCAAATAGATAAGAAGTAGTAGTGAAAAGAATAGAGCATATTTAGGCAAAAGTGATGGAGAAAATAATTCTTGAATGGGATCTACGATAAGTTAAAGAGCAAGTTGCCCCATTTGGTATGGCTATGAGGGTGGTTGAACCGGCTGGAATAATTCTCTTACAAAAAATTTGTTCTTCATCCTTTGAGGATTCTCTTACATAAACTTTGTTGTTCATCCTTTGACGTCCTGGCTTAAAATGTGGTAGCATTTCGCCTGTTTAATGTGTGTTTTAATGTTGTCATCAGAGCATATATGAATTACTCCACATGGCATATTGAGAAAGTTTTTTAAAGTTTTTTTTTTTTGTTGTTTTATAGCCTTTGTAGTTTTTCTTTATTTAGTTGAAGTTGGTTTAATGCTTTTATATGGTTTTGTATTAATATATTAATTTTTTATTTAAAGTATTTTTCATTTTTTAATAAGATCAACAAAGTTGTTTATTAATCAAAATATTACTTTTACAATATCTAAGCGATTTTATACAATTAAACTCATTAAAATGAGGTATACGTGCGGAGCGCGAACCCTAAACAATTAAACTCCTTGGACTAAGTCTTGCCTTTAAGACAAGAGTTATAGAGCATCTCATAAATCAAAACACAATGTGGTAGTGTCAACTCGTGCCCACCTCATAAATCAAAGTACAATGTCGTAGTGTTAACTCTTGCCCATTACATGTAAGTTGTTGTTTGAAAATTCTTGGGTTAAGTCTTGCCTCTAAGGCAAGAGCTATAGAACTTTCATAAATCAAAACACAATATGGTAGTGTCAAGTCTTGCCCATGGGGAGTAACTTCTCATTTGAAAGCCTCTGGTCTAAGTCTTGTCTCTAAAACAAGATTTATAGAGCATCTAATAAATCAAGACACAATGTGGTAGTGCCAACTCTTGTCATTATACATAACTTGTTGATTGAAAGTCCTTGCGATAAAATCTTGTCTTTAAGGCAAAAGTTATTGAACATCTCATAAATCAAGACACAACGTGGTAGTCTCATGTAATACCCCGTACCTTTTCTAGCTAAAACTTTGTCCCTAAAATGTTAAGGGATAGCTTCCAAAATGAAGAATAATTATTTCGTGTGGAATTTTTTAGATTTAAACCTCCCATTATGTGGGAAATTTAATAAATTTTCCAACAATATAAGATTCGCCTAAATCCGATGCCCGAGTGAGAAGTTAGGGTTATTTTAAGCTTCAGTCGTAAAACACCGTGATTTGGGTCCTTAGCGCGTCGCGGAGATGGTTTAAATGATAATTGTCAAATTTTAGTGAGACTCCGTGATATTGGCGCATCGCAGAGAGGTCAAATTTTCCATTTGTCAAGATCCAGTGGAACTCGGCGATTTATCCCCGCATCCTAAAGAAGCCCTTCTTCCCATTTTTCCATTTCCAATGACTCACCGCGATGGTGGCGCATCAAGGTGATGGACCAAATGGAAATCTAGCAAAGCATCATGATAGCTCCACGTCACATGTCTTTCCATGTCCCAGTTAGTAGTTTCTAGTAGGCCACCGCGATCATGGCGCGTCGCGCCGTAGGCCAAATTTGAGAATTTTCTCAGTTTTGAGTAAAAATTTAAAAAGGGTCTCTTTGGTCTTTTCCCCAGCCCTAAGTCATGAATAACAGACGATTTAACCCATCCTAAGCATATTACATTCACTTTTCACCAAAATACTCTCAAAGAAAACCCTAGCTATCAACTTTTCTTCCCAAGAAATCCAAATTCCTCCATTAATTCTCCAAGGAAATTTAAGATTTAGGATCCAATAAAAGAACTCTAAGAATTCATCTCCAAAGTATCAATAGGAGTCCAAGATTCAAGCTTTTCATCAAAGATCATCAATTAAGGTATGTGGGGTTCTTCAACCAGGATAATCCTTTCATCCCTATACCCAACATTTGTTTTAATTACAAATTTACTGAATTTTATGTGATTTCCTATGAAAATTGAAGTTAGGGTTTATACCCATCATTGTTATTTACAAGCCTATGATGTTTCCAATGATTTAGAAATTGAATCACATGATTATGTTCATATTTTCATACATAATGTAGAAATTTCCAAATTTTGAATTAATTTCTTAATATTTACATTATCAAGCATGAGCAATTTGATGTTTTAACATGAGATTTATGCATGGGGTATTATCCTAATAATGAATAGTAATACTTCATGAAAGATGATGCTTTAAACATCTTATGAGCAGATTATTTTTAGTTTTTTTAAAAAAAGCTTTGTTCTTTTGATCATCGATTTAGCTATGGAATCCACTTTACAGAATTTAGATCAGTCGTATTTACAAATTTACTCATATAAAAGCATTTTTTGTTTCATAATGAATCATTATACTAGTTTAAAGTGGATTTTTAATCGAATGGGCATAAGAACTAAAAAAGGAGTAGTATTTAGCATCGAGCGAGAAGTGTGGGATTAGCGTGCCCTATCTTCCACAGAACTATGTAGGCAATGTAGGTACAGATTCTCAAATTATTTCCATTCCAATATGGATGACAGATTTAGCTTGTGATCGATCACATGGAAAGTAGGTTATACTCCTTGATAAGAGTATGACTCCTCTCCCCAACATAAGGATTCCTTCTTAGGGAGATAAGAACGTTGGACTCCATGAATGCTCACATGGTTTATGTTGGTTAAGAGAACCGCCCTGCTAGTAAAAGTAAATAAACAGTTTTGAGTATTTCCCTACTAGTAAAGAAAAGCTTTGAAGGAATTCTCTTCAGATAAAGTATTTTTCCATGCAGAATGAGTTTTCAGATTTCACTTAGCCTATATGATTTAAGAGTAAGAACAGAATATAGATTTCAAAACTAAGTGTAATGGCTCATAAAATTTATATTATGTACTTTACTATTCATGATTTATGATCTTCAAATTTTAGATTACTATAGTCTATGTGAGTTATTTACATTTAGCATGCATGATTTTATAAATTATGATGATATTTTTTACTTATTGTATTCACCCCTATATACTCAGTACATCATCAAAGTACTGATCCACATATACGTCTATGTGCTATAATGTCTCATAATATAGGTTCAGGTGCATAGTCTCAGCAGCATGAGTGATTTTCGAGCATCTCATCTACATCTTTACAGTTGGTAAGTCCTTATAGTTTGGGGACTTAGCTATTCATATTTTCTATTATTAGTAGACACTTTATTATTCATTTCAGATAGTTTGAGTCAGTTGGGATCTGTCTCAGTGACTCTTTAGATTCAGTCAGTACAGGTTTGTCGGACCGCTAGATTCAGTTTTTGATTTCAGTTACAGTATTCAGATTTTTAGTATTTTCTTATTCAAATAGTTTTTTGTATTTATTATGATTTTTCATTTATAGTTTCCCTATTTTGAGACTCAGATTTAGAAAAAGGCAGCCAAGGTTAGCTCAAGACTACTTGAAGTTTGGAGCACCATGTGGCATCCCGGGAATTAGATTTTGGGGCGTTACAAACTTGGTATCATAGCCTAAGGTTTAGAGATTCCTAAGGAGTCAGACAAGCCGCATTACGTACAGTCTTGATCATCGGTGTGAAGCGTGCCACGTCGATAAGCAAGAGTCTATAGAGCATTTTAGGAAATTATCTCTTCTTTCATGATCTATCATGCATTCAGTATCTCTATCTACTTCTAACTTGTGCTTTCACATGACAAAAAATGCCTCCTCATCGTGCTAACACATCATAAATGATAACTAGCCACCTCAGCCTGTAGATCCTTTGAATGAAAATATGTCACATGTAGAGTTTCAAGCTTCCTTTCAGGCGCTAGCCTAAGCTGTGACAACTAATGTTTAGGGCAACCATTTGGCTGTAGTCCCACTTTAGCAAGATGGGGACTTAGCTGCAGCCAGAATTTGAGATTTTATGAGAATGAACCCACAAAAATTCTTTGGGTCGAAGGTAGGTGAGGACCCACAGTTGTATCTAGATGAGGTAAAGAAGATCACTCGAATTATGCATATTTCTGAAGAGGAGAGTGTAGAATTGGCATCCTATAGGCTAAAGGATGTTTCATATGATTGGGTGGTGATGTGGAAGAAATGTAGAGGGGAGAATGCAGCTCTCTTGACTTGGCAGATATTTCAGGATGCGTTCTTAGACAAATTCTTCCCACGTGAGATGAGGGAAGCTAATATAGAAGATGTTATGAACCTAAAGCAGGGCTCTATAAAAGTGAAAGAGTATTGCCTCAAGTTTAACCAGTTGTCTAAGTATGACCCTTATCAGATGGATGGACCTAGGTCAAGCATGAGTAAGTTTGTGACTGGTATGTCTAGGTTGGTAGTTAAGGAGTGTAGAACTGCTATGATCAATAAAGACATAGATCTTGCTAGATTGATAATTTATGGTCAGTAGATTGAGGCAGAGAAGTTGAAGAAAAGAGAGAGGGTAAATAAGAAGTCTAGAACAGGGCAGTTTGATTATGGTCAGAATAGGTCTGGAGGAGAAAATCGTTCGCAATTTCAGAATTGGTCATCTATGCCCGCACCTTCTTCAGCTAGTTCTTCTATACCCAGAAACAGGCAGGAACAGTGGGTTAAGTCTTCTATGTCTAGATCTCAAAATAGTGTGAGTGGTAGGCCCAGCTATCCTCAATGTGCAAGGTGTGGTAAAAATCATCCTTGTGAGTGTTTAGATGGTTGTGGTAAGTTGGGTCAAGGTATTAGGAATTATCTGCATGCTAAGCAAGGAAATAGAGATGTTCGTCCTCAGACTCAGGCTAATAGTGCACCAGCTTCTCTAGGTCGCCCCGCCCCTCCTCAGGGCGCACCATCCAGTACCGGTGGTGGCGGTTAATGTCAGAATTGGTTCTATGCTTTACTATCTGGCTAGGAGTAGAAAGATTTTCCAGATATTGTTACTGGTATACTTCGTGCCTTTTATCTTAATGTTTATGTGTTGTTAGACCCTTGGTCGAGTTTCTCTTATGTGACCTCGTTAGTTGCTGTAAATTTTGAGATAAGTTCTGAAAAGATCCCTGAGCCATTTTTAGTTTCTACCCTAGTAGGTGAGTCAATTGTTGCTAAATAGATCTACAAAAAGTGTCCTATCACTGTCCTTCATAAGGTCATGTTAGCAGACCTAATAGAGTTAGATATGGTTGATTTTGATCTTATTCTTGGTATGGATTGGCTTCATTCCTGTTAT
Organism: Capsicum annuum; assembly: GCF_002878395.1. Lineage (NCBI taxonomy): Eukaryota > Viridiplantae > Streptophyta > Magnoliopsida > Solanales > Solanaceae > Capsicum > Capsicum annuum. The sequence goes on along the minus strand of NC_061121.1, from coordinate 152,078,718 downwards.
GCATCTATAGATTATCACACCCGTGTGGTGAAGTTTCAGATCCCAGATGAGCCAGTCTTTGAGTGGCCAGGTAATTCAGTGTCTCCCAAGAGTCATTTCATATCTTATCTTAAAGCCAGAAATCTGATTTCCAAAGGTTACATTTACCATCTAGTTCGAGTCAAAGACACAAAGTCTAAGACTCCAATAATTCAGTCAGTCAGTGTAGTTAATGAGTTTCCTAATGTTTTTCCAGAAGATCTCCCAGGAGTAACTCCCGATAGGAAAATAGAATTCGGTATTGACCTTTCCCCAGATACTCAGCCTATTTTTATCCCTCCTTATCGCATGGCTCCCGCAGAGCTTAAGGAGTTGAAAGAGAAACTCAATTATCTTTTAGATAAAGGTTTCATAAAGCCTAGTGTTTCTCCATGGGGTGCTCCCATCCTATTCGTGAGAAAGAAAGATGGTTCTTTGCTTATGTGAATTGACTATCGTCAGTTGGATAAAGTTACAGTCAAGAACAAATACCCCCTTCCTAGAATTGATAACTTATTTGATCAATTATATGGTACAAGTTATTTCTCAAAGATAGACCTTAGATCCGGCTATCATCAACTTAAAGTAAGGGAGTGTGATATTCTAAAGACAGCTTTTAGAACCCATTCTGGTCATTTTGAGTTTTTAGTCATGTCTTTCAGGATATCCAATGCCCCAGCATCTTTCATGGACCTTATAAACCGAGTGTTCAAACAGTATCTAGACATGTTTGTCATAGTATTCATAGATTATATCCTTGTGTACTTTCGTAGTGAGGATGACCATGTAGATCATCTTAGAATTGTCTTGCAAACCCTTAGAGATCATTAATTGTTTGCCAAATTTAGTAAGTGTGAATTTTGGCTAAGATCAATAGCCTTTCTCGATCATATTATTTCCGCTGATGGTATTAGAGTCGATCCCCAAAACACAGAAGCCATAAGAAATTGGCCTAGACCCATTTCTCCGTCATACATTAGGAGTTTCTTGGGTTTAGCTTGCCATTACCTCTATTTTATTGAAGGTTTATCATCTATATCATCTCCTATGTCTAGAATGACCCAAAAGAAAATTAAGTTCTAGCGGTCAGATTCCTGCGAGAAGAGTTTTCAAGAGTTAAAGACTAGACTCATTTTAGCCCCAGTCTTAGCGTTACCCGATAGTATGGATGGTTTTGTTGTTTACTGTGATGCCTCCATAGTTGGTTTAGATTGTGTGTTGATGCAAAGAGGTAAGGTCATAGCCTATGCCTCTAGACAGCTTAAGCCACATGAAAAGAATTACTCAACCCATGATCTGGAAATAGCTGTTGTTGTGTTTGCTTTGAAAATATGAAGACATTATCTGTATGGAGTGCATGTTGATTTACTCACAGATCACAAGAGCCTGCAGTATGTGTTTACTCAGAAGGATTTGAATCTCCGGTAGAGAATGCGGTTAGAATTGTTGAAAGATTATGAAATGAGTGTATTATATCATCCGGGCAAGGCCACTGTAGTGGCAGGCGCCCTTAGTAGATTGTCTATGGGTAGTGTTTCTCATGTGGAAAATGATAAGAAAGAGTTAGCTCAAGAAGTGTATTTTCTGGCTAGATTGGGTGTTAGGTTAGTGGATTGTAACACCCCGCATTTCGGGCTAGAACGAAAATCGTCTTTTCTATGTATAGATGTTCCAAAAGCCATAAATCCTATGGAAATTTGGTATGTTAATCAAATATGTAGTGTGGGAACCTATTTGGTCAAGAATTTAGATCATAGAGATCCCCTAACTCAAGGTCAAGTTGAAAGCTTTCCTATCATTCGAGTTTTAGTGAGTGTCGAAACTTGAGTCAACTTCAATCTACTATAACTCCTTGTATATGACGAAATGGGTGGCTTACTATATATCAAATGAAATCTCTTTGAAGTATCTTTCCAACGATATTAATTTTGCCAAAATCTGATATTGAAGCAAAACGTTATGCCCATTTTAATCCAGTATGTCAGCCTGAAAAACTGAGTGACGACATTCGTGATAAGTTATCACAAGTGTGATGACTTATCATGAATGTCGTCAGCCTTAGGCAGAATCCAGCACCCAGTGATGACATTTTTAATAAGTTATCACAAATGTGATGACTTATTATGAATGTCGTCATCCTTAGGCAGAAATTCATCAATTCCAGCCCCCCTCCCCCCGTGATGACATTTGTGACGACTTATCACAAGTCTGATGGCTTATCACAAATGTTGTCAGCCTTAGATTTTCAGCAACTGAGAAGCGGTTTAGTAAGGTATTTTGGTCTTTTTCCTTCACTTCCCATGACTTATAACCCTCAAGGAGTGTATTATCTTCCATTCTCTTTAGTTAAACATCTCAAAATTCACTGCACACCTTCAACCACAAGGTTAGGGTTTTAACATAAAAACCCAATTATCTAGAGATTCAACCGTGAGAATTTGATAATTCTTGCATATTTGAATTCCCCATTAAGAGGGCTACGAGGGACACCCAACAGTTCGTGAATAACCTTCCGAAATTTTTGAAGTTATTCGAAAGCTCCAAGTTTAAGGTATGTGGGTTTTGAACAAGAACATCCTTTCATTCTTTTGCCCAAAAGTTTTAGTTTTTCTTAAAGAATTTTGTATTTTCAAGATGAATTCATATACTTTTGCTATATTTCAAGCTTATGAGATTATGGAATTGTTCAAGTCTTGAATTGCATGATTATCTTATTTAATTAGGATATAAATTGAGAGTTCATGACATAAATTGCACATTCCTATATTGACATCATATTTTCAAGAATTTTCAAGATTTGTTGTTGTGAATTGAGCCTTATTGTGAAATTGTGAGTCTTTGAGAATGACTTGTTGATACTTTTTAAAGTATTTCAAGAAGAGTACATATATTTCTATGTTATTGAGACTTCAAAGCTTATTCATTATAAGTCTATCAAGATTTCAATAAAGAAGTGAGTTTTGATCCTAAGTTAAGAAAGAAATCCACATCCTTGATTTTGAGAGAAAGGGGATGCATTTTGGCTCCCATCACATATTGTTGAAATATTTTTTAAGGTGGATTTTCTTAAGTTCTGAGCTAAGTAAGGGAGTATTATTTATCACCAATTTGGGCTTGGTTCCGAGGTCTCATGCCCCAGAACAACGTGCCTCCGTAGGTTTTTTATTTACCCCAAATGGGTTAAGATAGTAATCACTAAAGTTAAGGTTCTATCCGATGGCAAGGATAGAACAGCTCTCCGCAATGTGGGTAAGACGTTGGACTCCATGTAGCTCACATGGTTTATGTCGGTTAGAAGAAACTCCCAAAGATGTCCCCCACTCTTGAAATAGTTTTATTGATTTAAAGTATTGAGATAAAAAGTTTACTATACAGAATGAGTTTCAGATTTTATGTAGCTTACAAGTTTTGAGAATAAGTGGAGAATACAGATTTTAGAAGCAAGTTAAATGACTCACAAGACTGATACATATTTCATTATTTATGATTTACGAGATTTATATTTCAGATATTATTCAAGCTATATGAGTCATTTATGTCAGCATACATAATTTTATTAGCTATGGTGATATTGAGATATTTTTTTACTTATTGCATTGCACCCTCATATACTCAGTACATTCCCAAAGTACTGATCCACATAAACGTCTATGTGCTACATTGTCTCATAATATAGGTACAAGACTTAGTATGCACATTCAGATTCAGTCAGCTCGCAACTTCCAGTCAGCAGGTAATGAATCCTTTTAATTCAAGGGTTTGAGATAGATAGACAGTTTGAGTAGTTCTTTATTTTTCTATTTCAGACATATTGAGTTGGGATAGTTAGGAGTCATGACCCGGCTATCTAAAGTAAGTACTAGTAGAGGCTTCATAGACAGTCAGTAGAAGTTGATATATTCAGTTTCAGTTTTAATTTGTAAAGCAAAGTTGTAATCTTGTAAATTCAGTTCTGTATTGATCAGATTTAGAAAAGAGTTGTTTTC